>NC_056728.1:106622373-106659873 GCF_019279795.1 Protopterus annectens | reverse complement strand
ACATAAATAATATAGCATAAGTGGGGGCAAAATTAGCCCCCATTGCAGTCCCTTCCTTTTGCAAAAAAATTTTGTGTTCACACAAAAAATAATTATGAGTTAGTGCAAATTCCAAAAGTGAAATAATAAAAGAGGTACGTGGACCCTCCCCCAAAATATTACAAATTGCCTCTAAACCAAATTTAGTCCTAATACTGGTGTATAAGGCCTTCACATCAACAGTAGCCCAATAAAAAGTATGCTCCCATTGTAAATTCTTAACCTTATCACAATAATCATTAGTGTTTCTGATATGTGAAGAAACATTACTAAGTTCTTTTTTGAGGAGACTATCCAAAAATATGCCAACATGTTCAAGAAAACCACCACAACAAGACACAATCGGACGACCCGGAGGGTCCAACAGATTTTTATGTATCTTTTGTAAAGCATAAAAACCAGGGTCTTTAGGACTAACAATATAGAGTGTTTTTACGTCCTTATTAGATAAGAACCCTAGCCTTTCACCCCTCTCTAACAATTCCAAAAGTGCTTCATTAAATTCTGAGACAGGATTACCAGGTAATTCAACATAAACTTGTTCATTAGATAATAGGTCAAAAACCATTTTTAAATAGTGTAACCTATCCATAATCATCCAATTCCCTCCTTTATCAGCTTGACAAAAAACATACTTATCTAACACACCTTGCATAGTTTTCAAAGCTCTCCATTCAGTTTTTGTGAGATTAAATTCAAAATATTTTTTCAAAAACAAGGCATATTCACTCTCAATTTTTCTAAGTAATGCATTCTCAAAAACTTTTAAGATAACAGAGTTCTTAGGTGCACAAAAAAGTATGTTTATATTAACTTTTGGTACCTTGAAACCTAAGGGTTTGAATTTGGAAATGAACTTGACTATCTAATGTTCTGTTTTAGGTACTTGTATAGACATACTTCAATTGTAGTTAGGTGCATTTATTATGATTTTTATGTGCACTTATTCTGTGCCTCCACTCAGTGCTTCTGTATGTATGTCCCTTTTATTCTGAAGCCTTTTGATGTATTTAACTTAATTATTTAATTGATTAATGATGGATTTTTTTGTATAAAAGATGCAACAAATTGTGAGTGATTATTCCTTTGAAGGCTGTGTTCAGCCGAGGTACCAGAATAAATTTGCTTGCATCCCAGCTCCTGTACTTGGAGTTTTTTTGTGAATATTTTGTCTTGGTTTTTCGTACTTTGAATTTCACCTGATTTGCATGAATGGATATGATTGCTACTGTTGCTTTGGAATGCAGTTCTGCTCCACTAACAAAAAATAAATAAATAAATCACCACAGAACTACAAAGAAGCAAGTCTGAAACAGGGAAGAAACATTTCCTAAACAATCCAAAAAAGTGAAGAAAACAGGTCCCAATTGAATTGACCAAGGTTTTTATTCCTCCACACACTGGACACACGCTGGAACACCACAATAAATAAACAATAAATCCAAATCCGCATGAACGCTATTCAGCTACTGCGTTTTCGTGTTCTCCACTCCACTTCATCAGATAAAATAATACATTCTCTAGACCATTTATATACCTTTCTTAATAGAATAATTAACTTAATTAAATGATTACTTCACATTAAATTGAATTTTAAAAGGGCATTACTTATGTATTAAAATATCCATAGAATGTAAATTAGATTATTCAAAAAACAATGATACATCTCTATTGCTCCTTATTATTAGAAACTTATGTACATAGGTAATATTGATTTTAAAAAAACATTCTTTGTACTTAAAACAACAGAAATATAATTAAAATAGAATGATGTTTCGTTTTAAAATGTTAATATCAGTGTCTGTTAAAAACTGTGGTCTACATTGCCATCAAGTGGTTGTTTCAGAATATGGCAGCTCTTCACTATTATAAAAATGCTTTCCGTGTAATAGTAGATATGTATTAGTATAAATAAATTAAAAACATTTTTAATATACATTTTGTAAATTGATAAAATTGCATGTTAAAATTTCATTTGTTTTATAGAAAACCCCATTTTTAATGTATTACGTAAATAAATAAATAAATATATGTTAAATATATATACATATGAATTCAATTACAATTTAGCTGCTCTAAGCTTTAATAGGGGCAGGATGCTGGTGTGTTCATTCAATCCTGGTGTATTATAGGATTCTAAAGTCATTTGCCACCAGAGTTCCCTGTATTCCAATTTTTCTTCCCAAGGTCCTCCCCTAATATCCCTTTCAGTATGTTCAATCACTGAAAATGTGTAACTAGCCTCTTTACATAGTAAACTGTGCTTATAAAGTGCATTACTTTCCTTGCAATTTTTGATATCATTTAAATGTTCAAAAATTCTCCTTCTCAATTTCCTTTCAGTTTTTCCTATGTAAAAGGACTGACAAACCTTACAGGAAACAAAATACACTATTCCCATTGAATCACAATTATAGTGATACTTATCGTTCACTATTAACCTATTTCTTCTTTTAATGTTAATAACATTATTATTGGAAATAGCCGTACATTGGGAACATCTACCACATTTATATGTCCCCTTTTTCCTTTTGTCTTCAGAATTAACTATTCTTTTGTTTTCTAGTAGGTTTCTAATGCTTTTTGAGTTTCTATATACTGTCTTAGTTGTATATATATTCTCTTTGTTCGAGTCCATCAATTCAATGAATTTATTCCATTCCTTGTTAAATATGGTTCTTACTCTGTTATTAATACTGTTAAATTCAAGCGTAAGAGCAAGCTCAAACTTCCCATTGTTATTACTTCTATTAGTCATATTTTCTACATTATTCTTCATATTACCCCCTTTCACTATAGGTAAAAATCTATTATTTCTACCTTTAACTACTTCTTGCCTGATATTATGTATAAAATCATTTGGGTATCCTCTATCCCTGAACATACTTTCCAGCAGGTCACATTCAATCAAAAATGCTTCATCATCACTAGTCATTCTACATCCCCTTACGAACTGTCCTTTTACAATATTCCTTTTTACATGAAGGGGATGTGAACTATCAAAATGTAAGTAAGAATTACAATAGGTTGGTTTTCTATAAATTTTAGATTCTAGTTTATCTCCTTTTTTAAAAATTTCCACATCCAAATATTGTAAGACATCATAGGAAATGTGATAAGTGAATTTCAAAAAATTACTTGAATGTTGAAGGTATTCAAGGAAATTATTTAGGGTATTCTCGTCCCCTGTCCAGAAAATCACTATGTCATTCAGAAACCTGCGGTAAATAGCCCATGAAGAACTGAATTCACTATTCAAAATGTTTTTTTTCTTCCTAATGGGCTAATACTAAATTTGCATAGGAGGGGGCACAGGCTGCCCCCATAGCTACACCTTGTGTTTGTTTAAAAAATTCTCCATTAAAATATAAAAAATTATTCTGTAACACTAAATCCATTAACCATACACTAAGGAGTTTCTCATTGAGAGTTAGGTTCCTATTCTCATAAATGATTTCTTCAAACATATTGCTTCCTTCATTATAAGGGATAGAGGAAAACAAATCAATGACATCAATAGTAACAAAAGTTAAGCTGTCAATGTTGTTGAAACCAGAAATAATATTTAATAAATCCCAGGAATCTTTGAGTATATGTTCCTTGTCCATCCATATTTTCTTGATCTTGTTATCTACAAATTTGGCAAGGGAATGTGTTTTGGACCCTTCCGCACTAACTATGGGTCTAAAGGGAGGATTTTCCAAATTCTTATGTATTTTGGGTATACCAAATATTGTAGGAATTTTTGTTTTTTCTGTTTTCAAAAAATTATAAGTATCATAGTTTATTAGCTCATCAGTTAACATCTCATTTAGGGAAATGTCGATTTTGTTATAAGCTATATTAATCTCGTTTCTGGATACTACTTGGTATTTACTTCCATCCCATAAAATATCACTCATTCTACTCTCATATTCAATATTGTCCATAACTACAATACCCCCGCCTTTGTCCGGTTTCATTATTCTTAAATTAACATCCATTCTTAACTCTGTTAAGATTTGTTTTTCTTCTTTACTCAGGTTGTTGTAAAATCTATCTCCTGTTAATACTTCTTTTCTAATTTTCTTTTCCAGAATTTTCTCCAGGTTTTTAAGGTAGGGGTTTAAAGGGGGATTATAGGTGGACTTTCGTTTCAACTTGACACTGTCACTAATGGTGGAATTATTAGGTAATAACATTTTCAGATTGATTTTCCTGAGAAATAATTTTATTTCAATCAAGCTTTTAGCTAAGTTACCTTTAGTGGAAGGTATAAATTTAAGTCCTTTAGATAACAATTTAAAATGTCCCTTTTCCAACTCTAAGGAACTAAAATTGTAAATGTGAAAATTATTGTACGTCCATTTATTTCCTACTCTAGTGATGTGTTCTAAGTTAGGGGGGGTGGTGTTAATTAGATCAGAGGGTAGATTTAATATTTCCCCCTTCCCCTTCTCCCCCCCCTCCAATGAAAATTCACTTCCCTTCCACCTTGTTTGTTCATAATTCTCTCAGATCTTCTCAGTGGGGGAAATTCCTCATCATATACATTACCTAATTCCTGTTGTTCACCAGTGTCACTAGAATCAGCATTAACTTGATTATACATATTGTTATAGTAGTGTTGACCATCCTCTTTATATTTCTTATGTGGGGGGTTGGGATAGCTTGTTTTATTCTTATATTCATATATATCCCTTTCCATTTTTTTAGTTTTCCTATCTATTAAAACTTCCATACTATTATCTATTTCTTTCCTCATATTAAAATATTTGGCCTTTTCTTCCACAATGGAAAACGTAAGATCCGTGGTAATCACTTTATCAAGAATTTCTATATCCTTCATAATATCATGCTGTATTCTGCTATTTTCCCTCACCATACGCTGCAACATATCTATACCACATTTGTTAAATATTTCCAAAAGTTCCAAATGAAAATCTGATCCAGGTATTACATTATTAGGGTATTTAAATACCCTTAACCCTTTAGGAACTATGTTTTTTGCAATACATTCATTTAAATACATATTCTCCACATTTAGCATTCTATATCTATGCATAAGTTTGTACAACTTATTTAAATTGTCTTTGTAAGTGTAATTATTGTGCTTGACTGGAGCACCACTAGAAATGTCCTTGAAAACAAATTTTTGGTGCAGCCAGTCATTTAAATCACGACCAGAAGTAACAGTACCTTTATCTAAGTTGGAATTGTCGTTGTGCGTGTTCCGCTTATCAAAAGAAAGTCTTCCATTAGCTTCCCCCCTTGGATTATCTTTTAGAAGTCTCGGTGTTGTCGCTGGGTTGAACATTTCCCTAGGAACATCCTTTTCGAAGCCGGCATCTCCTTTCCTACCAATAAGCTCCGATTCTGCTCCTTCCTGCATATTAGCAGATGTTGTTTCCGACCTTTCGGTCCCTACGGGTTTGTTGGTAACGTTCTTACCATGAACAGTTAGTAGGGAGGAAGCAACAGGGGTGAGGAGGTTGATCAGTTCGGTTAACTGACCAACCAATTTACGAGTCAAACCAAGGTCTTCCTGCTGACTAGCAGGAACTTCCTGTTTTTCCATGATCACTGTAACCACCGATAACGAAAAAAGTAGATTAAGTACCAAAAATCCAAAAAAGTGAAGAAAACAGGTCCCAATTGAATTGACCAAGGTTTTTATTCCTCCACACACTGGACACATGCTGGAACACCACAATAAATAAACAATAAATCCAAATCCGCATGAACACTATTCAGCTACTGTGTTTTCGTATTCTCCACTCCACTTCATCAGATAAAATAATACATTCTCCAGACCATTTATATACCTTTCTTAATAGAATAATTAACTTAATTAAATGATTACTTCACATTAAATTGAATTTTAAAAGGGCATTACTTATGTATTAAAATATCCATAGAATGTAAATTAGATTATTCAAAAAACAATGATACATCTCTATTGCTCCTTATTATTAGAAACTTATGTACATAGGTAATATTGTTTTTTTTTAAATCATGTCTGTTCACACTATGATGTGGAAAAACTCTTTGACATGATCCCATATGCTGATATTACAGAGGGTTTACTGAGATTTTAAACAGCATAAAACTAAATTTGGTAATCAACTGGTTATACAGCAATAAACAATGAAACTAACAAAGCAATTGTGTAATGAGTTGGATGCAGTAAGTGATGTGATGCAAGGATCCATAATGGAGTTATTATTATTCTATATTTCTGGAACAATCCCATATGGTAAAGTAAATGGGCACAGTACTTTAAGGCAGGATGTATATCTATATCACTAATTAATTCAGTCATACTTCAAGATTATCTTCAGAACCCATTAAATGCCATATCCATATTAGCCTAGATTTTAATATAGACAAATGTATTAGCCTTCAGCTTTTTAAGAAAGCTGTGAATGATACATAAACAAATAAAAAATGGTAGGCAAAGGAAAAGGCACAGGAAAATGTAAACATGAGTCTCCCAGTTTTCACCCTAGTGTATCCAAAGAGCTAAGGCAAACATTTTTGGCTGTATATCTGAAGTTCAGACATTGTTGGAAGGGCAGCATAAGTCAGGATTATTCTTGTAAGCTTTGTGTAGAAAATCAAATCAAATGCAGTGTTAGTCCATTTTACTTATTTAAATAATTAAAATAAAATGAGGGCAATGAAGATTTACCAAAAAGAATTACATTATAAACAATAATTAAAATGACTATTCTTATTTTTAATATTTTTAAAGGTTATTTAGTTATGGCGTGCTTCTGTTTATTTGACAATACCCTCTCTGATCCTATAATGTTTCAATAGGTTTACCTATGAGAGATCGAAGCACACTCGTTCACCTCACTGGAGTCTGAAAAATGAATACCAAAACTGGAGAGGTAAAAGCAGTATAAAAACATAAAATAACCAATAACCTTTTTTTTTTTCAGAGGGGCAAGCTCCCCCCCCCCACACACACACACACACACACACACACACACACACACACCACATACACCACTCTAAATTATATATTTCAACTCCATGGTTGTACCACAGTGGAGAAAAGGGAGAAAATCCCAAAAAGCTCTACACCAACTCATAAAATACATTGCAGTGAAACCCACAGTGATATTAAAGTTTCACAAAAAGACATTCATCCACCAATGCAAACCATGTGTAACTATGCAATTTCATTCACCTCATTTAATCTGTGATGCTGTTGAGCAAACACAACATCTGGTAATGTCTGATTTAGAAAGAGATTAAAAACTAGGTAATAAAAGTAATAAAAGTAAACGATTTGTGAACTAGCGGGTATTAAGGTTCTAAACAATGGTTAAATCTGACTAAATTTAGAAATTATTAATCAGTTACATGGGAAAAAAAATACAAACTCTAAACCACAGCCAAGATTCTTGATTACCTTAGGTCCCAAACTTAATCTCTCACTATGATTATATTCACCACTGCATTAGAGTACATATCATCCTTTTTGATTAAGGAAATCAGTTGTTAAAACAAGAGCACAGATACTGGTAAATGATGTTCAGTCTACATGTGTTCATATAGTTTGATAACAAAGAGGGCTGTGAGGACTCTGTTTTGATCAGCTTGCAGATGTGTCTGAAATTTGCCATTTTTGGAGTTGAGGGAAGACTTTGTTGCAAAAATTGTTTTGAGTTCTCATTTCCCCGGGAGGTTGGATCACTGGTCTAAAACTAATGGCAGACTGGTAGTTTTAAAATGCTCATTGTCAGCCTGTGAAAGTGGTGTCTGCTGCTCCAGCAAGTTTCTCTAGCATTATACCCTAAAATTTACTTTAATACAAAGTTACGAGGACCAATGGATGGTTTGCACTAGTGATTAAGTATTCTCTCCTTCCACTTACACTTAGAAGTCGTGCAGGAAGACTACACAATGTTCTGCTTATTCATCTCCTGCATCTAGGGGCCTAAAGGGGACCAAGAGCATGGTAATATTAAATAAACAACTAGTACTTAGGGTAAATCCAAATTTATTATTATTTTATTTATTTGACTTCAGAAGTGATAAAATGCCATATCCATATTAGCCTAGATTTTAATATAGACAAATGTATTATCCTTCAACTTTTTAAGAAAGCTGTGAGTGATACATAAACAGACAAAAAAATGGTAGGCATTGTGTAATAAAGCACCAATTTTCAACAGAGGATGGGGAGAAAAGCTCCAGATACAAGTATTTAAGTTAAAAATTGAACAGATAAAAAAAATAATAGTCATTCACATTTACAGAAGGTTAATACATATTCATAGAAGTAGAAGAAACTCTGACAGATGTTTAAAACAAAAATATTCACATCTACACAAGGTTGGTATATAGTCACAGGAGTAAGAGATGATTTACATTTACATTATATTGCATGGTGATCTGTACATTGTATAGAGATATTCAGTTTGTTTCTTACATGGCTGATCGTTGTGAGTACAAAAGCAAATAGGATATGCAGATGGGCAGAGAATATTCTATATAGAGAATACTAGAACAGGGGTCTACTGTAACACGTGAGGAAAAGATAAGAATAGCATAGTGTAAGTAGTGGTGGTCAGGGAATAGGGGAGAAAGAAGGAAGGGGTAGTAGGGAGAGTGAAAGGTGACTAGGTGAAGTGGTAGTGCTGGGATGAGTAAGAGTAGGTGTGGAGGAGGGGATAAGAGACAAGGTAAGGGAGTAGGTGTGGGGGGGTGGTGAGAGGAGAGGAGGAGGAGGAAGGCAGGGCAAGATAAGTGCCTTAGCCAGGACTGTTACAGGAGCATACCCGTGTTTTGGTTAAGTATTCTTTTAAAAAGCATTTAAAGGGGTGAAGGTTAGGAATAGTTTTAATGCCTAAGGGAAGGGAGTTCCATGATTATGCAACAGATTAGGAATAAAGGCTTAGACTTGGGGATTTGTTGGGTTTATGTATAGTGGGGAGGTGATTATCTATAGATCTTAGGAGCTTGTTTGAGTGTAGGGAGTCAGTTAATGGGTTGAAGGCAGGGCAGGGAGGGCAAACGATAATTATTTTTATATATTTAACACTTGCTGATATTGGGAATACTTGAAATGTGGATTTATGTCAGGATAGTTCTGTTTTTGAACAAGTCCTGTACCAACCCCAAGTTGTAGAGAAGACATTTTTATTAATATTTATACATACTCTTTAGAATGTTCATGAGTACTGCAGTTTTCTGTGAGGCAGCTGTTTAGTCATCTCAGCATTGCTAACACAGATGTTGAATCAAATCTTCAAAATTTCAATTTATGGCAGAGCACAGACTGGCATGTTGCCCATAACAAAATATTGACTAAGCTATGTATAAATTTAAGTTTCATATTTTTGTATGTTGCTGATCTTCGCTGCATGTTCTGACCAACTAAACTGGCTGCAATGCACAGTATAACCACCATTATATAGCGGTGCATATACAGTACATTTTCCTTATGTAAATTATAGTAATAGTCATTATCTACAGTGTCCCCAGCCAGTATCATTAATATAGTTGCTGACTGTCTCTATTCGTCCTTCGATCCTCATATCACCAATTATTTGGCTTTATTATCCAAATGTACCTGCTTCGACTTCCCATATTTTGTTCTCCAAAGGAACCTTTCTTACCTAAAATAGATTGCTATTTGTCTCACTCAACACTTAAACATGATTAGTGCTGTGCAGCATCAGTTCAGTCTGCCTGGGCTACAAATGTCATATCAGAGATATCATCAGACAGTGCAGTGGTGCAGAGGTAGCATTGTCGCCTTACAGCAAGAGGTTCTCTGGTTTGATTCTCATCTCTGATGCCTTCTGAGTGGAGTCTGCATGTCCTCCCTGCATTAGTGTGGGTTTCCTCCAGGTGCTGCGGTTTCCTCCCATGTTAGAAACACATGCATCTGGAGCATTTCTTTCCGGGCCTCCACTGAAAATTGGCTTTGTTCCAAGTCAGACTTTCCCAGTTAACAAATGTTAAATAAATTAAATAAACATGCAGCTAATACAGCTTGGTACTATATACTTTGCACTCTGCTGGGTCACCATGATGCTATGCACCCAGTAACACTCAGCAGCATGCACCTGCAACTGAATAAAGAGGGTCAGGATAAGAGAAAGCATTCAGATGATTGACAGGCCCTGCACTGCTCCATTGTTCCTCAATAAATGATCAGAATGCACAGCGTTCCAAGAAGGGCCCAGTGAAGTACAGATTTGTTACACTGAACTATACACCATAATGTTATGGTGTCTGCCTAGCCTCAGGACCACTGGATGCCACAACTCTTTGAATTATGATAAAAACATTTATAAAAGAGCTGAAGGATTATTAGCATTCCAATATGCTGTAATCTTCCATGTCTCTCTCAACTTTCTGATTTGAAAACCTGCATTTGCACTTGTTTCTGTCCTGTAACTCGTCTAGTGCAGATACAGATTCTTAGTTTTAGCACTTAAATGTGCTTATTCATGCTTAGCACTTGTTCAGAACTTATAAGCACTAAATAAGCTAATAATTACTATAGCACTCAATCTTCCTCATTACCTAGAGGAAAACAGTTTTGGTACTTACTTTCCTCACTTGCTTAGAGAAAAACAGCTCTTGTACTCACTTTCCTCACTTACCTAGAGGAAAATAGTTTTTTATTCAGGCATGTCCAAGGGTCAACTTCCAGTGTTCTCTCCTGTCTATCTGATGAATCTGGGCATCTTGAGGCAATGTAGAAATTGCCTCATGTACACAGATAACCCTCTCCTACTACCACTCAGCACTACAACCTGTGAGAGATGCACTTATCTAGCCAAACTGGAGGTAAAGCTCTCTCCAACCAAGACTGAACTTGACAGTCATGAGGAGAAGGTAAACATTTGCACCACACCACACTCATCACATAGTCTCACTAAATCTGCACCACCAAAATCCACACATAGTAACACAAAAACATTCGCGGAGGCTCTCATTAATAATCTGTCTAAGCAACAGAGACCTCAGTGTGCCACTCAACCACAGCCAATAAGGCAAAACAACGTACCCAACACTCTCGTCATAGGTGACTCTATAGTCAGGCACACTGATGTCCCACTCACCAGGCTAAACAAGGAAAAGATTACTGTCAGCTGCCTGTCGGGTGCCAGGATCCGCCACATAACCCATGCACTCAGGTCACTCCACTACAAGTTCATAGGTTCATAGGTTAGTACTAGGCTATCAGCCCTAGGGCCTATACAAGCCTAGCCATAACAATTCCCTGAATATTTCTTCCCACATTATTTACTTTCCTGGACCCCTGTCTAGCAGGGCGACTGACGTGATCCCTGGGGTGAATTTCCTTTCTCCCATCCAATCGTCAAGGTTCCTCTTGAAGAGGTCCAAAGAGGCACTCTGCTTGACATTTATGGGCAATCTATTCCAGAGTCTGGGGAGTCTCTGGGTCAGGAACCTATCCCTCCAACATGTTTTGTTTATTGTGATGGCAAGGTTTAGATCCCTGGAGCGTGTAGCTCTGAGGGATTGGGATTTCTTTAAGTGTAGCATGTCCAACAGCTCTGGGTTTGACATGGCCTTGTATGTTAAGCAGAGATCGCGAGTACAAATATGACTCTGTCATTGTCCATGCTGGTGTGAATGACCTGAGCTGTACCTCCCTGGGCTACATGAAAAAAGACATGGAAGAGCTCTCCAATCTTGTAGCCCAGGCAGGAATGACCCTAGCCCTAAGTAGTATTCTGCCATCACACAGAATGATACCGCAGTACAAGGACAAAATGATTGACTTCAACAATTGGCTACGTTTCTGGTGTCATTCTAAGGGGATCCAGTATCTGTCTGCTTGGGATGACATGGTCGACAGACCACGATGCTTTGCCACAGATGGCCTGCACCTGACACCCCTGGGATTCCAGATACTGGCTAAGGCTCTTGCTGCCCCTATAGTGCCTTTTTTAGGCAGGGTTCAAATAACAAATTCACCACCATAACAGGAACAGGCAAGCAAAAACTGAGGGTAATGCTACTTAATGCTAGAAGTCTAAATCTCAAAATGCACTCACTCAAGGCACTCTTTAAAATGGGGAACATCAATATCTGTGCAGTAACTGAGACTTGGTTCAAGGCTCCAGAGAGCACCCCTGCACTACCAGGCTATAACTCATACCACACTTTTCGGCCATATAACCTGGAACGAAACACCAAAGGCAGAGGTGTGTCCATATTCATTAAGGATATCCACACCTCCAGGCTAGTTGCTCAGCATAATGCATCTGAGGTTATCCAAGTGCAACTAACTCTGGGCAAAACTGAAATCCAAATTGTAGCTTGCTACAGATCCTCCACCATGCCCCAGGATTCCCACTCCTCTTCTCTTGATGTACTGGAAAATATTAGGGTTCAACCAAACACCCTAATAATGGGCGACTTCACCTACCCCACCTTTAACTGGGAAAACTACTCATGTACCAACTCCTTACTCAACGCTTTCTGGAATTCATAAACTCCAATGCCCTGGATCAACTTATCCACACCCCCACCAGGGGCAACAATATCCTAGACCTAGTCATTACCAACATGAGTGACCGGTGTTCCACACCTGAAGTCAACTCCTCGTAGGTCCGATCCGACCATAAGCTAATCACCCTTGATATCCACATCCCACTCCCACCCCCCATTAAGAAACCCACAGTAAAAAATTTCTCCATAGCCAAATTCATGCTTCTTAACACAGAAGTGGTGAACTTCATGACACCCATGCAGAAGGACAATACAGTTGCAACTGCTGAGTCCTACACAAATGCACTCTATAAGCACTTACACGAGTGCATGGATTGTGCTATCCCAAACAGAACCAAGATGCTATCCTCCAAAAAAAAGGAAGCCAATCTGGTGGTCCTCTGCCAATAACAAACTCTACAACAGAAGGAAGAAACTGTTGCAAAAGAGAATAAAATCCCATGAGTAGAGGAGCTCCCTGGTCAGCCTCAGTAAGAAGCTGAAATCCCTTTTAAGATCCTCCAAAGCTAGCTATGAGAACAAAATCACCACTAATTCCAAGGACAACCACAAAGCATTCTATAGGTATGTCAAGAATCTCGATGGCAATACCCAGATCTGCTCTGAGTTACAGCACAAAGGCACGAAAATTACAGAACCAACTGATATTGCCAACATCCAGGCAGATAGGTTCAGTGCTAACTTTACCCCCCCTCTCACCCCTAAAGGGCCCATATCTATACAGGAAGAATGCAGAGTCCCTGTAATCACAACTACGCAGGCAAAAGCTGCACTCTCTAAAGCCATAAACACAGCATCCATGGGACCGGACAACATCCCAGGCTGCGTTTTACATGAACTTCAGAACGAACTGGCTCCCCACTTGAGCACCATGTTCAATAATAGCCTCGCATCAGGCTTTGTGCCCACTGAATGGTGCACAGCAAAAGTTATCCCACTCCACAAAGGGGTAGCCACCACTGATCCCGGGAACTATCGACCTATTAGCCTGACGAGCCTGGTCTGCAAGGCCATGGAATGTATCATCATGGAACTCATAAACAAAGACATTGGTAACCTCCAAACTCTGGATCCTACCCAGTTTGGGTTTGTGAAAGGCAAATCATGCCTCCTGAACCTGATCGACTTCTTTGAGGCAGTCACCAAAGCCGTAGATGAGGGTAAGGTGGTTCACACAGCCTATCTTGATCTCGCCAAGGCTTTCGCCACCATCCCCCATTCTAGAATTATTGCTAAACTCACTAAACTAGGTATAAATCCCTACATCACAAGATGGGTTGCCAACTGGCTCACAACAGAACCCACACTGTAAAAGTTGCAGACTCCAAATCTGACCTCAAAGCAGTGATAAGTGGAGTACCACAGGGTTCCGTCCTGGGACCTCTCCTGTTTGGTATCTACTTCTCTGAAGTACAGGCTAATACAGAAGGCCTCTGGCTAATGAAGTTCACAGATGACTGCAAACTAGGAGCCATAGTCAAGTCCCCAAATGATGTGAACATCCTACAGAAGCGCCTCACTGAGACAGACACCTGGTGTCAGAGCCATGGCCTCAAGCTCAATGCCAAAAAGTGCAGTGTTATCCCCTTTGGTAAAAACTCTGTACCCATGAGCTACCACATAGGCAGCAATCTACTTAACACCAAATGCATGATAAGAGACCTTGGGACCCAGGTGGACAGCAGTCTCTCCTTTGATAGTCACATCGCCACAGTAGTCAGGAAGCCCTTCTACGTGGCACACCTAATCATAAAAGGGTTCTTATCCAGGAAAAAAAGAGGTCATTGTTCCCCTCTACTCGACACTCATTAGACCCATTATAGAGTACAATGCCCTTTTTGGAATGTACCTCACAAGACATCTGCAACAGCTGGAAAGGCCACAGAAGTACCTCACAAAGAGGATTACTGACCTCAAACAAATGCCCTACACTGGCTGCCTCAAAAAACTCCAGCTTTACTCCGTAGCATATCGCCTACTCCGAGGTGATCTCTGCCTAACATATAAAGCTATGTCAAACCCAGAGCTGCTGGACATGTTACACCTAAATAAATCTCAATCCCTCCAAGCTACACGCTCTAGGGACCGAAACCTTGTCACCACAATAAACAGGACATGCTGGAGGGATAGATTCCTGTCCCAGAGACTTCCTATACTCTGGAACAGGCTACCCATCTATGTCAAGCAAAGTTCTTCATTAGCACTCTTCAAGAAAAATCTTGATGAGTGGATGGGAAATGGGAAATACACCCCTGGGATCACTTCTGTTTCTCTGCTCAACAGTGGCACAGGAAAATAACATTCTTGGCTGGCGTAAGCCAGGGAATCTTGTTGGCTAGGCTTACGTAGGCCCTTGGGCCGATAGCCTAGTACCTACCTATGAACCTATGAACCTATGATGGCATAGTATAAGCAGAAATTCCTTGCAGTAATTTGCACAATGCATTGCTGGTAGATGAGTTCTTTTATGAATCACATTGTCAGTATATGTAGCATCAGAATGCCATGGATCTCACCTGTTAGAATTGCTTTATTTTATTTTGTTTAATCTCAGTTTCACAGTATTATACATACATTTTTATGATGTTCAGTTTGCAAAATAAATGTTAACCAGAATGATATTTTATACATCTTGCTAATAATAATAATACTTATTATTATTATTGTAATTACTGTTATCATTACTGTTATTGCTATTTTTATTGTTGTTGTCATTATTATATTTAAAAATCAAAAGCTTTATTGTTATGAAACCAAAGAGATAATGAATATCTGAGAAAATATATTTGCTATAATGCAAACTGCAGGAAAACACTACTACATATGAGGAAACAAAGTAATCAGCTTTAATAGCAGATTATTTTTTAAAAACCTGTTTAGTTTAATCTGGTTTGGGGTTATAGGTTTTCATACAGAAGGAAAGGCATAAGAAGTAACTTTTGTCAGAGCAATTTACTGGAATTACTGTTTTTCTAAAGAGAAACTAGCAGAGAAGGCAGAAAAACAAAGTCCATATAGCTGTGGGACCTTTACACTACCCAAATGTGGAGTAGTGCATCCCTCAAATGCTAGATAATTTGCTAAGTAATAAACTTAACTTCAAGGACATAACAGCATGAATAAAGAAATAATCCTTGAGTTATGATGATTTACAGTATGAAGTCCAAACTGGATAACTGCCATTTTTCACTTTTTTCAGTGGACTCGCACTGAAAGTTTTCACTTTGAAAGAAGTCAATTTAGACAACTGACGTGGAACTCATGTAGGATGTTTTGACTTGAGGTTTGTAAATGTCAAATTAGAAGGCCAAGTCTGTATTGCTTACTAATTTGAAATAACAACAACTATAACAATAACAACACCAGCAACGACAATAGCAACAATAATAATATGTTATGTCTTTATAATAGACTTATTTTTGTTACATCTTAAGTTTGACTAATGCAGATCGCCAAAGTATAAAATCAATTATTTGTTTATCTTTCTAATAACCTAATACTCCCCAGCAGAGATACAGATTCTCATTTTATTTATGCAATAAGGCATTTAGCTGTTTCGTGCTATAGATATTACAGTGCAAACAAGCTCATACTGCTAAATGCTTGCAACTCTGCAGTGGTATCTGTGTTAAACATACCACCTTAAGGGCTTGGATTCTGGAAAGGTTGGGGTACAGATAGTGGGAGTGAGCATTTGATGTTCATTAGCCCATCCTGGGGGTTAGAGAGCTGATTTGACCTGCTGCAGTGCTGACACTCATAGAAGTGCTGGGGAATGTCAGCAGTAGCTACTGGGGGTTGTTGTGCTGCATGTAAGATGGGATAGGGGCAAGCACTTGTAAGCAGAAGCATACATGGAACTCTCCCTCTCTAGGTAGGAGCTGCACTTGTACACAGAAGCATGCATGGAACTCTCCATCTCTAGTTAGGGGCTGCACTTATACACAGAATCATGTATGGAACTCTCTGTCTCTAGGCAGGGGATGCACTTGTAAGCAGAAGCATGCATGGAAATCTCCCTCTCTAGGTAGGGGCTGCACTTGTACACAGAAGCATGCATGGAACTCTCCGTCTTTAGTTAGGGGCTGCACTTATACACAGAAGCATGGATGGAACTCTCCCTCTCTAGGTAGGGGCTGCACTTGTATGTTGAAGCAAGCATGGAACTCTCCCTATCTAGTTCCACTGTCATAACATATGCTAGGAGAAATGTGTCAGGGTAGGGCTTTATGGTTCTCTTAACCTTTCTATTCTATAGTATGTAGACTAATTTTTAGTTATTAATTTTATTATACTCAGACAGTATGATCCTTTCATTCCACACTTTTTACTGCACTTTATAGCATAACAATTTGCTTCTACACATTCTTTTCATATTTTCCATCACTAGACAAATAGTTCACAAAGGAGATTTACTCCTCATACTCCAAAACGTTTCCCCTTTTAACAGGTACTTTCTGTTATTTTCTACATTTAGTTTCAGTCCTTATACAGACCCACTTATGGGTTATAATATATTTGTTTAACTTACACATTATACTTTGTATAATTTGCATATTAGTCAACTTGCATCATACTGTATATTCAACCTCGTCAAGCATTTTATCTGCATGTTTTTGTCTACTTCCATTTTTCTCAGTGTGCCACATCAGATTGTTCTCTGTGTGTATTAGTTCGTATTTTGTTATTACATGCCTTGCCTGAGTTGTGGTTGAAAAGGATCCTTGGACCAGTTCACTTACTCAGTTAACAAACATCAAATAACTAACTAACTAAATAAATAGAGCAAAGAGCAAATATGTGAGAGGTCAGGTGGAATGAGGCTGGTTTAGAACTGGTAGTGGGAGCGACATCGTTGGCAGGATGGACAACTCCCCTCACACTTTACCCTCGCATAACGGAAATGAATGAGCTGGCAGTGTTCTTACCTCATTTCGGGAATACACGGGCAGCTGGGCTTCTTTCTGGCCAGGAAACTAACATGCATGGTGCTCACTGTGACCTCCAGAGGAAAGACTGAGCCAATAAGGTATAGGCAGGACAGCCACAAAGCAGATTGTGTTTGAGTTCAAACTAAAAATAGGTCAGCACACTAGTGGAGTGGTTGGCATTGCTGCCTTTCACCACTGAGTTTTCTGGTTTGATTTCCAGCTTGGATATCTTCTGAGCAGAGTTAACATGTCCTCCAAGTATCTCTATAAATCATACTTCAAAATCTCCCAATGCAAGACGTCTGGACAAAGCCTAAAATAATGGTAGGACAAAGGCCCAAAAATAGGGACAGATTTTAAATATTGCACTTACAAACTTAGAAAGAAGCTAGAATAATAGGATTTGGGTTAGCATGCATCTTCTGAAGTATATGAAATCTGAAACTCAAATGTATGTCATTATTTAATGGCATCAGTCTTCAGAAATTTACCAAAAAACCCAAAATTTAGGAGAAACAGACTAAAAGTATGAGGCCAAAATCTAGACATTCTGCAAGAATCTGGACAGTTAAGAGATATGCTATGGCTTTTCAGTGGAAATTCTGACTTCCTCTCATCTCAGGAAAATATGCAAGTAGTTTGACAGGAAATACTCAGAATAACTCAGGGTGTATATCTGTGTCCTAAACTAGGCACTAGATAAAAGCGCTAATCAAAATGTCTGTGCACCTCTATTGGTTAAAATGTAACAGTTTTGTCTTCAAACTCCTTTCTTGATATTAATGTACATTTGTAGCATATCATGCATCAACTGTCTTACTTCTCCTTATGTATGAATTTATTCTTCAATTATCTGCTTAATCCAATTCATGGCTGAGGGGCAGCTGTAGCCTAACACACACGCGTGCACACACACACACACACACACACACACACACACACACACACACACACACACACACACACACACACACACATGCACACAAGCTACAGTAATTTGTGGGGTCACTAATTTATGTATGACATGTCTTTGAGATGTGGGATGAAACTGTAACACCCTGTAAAAATCCTCTCAGAGACATGAAGAATGTGCAGACCCCTTGCAAATGATGCCTCAGTTGAGAACCAAACCTTTTAATTATGTCTGAAAAACAGTGCATAGAGGAGGAAGAATATGCAAGTAAGGAGTAGAAGCATGTTGAAGTGAGTACGTGAAAACCAGTGCAGGCACATAGAGCTGAGCACACAGCAATGTAGAAAAGCACACACTGGGCAAAAGGAGAGGTCACTGACATTCAGGGTAGTTAGGCAGCAAGATGGGAGAATGCTAAACAAGGATGAAGACAGCCAGAGAAAACTGGCCAGCTGGCAGAAGCTTAAATGCCCACTTAATCTAGGCTAATCATAAAATCTGAGGATTAGGATTAACTCATTAGTTCACCAGTCATGCTAACCAGATTGCTTACACTCTGCTGTGGTCAGTTTGGTCTTAGTTGCTACTAACCCAGTCTTTTTACATGATTACTTTCCACCTCTTTCTTGTCTGTAAGACAAAGAGCAGAGGTAGAGTGAGAAAACAGCCTGCAAGAAAGAAGAAAAGTGTACTATATCATCGCATCTTTATATCCTCTTAAATTTTCTTCAGAATTTTCGAAAACTTAGCAGTGAGGCTCACTGTTTTCAATGTTCTTCCACTAAGAACATCTCTGCAATCCAGCTCATAAAATTATGTAACCAGGATGACCTGGGTTGTGTCCCAGTGACATTTTCCCCTTTTTTTTTTTTGCCTATTCCCTTTTCGGGGGTGAGCCAGGAGCATCACCTTGCTAAGTGACTTGCTTTGAGTCACACAGTATGCAAATGAAGTCGAAAGGGATCAAACCCTGTACCCTGGACACAGGAAGCAGCTCATTAAAAGCACAGCGTTTTAGTCTTTGGCACTAACTGCTTGAAACAAGAAGGTGGAAAAGGTGACGTTTATTATAATAGTCATGTATGGATAAATTAATGCAACTACATGAATAAGAGGGTACTCTAAGTCAAGCGGGTACGTTTAGCTGCATGTAGCTGTTATAACAAATGTTTATATGTTCCCTTCATCTCAATAGAATGTGTCACAGTAATATCCTGCATGCATGTGATTATCCACTTGAAGATGTGGGCACATCAGGAAGAAAAGAAAACTAAAAATGCTGAGAAGTGTTGTTTTGTTTCAAAAGCTACAAAGCACACTGCAAGGTATTTGTTAAATACAGCAACTAAGCAGAACTGCACCTGATATGGGTTATTGTCAACACATGTAGCAGACAGCCTTAAAAATCACCTGACGTGGTATTGTTTCTAAAACAAAATAAGCATAGTTTAGCTTGAAGTAAGTATTATTTGGTCTTCACATGCAGACTGTTTGTAGTTTTTGTCTGTGTTAACATTGAAAAAGTCATTACGCTACCATGTTACCATGCAGAAAGCATAACGATATTTGAAATCTTTGTAATAGAACAAAAAAAGAATGTATTTCCATAAAGTGAGCCAAATAATACACAATGGAAAAAATTCTGTATATCCTGAAACTATGTAATAAACATACAGTTATTTATTCACAGCAGAATTTGTTGTATGTGCTTCGTATTACAATGTTATCTTATGACGTGTAATAAAATATATTCTGCAAAACTCCAGAACAAAACAATATCTTATCTTGAAACCTGGAAAACTACACTGTATACAATAAGGACCACAGGAAAGAAACATCAGACTGTGTGATAAGTGAACTGACAAAAGAAATTGCTTAGAAGTTTTCATATTGCAAATATAACCTTTTTCCTAGTCCCTTTTTTTCAATGTAAGCTATAAATTATTTACTTTTCAGTACAACTTTATTTTGTTCAGTCAGTTGTCATAAATGAAGACATTGAAACATTAATTTAGTTGGTGAACATATATAAGACAAGCAATGGTGAACAAATTACATTTTTAAGCAGGCAACATCTTATGTAGTACATGAATATCGACTCCCCTAGCTTCAAATGCAAAAATGAAATGTAAACGGTACAGGTGAAACATCAAAGAAAATAACTGTTTCCAGACTGATATATGATTCTTTTATAACTGACAAATGAATTAAAGCATTCTGATACACTCATTTTAATGAATGTGATGAATTTGTATATACCATAGAAAAAGGACAATTATGTTTAGGGAAGTAACAGCACAGGAGTTGCGTGTACTTCTGGTTGAAAAGTATATGTTCTGACAGTGCTAAATTTGGTATATGGCTGTAAAACAGCATACTGTCAGTAAGAGCCTTACTACAAATGCTTGCATGCTAATTCTCACAGCCTTGCTCACTGCCACTTGCTTTAAATGTCAAGTGTCTTAATTCCCATTAGCCCAATGCTGTATAATTACCTAGCCCTCCCACCACTCAAGCCTGCTAAACTGCATAGCCCTACCAGAACCCTAACTGTAACTCTTTAACTCCCACTTGGTCCCTAGCCTTAACCTGAAACCATGTTCCCTAACCCTCCTGTACCTTAACCCAAAATTCCCAGATCAGACCCTAAACCTGAAACTCCACTCTCCTTCCCTAACCTTTAAGTCTCTATTTGTTTTCTTACTCTAGAATTTCATCTCCCCTCCCATAAAGTCCTCAAGTGCTCCATAAATCTAAAACTCCACTTTCCCCTCCCTGAACATAAAGTCTTCAATTACTCCTAAACCTAAAACTCTCCTCCCGATCGCCAAACCTAAATTTCCACTCCTGTTTACTAAACCTAAAGTTTCTGAGTGTTCTGTAGCCCTAAACTTCCCCCCTGCTGCCTAATCTTAAACTCTCCCCATTCCCTTAACCTGGATCTCCCTCCAAATCACTGTCTGCAATGCTAAGATGCATATCCACCCTCTCTTACTTCCTCTCAATCCTTTTCCATAGCTGCCACACTTAACCTTGTTCAAATGTGGCTATGTGTTTGGGCAATAGGTAACATCACCACTCTCTCTGTATTGTTGTAGCACCTTAGCCAAACCCAGGTTTGTGTAAGCAGCAGCCTGTGTGAATTGCAAGATGCCATAATGTACAGCCTGGTGATGCATTATTTATTTATTTGTAGTGCATGAAGTGTGGTGATTATGCTCTGATATCTGAAAAAAAAAGTCAGTTAAGTATTTCTACACCATGAGACACAATCCTAACAAATGTTAAGTACTCCTGCTTCACTTAAGATTGGGTATCATGCTAGGCAGTTAAATCTGCAAGTACTGACCAGAAAACAACAGCATCAGAATAAAAAACAGATTTGTTTCTGCCTGCTGCCTGCGCTGGTAATGAGTTCCTGAATATTTCTAATGTAACAGAATCTCTTACACTGCCTTTCTGACAGCACTTACTAAGTGCTTTAATACTTTGACAGCACAACACTTAGTGTTTTTATTTCCTGTAATTAGAAGTACAAGGAATAGTGAAAGCTGTATGCATTACAAAGAATTATAATCTGGTCTCTGATCATAATCCTTTATTATGTGCTCTCGACATCGATGCAAAGATTCACCTATCAAGCTTCGTTCTCGAGGTAAATTTCTTGGCATCCATGTTTCGAACAAATGACAAGCAGTTATGACTGGTGACCCACTCACTATCCTCTATATGTAATACTTTCTAAGTGGGTACAATCTCACTGTGCCAATACCTTTTTTTCAGGAGACATACCAGAAGTAAGTACTCCAGCATAAGAGCAGAAATCTATAACAAGAAAATAGACTAGTTGTAGAAACTGATAACTTTCTTGGTTATAAAAGTAATATGTTATATTTATGTAACCTGAACCTATTTCTGGTGAGATGCATTTATTTCCTGTACAGCTTTACATTATGTGATATGTATAGCAATGTTGTTTTCTCTAAAATGTGGCTATATAGTAAGCGGTATTTGCAATAATCCTTCATTCAAAGATATTGATTTGAAGGGATCTTTTATTTTGATTTTCACTGATTTGCCCACTGCTACCACAAAAGCAGTTTGAAAAGATTTGACACCTGTTAACACCATCTAACATTAAAATTGCCCTAGCACACTAGTTCATACATGCATTGTATCGCTATTGCACCAGTCACTGTAAACTATGTATCTTTTACGGGATGCACATATTGCATGTTGTTCTACACTCTTGCATAGTCTATGGAATACACCATTTATCACAGATGTGGTTAGGACACACTTCCATGATTATACTTTGTTGACTACATCAACAATCGTATTTATGGTTCCTTGGCTATGTTACTGGGTGATTGAATGTACTTGATTACATAGCCTAAAAAGCACCTCCAGCAAGAATAAGTGTATAAGAGTAACAAAAGTTTTAATTGTAGGCAGGTCTTCACATCAGAATTTCTGACATATTTAGAAATTAACTATTGCACATTTAATTTCAGAACCACAATGATAAATACATTATTTTTTCATTTTACGATAACCACAATGATAAATAAATCCATTGTTTCATTTTAGGATCTTTATCAAAGAGAACAGTAAAAAAGACTTGTCATGCACAAAAAAAAAAAAAAAAAAACTAAATATTTCCATGTCATAATTGTGACATAACAGGATTTTAAAAAATTATTATAACTAGAATTCAGAAGATACTGCTGTCCATGACTGTGGTGGCCAGAATCTACCCAATTTCCTCAATATAGACAGTTCTTAGGCATCTACAGCTATAGGAGAGAAAAATTCCCTCTACAGCAGCCTGATTTGAAAATAATTTTTCTTGCATGGAGTAATTGTTCCCAAAGTGGTTGTCACAACTACTGTAAACACACAGCTAAACCAACAATGGAACTCACATTACAAAAAGGACAAGCCACTTAAAGTGCATGTAGTTATTCATATGTAACAAAGTTATATAGTTCTGTTCAATTTCTTTTACAATGTTAAGTACATTTTGATGTTTAATCAATAACAGCATCAACAATGAATATACATTTAACTTCTTGAATGGGACAGACAACCACTTATCTGTCACTGCTATATTTTTTAATATTTTGCCCATTTATCCTACTGTATATAGAACATGGAAGCATGCATGGATTACAGAAATAATGACATGTTGATTTCAGTCTTGAGGTCAGGAGGCAGGTAACACATCAAGCTAGGACTCATGTTGTGATTATGCAGAATTCTCCACCCTCTGTATCGTTTATGGTCTACAGTTTGTATATGCTTTTCATAGCCACAGTTGGCATACATTTCTGCCAAAGTGCTTTCTGACTACACAGTCAAGAGTTTGCAGCCATCCTCCAGCAAAAAGTAAGAGAATAAATTGTCAGAAGAATGTATGGATGTAACCATGTATAGGAAGTTGGCTTTTACTTTACAAAATTATTAATAAATTCCGAATATAATCAGTTTATTAACTACTGTACAAAATGATAATGTTAATAATTCTCTTCTCAGTGTTTCTAAACATAACATGAGGTATACGTAACTAAAATTTACTTTCCAGACTGTTCCAGTGGCTAGATGACTTCTATCAGGTTTGGTGCCAAATATGTCATTACTTATTTTGATTATAAGAAGCTGAGGGAATATTAATTTCAGGTACAGATGTTAAACCTTAGCATCCCAAAGCTGGGCCATTCTCTTGTCATAACCATTAATGCTATAACTATATAACCTTTGCGTTGCTCTCATTTTCAGCTCTAATTGCATTTTATAGCATTTGTCTTTCTTCCTAGATAGATAGTATGTTACTAAGTACATGATGTTCTGATGATGTTGCTTACTTTAAATATTTATGTTCACTTTCTTGGACCTCATATTGTTTGTTGCACTTTTTCAGGTCATACCTGAAAAAAAATAGTGTGCTCACTTAATTACCAGTACCACTGTTAATACAGAAACTGAAACATAAGCCTTATTTACCCAGACTGTCTAGATTACATCACTTTGCCTATAATAGGGTGTTATAGCCCTCTTTACCCAGGCCAGCAATCAAGGAGCCTCACTCCTCACCACTGACACTGGTGAGAGAGTGATACTACAATGGGAATGGCTTTACACAGTATTTTCAAATGCAGCTCTCTGCATCAAGCACAAGTTTCCCCTAAGAACACACTGGGAATGCACTACCAGACCTGGGACTGGACTTTCTGTCTCTCCAGATCCCAAACAAGACTCATTTTGGAGCACTGTGTCCCAGTACTAACTAACTGACACACCCACACCTGGGTATTTGATTTACACACACACACACACACACACACACACACACACACACACACACACACACACACACACACACACACACACACACACTCCTGGAGAAGGATAGCACAGATTTACTAGCTGTTCCCCATTCTTTCCAGACAATAAGGTAACAATGCTGCCACCAGTCAGTCACTATCAGGCTCTTACAATGGTTTCCAATTATACTGACTAAAATCAAAGTTAATATAAATGGTAGCGTATAACCCAAGCAGCAAGGCTTTTTGGAGTGGACAAGGCATCGCTAAAATAAGCACAAGTACTCTCAAGATATTAAAAGTAATCCCTAAAAGACCAGCCACAATGAAAGGTATAAAATATTTAATAATAATACAATAGAAAACATGAGAATATTAAATATCTAAATGCAATAAACATCAGAGTTTCAACAACAGGAACAATAAAAATAACACAGTTGGACAGATTCAAGCAAATGCAGAAAAACAATTCTTAGCCAATCTCACTGTAATTCCTGACTCTCTAAAGAAGAATTGTTCCACTCTAACTTAATTAATACAGCAAGGCAAGATTAGATGCTGAGTTGCTTACTTCCACAAGGCAAGGTGATGTTCTTCCAACTTACACTGATCTAACTGAACTCAACTGAAATGACTGTGATAACAGTCATAGATTTTTATATCAGCTTCCAAAAATAACAAAACAAAGCATGCTGATCTGTGAATTCCATCCCCTCAATGCTGGTGATAGAATAACCTCACTTTTGATCACACGACTCTGTCACGGTTCAAACCCAGACCTTTTCTAAGATTTGTTGCAGTATTTGAAAATTATAGAATTCTTTGTTTAAACATAAACATTTAATCACTTTTGGAAAGTTCCTGTGTTGCCCATTTCCTTTCTTGGATAAAGGGAGGCTTATTTGTTCACCAGTGGCAGTGGGGAGCTTAGAGCAGCCTATCTACCCCTGGAGGAGTGTTCCCAGCACAAGAATCTGGTAGTCTATTGGCCATTTTGGGCCAATTTCTAGCTCTTTCAAGTCCCCCTGTATGAAACCCACTTTGGCGTGTTTTTTGCGCTTGTTACTACTCAGCCAAGCTCCTTGTGGTCCTGCAGAGTGGTGCTAGCAGCAGAGAGGCTAAAAGAGCAACTGCTAACCTGATAAAAGTGTTTTCCTGCTACTACTTGGGCAACTGTCTGATCTAGCTAAACTGCAAGTATTTCTGCATTCTTGAACTGTTTTAAACTGTTTAAAGTTGTTTTTGCACCTGCAGTTTTAAAGTTTGTCCTGTTTGTTGCATTCACCTGTTGAGGCTACACAATCAAGTGCGCTAGCCTGTGTTACATATTTATTGCATTTTTCCTGCTGTTTGCTGCAAAAACGAAAAAAAAAAATTATCCTTGTTTCCCATCTTTCCTGACCTAGAGTAGTCCAAATACAGGCTTTGCTGTATTCTGGACTTTTGGAAAGTTCCTGTGTTGCCCATTTCCTTTCTTGGATAAAAGGAGGCTTCTTTGTTCACCAGTGGCAGTGGGGAGCTTAGAGCAGCCTATCTATCCCTGGAAGAGTGTTCTCAGCACAAGAATCTGGTAGTCTATTGGCCATTTTGGGCCAATTTCTAGCTCTTTCAAGTCCCCCTGTATAAAACCCGCCTTGGCGCATTTTTTGCGCTTGTTACTACTCAGCCAAGCTCCTCGTGGTCCTGCAGAGTGGTGCTAGCAGCACAGAGGCTAAAAGAGTGACTGCTAACCTGATAAAAGTGTTTTTTTTGCTGCTACTACCTGAACGACTGTCCGATCTAGCAAATCTGCAAGTATTTCTGCTATTTGAACTATTTTAAACTATTTAAAGTTGTTTTTGCACCTGCACTTTTAAAGTTTGCCCTGTTTGTTGCATTGATCTGTTGAGGCTAAACACTCAAGTGCTCTAGCCTGTGTTACATATTTATTGCATTTTCCTGCTGTTTGTTGCAAAAAAAGAAAAAATATCCTTGTTTCCTGTCTTTCCTGACCTAGACTAGTCCAAATACAGGCTTTGCTGTATTCTGGACTTTTGGAAAGTTCCTGTGTTGCCCATTTCCTTTCTTGGATAAAGAGAGGCTTCTTTGTTCACCAGTGGCAGTGGGGAGCTTAGAGCAGCCTATTTATCCCTGGAGGAGTGTTCCCAGCACAAGAATCTGGTAGTCTATTGGCCATTTTGGGCCAATTTCTAGCTCTTTCAAGTCCCCCCTGTATAAAACCCACTTTAGCGCGACTTTGCACGATTTTGCGCATAGCGCAGCATCGGGCAATGTTGCTTAATTGGGTTTAAACCATTCTCGGCTCCACAAAGTCTGCTCTTCACTTTTTCCCTTAGAACTGATTTAGTTCTCATAATAAACACCCTATTCCTACTCTAAAGCCTGGCACTTGCTCACTAAAGCAATTATATAAGTCAGCACTAAAACTTAAAAGCACTACACCCTCACAAACTCCCCTTGAGTACCTTGTTCCCCATTGGTCCTTTTTTCAATTATAAAGGAATTCCCAATACTATTCTAGCATGTCCAAAGGTCAGTTGTCAATCTCCTCTCTGGTCCAGCTGGTGAATCTGGGAATCTTGAGGCAATGTTACAATTGCCTCATGTACACAGACAACCCTCTCCTCCTAACAACAAATTCCAACACATGTGAGTGATGCAACCATATAGCCAAACTGGAGGCTAAGCTCTCTTAACTCAGTACTGGCGTAACCAGTCAGGAGGAGAAGGAAACCACACTCACTACAATTCCAGTCTCACATAGACCTATCACGACAGCAAACCAAACACATAAAGACACAAAAACATACTCGGAGGCTCTAAATAAAAATCTGCCTAAGCAACAGAGACCTCCAAAGCAGACACCCAAGCAACCACTACCCCAAAACAAAACACGTGCAACACATAGCTCACAAAGCCAGTGTGCCAAACAGTCACAGCCCTTAAGGCTAAACAACACACCTGATACACTTGTAATAGGTGACTCTATCGTCAGGCACAATGACGTCCCGCTCACCAGGCTGAACAAGGAGAGGGTCATGGTGAGCTGCCTGTCGGGCGCTAGGATCCGCCACATAACACAAGCACTCAGGTCACTCCAAGACAAGTACAAATATGACTCAGTCATTGTCCATGCTGGTGTGAATGACCTGAGATGTACCTCCCTGGATTACATGAAAAGAGACATAGAGGAGCTCTCTGAACATGTAGCCCAGGGCGGTATGACCTTGACCTTGAGTAGCAGCTTACCCTCACCAAGAATGATGCCACAATATGAAGACAAGATGATCAATTTCAACAATTGGCTTAAGTATTGGTGTCATTCAAAGGGGATCCAATGCCTGTCAGCCTGGGATGACATGCTCGACAAGCCACGATGCTTCGCTAGGGACGGCTTGCACCTGTCACCCCTGGGCTTTCGGATATTGGCAAAGGCTCTTGCCACCCCCATAGTGCCTTTTTAGGCAAGGCTCAAAAGACAAACCCACCTCCATAGGTATCACAAGGGATAAGAAACTAAGAGTAATGCTACTCAATGCCAGGAGTCTAAACCTCAAGATGCACGCACTCGAAACTCTCCTTGGCATGGAGAACATCGATATCTGTGCAGTAACAGAAACCTGGTTCAAGGCTCCCGAGAGCACCCTAGCACTACCAGGTTATACCTCATACCATGCTTTTCGGCCCCAAAACTTGGACCGAACCACAAAAGGAGGGGGAGTATCAATATTCAAAGATACCCACACCTCCAGGTTGGTGGCACAGCACGAAGCATCAGAGACTATCCATGTGCAACTAACAGTGGGTAAAACTGCCTTCCAGTTTATAGCCTGCTACAGACCACCCTCCCAAACCCAGGAACCCCATTCTGCCTTCCTGAGAACACTGGAAAATATGAAGGTCTCTCCAAACACCATTATATTGGGCGACTTCAACTACCCAAACATAAACTGGGAGCATTACTCTAGCTCCAACACCCTAGCCCAAAGGTTCCTAGAATTTATAAACTCAAATGCTATGGAACAGCTTATTACCACTCCCACAAGAGGGGAAAACATACTGGACCTGATCATCACCAACATGGGGACTCTATGCTCCAGACCAGAAGTGTATCCCTCACTGGTAAGATCAGACCATAAACTAATCTCATTAGATATTCATATCCTGACCCCAGCCCCTGCCCAGAAAACCACAGTGAAAAACTTCTCTAAAGCAAATTTCACACTCCTCAAAACTGAGGTGGAATCCTTCAAAGCCCCGGGCCTATGGAAAATACAGCCCAGACCGCAGAATCCTTTATAAACGCATTCTATGAACACCTTCAGGAATGCATGGATCATGCAATCCTAAACAAAACCAAGACCCAATCCTCCAAAGGCAGGCGTCATGTCTGGTGGACCCCAGCCATAAACAAACTATACAATAGAAGGAGGAAGCTACTACATGATAGAGCAAAATCCCAAAAAGGGAAGGCATCTCTGATCAGTATTAGCAAAAAAACTATGGGCACTCATGAAATCGTCTAAGGCCAGCTTGGAGAGAAAAATTGCACAGGACACTAAGGATAATCACAAGGCTTTCTTTAGTTATGTTAGAAACCTGGGTGGGAATTCCCAGATATGCTCGGAATTAGTCCAAAATGGCAAAAAATACACCGAACCCACAGACATTGCCAACATCCTAGCTGACAGGTTCAGCGCAAACGTCTCCCCCCCTTCCCCACCAAAAGGGCAAATATCTATCCCAGCAGAGTGCTGCCCCCCTGACATCTCAGATGCTCAGGTAAGAGCCGCCCTCTCCAAAGCAAAAAATACAGCATCAGTGGGACCAAACAGTGTCCCGGGCTGCGTCCTACATGAACTCCAAGAAGAACTAAACCCAAACATAAAACTACTGTTCAATCTCAGCCTTACTACAGGATATGTACCCAAAGAGTGGAGTACAGCAACAGTGGTCCCTCTCCACAAAGGTGGTGCCTCAACAGATCCTGGAAACTATTGCCCCATAAGCCTGACTAGCTTGGTCTGCAAAGCTATGGAAAGGATCATCATGGACCTCATAAATAAAGATATTGGGGACCTACAGACACTGGATACTACCCAGTTTGGCTTTGTTAAGGGCAGATCCTGCCTCTTAAACCTGGTCAATTTCTTTGAAACAGTCACCAAGGCCATTGACGAGGGGAAGGTGGTCCACACAGCCTACCTGGACCTCGCAAAAGCCTTCGATACAATACCCCACTTGGGCATTATAGATAAGCTCACCAGCTTAAACATAAACCCCTATGTTACTAGATGGGTTGCAAACTGGCTCAAGGACAGAACACACATGGTTAGAATTGCTGGAGCCATGTCAGACTCCAAACCAGTTACAAGTGGCATCCCACAAGGCTCAGTCCTGGGACCTCTCTAGTTCAGTATATATTTCTCGGAGGTACAGGCCAACACGGAAGGACTGTGGCTGACCAAGTTCGCAGATGACTGCAAACTGGGCGCCATAATCGACTCTCCAGCCGACACAAGCATCCTACAAAAGGGCCTCATAGAAACAGACAACTGGTGCCAGAGCCATGGCCTCAAGCTAAACGCGAAAAAGTGTATAGTCATCCCCTTTGGCAAAAACAAAGTGCCCACAAATTACCACATAGATGGTAATCCATTAAGTACAGAAGAAGTAATTAGGGACCTGGGGACCCAAGTTGATAGCAATCTCTCATTCGACAATCATGTGCCCAAAGTGGTTAGAAAATCATTTTATATAACCCACCTAATCATGAAGGGATTCACGTCTAGATCAGGGGAGGTCATTGTGCCTCTTTACTCATCCCTCATCAGGCCCATAATTGAGTACAATGCCCCTTTTGGGATGTACCTTACCAGACACCTGCAGCAACTGGAAAGACCCCAAAAGTACCTCACCAAGAGGATCAAAGGGCTCAAACAGATGCCATATGCTGCCCAGTTAAAGAAACTCCAGCTCTACTCAGTGGCATACCTCCTGCTCAGAGGCGATCTGTGCCTGACGTATAAAGCCATGTCCAACCTGGAATTAATGGTCATGCTGCACCTCGGAAAATCAAAATCCAATCGAGCTACGCGCTCGAGGGACTTGAACCTCAGCACTGAAATAAATAGGACATGCTGGAGGGACAGATTCATAACCCAGAGGCTCCCTTCACTCTGGAATAAAATACCAGTCCAGGTTAGGCAGAGTCCCTCATTGACTCTCTTCAAGAGGAATCTTGATGAGTGGATGGGAGATCGTAGATTTACTCCGGGTATCACTTCTGTGTCACTGTTAGACAGATGCACAGTATACTAACCTTGAAAAAGGGCATAGCAAAATTCATTTTAAAATAGCCTAGTATGAACCTATGAACTTATAGCACTGCTGATAAAATTTTAACATAAACATCTGTACAAATCAGTGTGATAGTCAAATTATTTACAAAAATCCAGCTAACTATGCTGGCATATTTTAGACATGCACTGCCCTATTCTCCCTGATACAGATGGCAATATCGCACATCGTCACACCCCCCCCCCCCCGCCCTTTTGAAGACTCAGGCTAGTTTTTTATGTGACCCTGGAAAAACATTGCTTGACAGAAATGGGGATGCCTGGGAACACATTAACCTATACCCTGTCTTTAGAATCCATCTGCAATGACATATCTGAACTCTGGACTGACTAATGCAGGGTCCTCCCAAAGCCCCTTTCAGCTTTTGGAATGCCTGCTTGCAGGCTGGGGTCTACACTGCCTTATCTGGCCTGTTTTTCCTTGTCAAGTCTGTGAGGGGAGCAGCTATTTTACTATAACTGGGAACAAACTTTCTATAATACCTCTCTGCACACAAGACTATCCCCACCTGCTTTTTGGTAATAGGAGCAGGCCACACCTGAATAGCTTCACCTTTGGAAGGTTCTGGCCTAATCTTACCATTGTCCAGTCTATGTCCCAGGTAAAAGACCTCTGCCATATCCACCCGATACTTACTGGGCTTAATGGTCAAGCCTGCCTTTTGCAGTCTTCCCAGGACTTCCCTAACATGCTGAAGCCTCATTAAGTTAGCATAGTACAATTTGTGCCCCTGCCTAGCAGTTTACCATGTAATTGTTATTACTGACCTTATTTACTACTCTGAGGGGTTCCTCCCAAGCTGCCTGCAGCTTATTGTGTCTGACAGGAATAAGCACCATCACCTGCTGTCCCACAGCATACTCTTGGGCTCAAGCGTTACTGTCATACCAAACCTTTTTCTGCTGTTGGGCTCCTGTCAGGTTCTCCTCGGCCAAGCGCATTAGCTTCCTAAGCCTTGTCCTGAGGTTGAGGACATATACCACAACAAACTCCTTGTGGTATTCACACTCACCCTCCCACTCATCACAAATCAAATCTAAAGGCCCCCTTCATCCTATGCCCACACAGCAATTCAAAAGGGTGAAAAACCTGTAGATTCCTGGGGAATGTCTCTATGTGCAAACAGTAGATGGAGCAAATATTTGCCCCACTCTCTTCTAAACTGGTCTGCAAATGCTCATAGCATGGTCTTTAGTGTTGAGCTTAACTTCTCCACAAGACCATTAGTCTGGGGTTAGTAGGGGGTGGTCTTTAGGTGCTTCACCCCACAATGCTTCCACAGACAAGCCAGCAGGTCAGACATGAAATTGGCATCTCTGTCAGAAAGTATTTCTCTTGGGAAACCTACCCTGCTGAAAATCTCTAACAAAGCATTTGCCACCTTTTCTGCCTCAAGTGAGTATGGAGCCACAACCTCAGGGTATCTAGTAGCATAATCTACTACCACCAGGATATACTTCTTCCCTGTGGAACTTGGGGTACTTAGATGCCCCACAATATCCATAGCTACCTTCTGAAATGTTTTCTCAATCACAGGAAAAGGCATTAATGCAATTTTTGACCTTGGCCCTGCTTGCCTACTTTTTGGCACTGCTCACATGTCCTGCAGTACCCTGTTACATTTCTTGCAATTCCAGGCCAATAAAAGTTCTGCATAATACGTCTCTTGGTACACTTTATGCACATATGACCTGCAAAAGAAATGTCCTGGGTTATGGCTAGAGGTGCCAGACAGTATGCTTTGGGCACTATCAGCTGCTGTATTACTTCACCCTCTAGCCCTCCCTCAGAGGTCCATTCTCTATACATTAACCCTTTGTTCCAGTATACAGACTCTTTTCCTTGAGCATCAGGTGTCTCCTTAGATACCTCCCTCAAGCTTAGTAAGGTAGGGTCCAAAAGTTGTGCTTCTCTCAACTCTACTTTTGTGACCCCTCCCAGCTCCCCTTCTAGAGGAAGTCTAGTATCTTCTGACAGTATTGCCTCACTGTCAGCCTGGGTACTACCACTCACCTTTGTTCTTGCAGTCACCTTGTCCATGGGAACATCAGACCTACCAGCAGATGTGTCTCACTTTCAGGCTCGCTGATACATGATAGCTCCTTCTCTGAAATAGCCTCATCACCAGCCCCAGTTTCAGGTGTGGCATCTGTCTGGGTCTCCCCCAGGCTACCAGACCTACATGCCTGTCTCCAAGCCTGACTGTGTATAACTGCATGCACACAAGGTACTGCACTATCAAAATCATTCCCTATCAAGACATTTGCAGGAATATCCTCAAAGACAGCTACCTGCTTACTTCCATTTCCACCCTCCCAGTCAAGGTGAATCCTGGCCAAAGGTATTTGGAATGGGATCCCTCCTAAAGCTCTGATTGGAGTGGACTGCCCACTCAAGTACTGCTCCTCTTTAACCACTGCAGGCTTCACAATAGCAAGTCAGGGGCTGTGTTTCTCTCAGCAGTGGCCCGTCTTCCATCCACTAAGATAGGATACAAACTCTGGTAATAGTTTGGTACCCCTGTTATCTCCAGGCAACTTACTACTGGTATGCTATTATTCCCACTTGCTGGCTCCCTCATCTTTTGTTCCCCATCTTGCTTCAGTGGACATTTGTAGGATACATTTACCCTCTGATTACATTTAAAATATCAAATCCCTGATCCTGGCTGTGTACTTGAACTAGTGGCTTCCCCTGTTACTGGTAGACTCTACTGAGGTGGTTTAAGCTACCCTCCATGGGTTCCCTTAGGATATCCCCTTCTTGTGCAGTGATGCCCTACTTGCTAAATAGAGATCCCCTTTTCTCCCCAGCTGATCTAAGAGTTGAACTCTTGGTCTGCCAACCAAATTCTCATGTCCTCAAGCAAAGTATTAAGGGCTTGTTCCCTCACCAAAAGGTCTGCCAGTCATTCAAAAGTGGTGACCTGACACCCACTCATCTACCTATGGAAATAAGTGTTTAACTCAGCAATATAATCACATACACTTTCATCTGCCTTGCATCTATGCTCAAAATTTTTTTTTCTATAAGCTTCAGGTGTTAACTTATAACAGTTCAATAAACATTGTTTTACTCTATCATAGTTTAAGCAATCAGTATCAGACAATTTAGAAACAGTAGTTACAGCTTTACCATGGAGTAAGGGGGCCAGGAACAGTACCCAGAGCTCTTGATCAACATTATACTGTTTACATATTCTTTCAAATATATGAATAAAACCATCAAAGTCATCCCTCTCTACAAATTGTAGAAGAAATTTACTGACTTTTATTGCTTCTAGGGTCCAGTTATTCAATTCCGCATTATCGCCATGACCCTGTCACAGGGTCAGCATTTCTGTCTTGTGTTGTCACTGCATCTCTTTTTCTTCGGCCTCCACTCACCACAGTCACGCATTTTCTTGAATTTCCAAATGCCACAGTCTCTCATTTTCTTCAATCTCCAAACGACCCAGTCTCTCTCTGGTTTCCAAGCATTTGGCCTCCAGTTCATGCTGATACTGCTTTTCATTTTATATAGCCTCCAAACATTTGGCCACCAGTTAAAGCTGACACTGCTTCTCCTTTTCTTTGGTCTCATGTTGACACTGCTTCTCCTTTTCTTTGGTCTCATGTTGACACTGCTTCGCCTTTTCTTTGGTCTCATGTTGACACTGCTTCTCCTTTTCTTTGGTCTCATGTTGACACTGCTTCTCCTTTTCTTTGGTCTCATGTTGACACTGCTTCTCCTTTTCTTTGGTGTCATGTTGACACTGCTTCTCCTTTTCTTTGGTCTCATGTTGACGTTGCTTCTCCTTTTCTTTGGTCTCATGTTGACACTGCTTCTCCTTTTCTTTGGTCTCATGTTGATGCTGCTTCTCCTTTTCTTTGGTCTCATGTTGACACTGCTTCTCCTTTTCTTTGGTCTCATGTTGACATTGCTTCTCCTTTTCTTTGGTCTCATGTTGATGCTGCTTCTCCTTTTCTTTGGTCTCATGTTGATGCTGCTTCTCCTTTCCTTCAGCATCCAAATGCCAGTTTCTCTTTGGTCTCCAAATGTTTGGCCTCCAGTTCAAGTCTCTTTAACTCCAGATGGATTTTTATATCCTCTGAGGAAAAGGTTAACTGTCCTGTTTCTGAATACTACATATCCCCAACACCAGACTAGTTGTCCTCCTGGCCACTGGTCTGCTCTTCTGCTTTGATTAAAGCTGAAGTAATTTCCTCTTTAGTCCAGTTAGCATGCACCAGTCCTTTGGCTTTGCACACTTTGGCCAACTGGTTTGTCAGTTATGATAATCCCCTGCTTTCCCAGACTAAACCAAACTAATAAAAATAAATAAAACTGTTGTGACAATGAAACTTCGAATGTTTACTTTGTGGCTATTGAGAGCACATACACCTTCAGTGACAACTGTGCACAGGCTACTGAAGTTCAATTAATATCCCACCACTCTGACACCAATATGTGACAGTCCCTCTTTACCCAGACCAGCAATCAAGAAGCCTGAGTCCTCACCACTGACACTGGTGAGAGACCGTCACTAAAACAGGAATGGATTTACACAGTATTTTCAAATGCAGCTCTCTGCATCAAGCACAATTTTCCTCCAAGAGCACACCGGGAAGATGCTACTAGGCCTGGGAATGGACTCTCTGTCTCTCCAGATCCCAAACAAGTCTCACTTTGTTGCACTGTGCACCAGTTCCAAATAACTGACACACCCACACCTGGGTATTTAATTTAATTTTCACACACACACACACACTCCTGGGAAAGGCTAGCAAATATTTACTAGTTGGTAATAAGGTATTGATGAAGTCAGTCACTATCAGGCTCTTACAAGGGTATCCAATTATACTGAGTAAAATCAATACTAATCTAAATGGTAGAGTATAACTCAAGCAGCAAGGCTTTTTGGAGTGGTCAAGGTATCACTAAAATAAGCACAAGTACTCTCAAGGTGTTAAACGTAATCTCTAAATGACCAGCCACAATTAAAGGTATAAACATATTTAATAATAAATAATAAAATAGAAAACATGAGAATGTTAAATATGTAAATACAATAAACTTCAGAGTTTCAATGACATGAACAATAAAAATAACACAGTTGGACAGATTCATGAAAATGCAGAAAAACAATACTTAGCTAATCTCACTGTAATTCCTGACTGTCTAAAGAACAGTTCCTATCTAACTTAATACAACAAGGCAAGAATAGATTGCTTACTTCCACAAGGCAAAGTGATGTTCTTCCAACTTACACTGATCTAACTGAACCTCAACTGAACTGGCTGTCATAACTGTCATAGATTTTATATCAGGTTCCAAAGAAAACAAAACAAGCTGATCTGTGAGTTCTATCCCCTCAGTGCTGGTTACAGAATATCACATTTGATCATATGACTCTGGTACAGTTCACACTCAGAGCTTTTCTAAGATTTGTTGCAGTATTTGAAAATCAAACAATTATTAATAACACTGTTGATGCTTTTTTAACATAAGCATCTGTACAAGTCAGTGTGATAGTCAAATGACAAAAAAAATTTATAAAACTATTCACAAAACTCTAGTAAACTATGCTGGCATATGTTGCACATGCACTGCCCTATTCTCCCTGGTACAGATGGCAATACCTCACATTGTCACATAGAGCTTGATTTATGTACATTGTTTTCTAGGCCTGAAATTATCTTCTGTGAGTGGAAAGAGTGTTTCTTCCTTTCTTTCTGCTGGCTTAATGACATAGTCTATGTGTATGCATTTAAATCACTTTGAATTTCTATAATAACTGTAAACTGGAATTCCCTCCCCTCTCTGTTGATTTAAGGAAGTAGTGTGTTTGTATTCCTTTAAATCACAGACTGGAATCCCCCCACCCACTCACACACACACCTTTTTTTCTGAAAAGTAGTACAACTCTAGTGTCTGTTCTCATGACACAAGATTTTGAATAGACTGAAATAAATATTTACAGACTCCTCAGTTTCCTTAAAATCAGCAGAAGGAGACTCTAGTCTAAAATCACAAAGTGTATTAACTATCATTCTACATTTGCCCCATAAAAAGATATGTCGGATTTCTTAACATGTGTTCTTCCATTCCTCTCAGGTCTCCATGATTTTTATGTAGATCCCTAACATGCCTCTTATTCTCTTGTACGAAATCTTGACAAAGCCTAAATAAAATAATGAAGTGGCAATGGTCCAAAAATAGGGACATGTTTTAAATTTTGCTTTATAAACTCAGAAAGTTGATACAGTAACAGGATTTGTGTTAGCATGCATTTTCTGAAGTATATAACATCTTAAACTCAAATGTATGTCCACAAATTTTATGAGGAAACCCCCCAAAATGTGAGGTAAAAACCTGGATAGTTGAGGTATGCAACCAAACTGGCAAGTCTTTAGACTGCACAAGTATGTGAATCCTGCTTCGAGCTGGCGTCCCTAACAGA
>NC_056728.1:106487373-106612373 GCF_019279795.1 Protopterus annectens | reverse complement strand
TACATTGAGCGGCCTTCTATCTTCACCAGGAATGATGCCACAGTATGAAAAAAATGACTGACTTCAATAATTGGCTTAGTTTCTGGTATCTTTCTGGGGGGTGGGTGTTCAGTATTTGTCAGCACTGGAGGACATGGTTAACAAACCACATTGCTTTACAAAGGATGGTCTGCACCTATCTCCCCTAGGCTTCCAAATATTGGCTAAAACTGCTCCAGTACCTAAACAAGAATCTCCACAGCCCAGAACTTCTCACTCTAGAGAATATTGACATCTATGCTGTTACCAAGACATGTTTACATTTACAGAAAGTAATATCTTTCACACATTTAGACCATCAGCTGCACAGGGAGGGACAAAAGGTGGAGAAGTCTCAATCTATATTCGCAACAAGTATAACTCTAGATTTGTTAAACTGGATGATGGGCTGGAATTTATCCACATACAAATTACCACAGACAAAGTTGGTTACCATATCCTAGCAAGCTATAGGTCACCCTCTCTGTCCCTAGAATGCCATTGCTCTTACCTAGACCTACTGGAGACTCTCTCCATTAAACCAAATACCCTAGTCACTGGAGACTTTTAGTACCTTTCTATAGACTGGGAAACATGCACTCTGTCAAAGTCAAAGGCACAATAATTTCTGGACTTTATTAACACAAACACCCTCGATCAGAGGTTCAAACATACCGGACCTGGTGCTCACCAATATAGGAGAGTGCCAACCTCATCCACCATCACTTCCTCATTGTTTAAGTTAGACCACAGAGTTGCTTCTTGGAAATAAAATTCAACTTGATTAACCCCAGCAAAATCTATAACAGTTAATAACTATTTCAAACCAAACCAAATGAGTGTTTGTCAAAATTCAGTGCCCCACCCAACCCCAAATTCACAGCAACCTGTGCAGAATTGTTCACAGAGATGCTGTACAACTATATAAATGGCCATATAGAGGATGCTGTACCTACTAGAAATAAGCCCAAAACAAACTCTAAAAAAAACACACTGTTGGAATCCTAACCTTAGTATGGTGCATGACAACAAAAGGAAAACAAGTAATGACTAATGTTAGGAAGAGCAACTCCCATAATGGTAGGAGGAGCTCTGTAATTCAACGAAACAGGAAACTTTGGACTAATTAAGTCCAACATAGCCTCACAGGCTAAAGACAACCTCAAGGCCTGCTGCAGCTCTGTCTGAAATTTCTAAAGCAGCACACATCAGTATGCCAGATTGGTGGTCAATGGTGCCATCTTCACTGAGCAGAGTGGCTTAGCAAATTTGATGGCTGACAAATTCAGCTCAACCTTCACCCCCACTCGGCTCCCTGCCTCTCCCCATCAGTTACTTACCAGTGTACCACCCAAGCTATTAACAGGGAGCAGACCCTGGTGGTGCTCATTAAGGCCAGAAACACAGCCTGAATGGGCCCTGACAATATCCTTGATGCCTCCAAAATAGGTTGAAACATAACCTAATACGACCACTTGAGTCACTTTTCAACTATAGCCTCAAATCAGGCTTTGTATGGGTCTTTTTACATACAGTTGAGTTATTAATTACTAGAATTATTAGGGGTTGCCAGATTGTAGCACTTACCTTATGAACTTTTGTTAACCCAGTATTCTGCTAGTATGGACTCTACTTACCAGGAGAATCCAGGGTATAGACACACTGCCCTGCACTGATCACCTTAAAGCCCTGTTCCTATACTTAATCTCCTACAGATTACTGAGAGATGATCTATGTGTGGCATACAAGGCTTCCTTGGATCCAGCCTTGATGGACCTTATGAACAGCATCAGAACCACTAGATCCAAGGATTTAACATGTTGGCAAGACAGGCTTCTGTGATACACATATCTATACCCTGGAGCAGACTCCTTATCCATGTGAAGTAGAGTCCATCCCTAATGCCATTTAAGAGTAACCTTGACCAATGGATAGGAAACTGGAAATTCACCCTGGGTCTGGCTGCCTTGCCTCTGATAGGCAGAGGCAGACAGTAACTATACCCTCCACATAAGCTCTAGAAACTTCCTAATTAATATACCCTCTCCTAATAAACGTCAGTGGTATATAGGGACACAGCAGTTGAGTTGGGGTTCCACAGATAGATTTATAAAAACTCTGGTGGTCATTAGCCTAATATATAACTATGAACATGTACAGAAGCAGGTCCGTATTTGTTATTTTACATAATCCCCATTAAGATTTTCTTCATGATTTTACACAGAGTAGTGGTCAGGCTGAGAGGTGGCTGAGAGGTTTTAAATGATTACAGTCTGATTACATGCTTCCCCATTTCTAAGCTGGTACCACAGCAGCCTGTGACTATGAGATGGGAATGTGTCTACATGGTACAGTTCTGTTTAATAAGACTGATAAATGTTTAGTTTGTTTTTCCTTGACTTTGTTTAGACCAAAATACTAAATATTTTGCATGGTTCCATTGAATGTTAGTTTTTTTATGTAGCATTAGCTTTTTTGGGTCTTAATTTTATATCAGACACACTTTTGAACCTGCAGACATTAAAATAGGTACAGAAGCACTTGAAAAGCCAGCGTATCAAGCCAGAACTCTGGCCATCTAATTAACATGACCGTGTTGTTATTAGCCTTAATCTTTTTTTTACCCATTTGAAATTTCCAGAAATTTGGCCCCAGGCATGCATAACGCTGTCACAGGCTGCTTACAAAGTCCAGTGATGTATGGGTCTTTTTTAAATACAGTTGAGTTACTAATTGCTAAAATGATTAGGAGTTGCCGGATTGTAGCATTTACCTTATGAGCTTTTGTTAACCCAGTATTGTTATGGACTGTACTCACAGGCATGATGATTACATCCGCGGTGGTGCAGCGGTAGCATTGTTGCCTCACAGCAAGAGGTTCTCCCTTTCGATTCTCGGCTGGAGTGCGGGGAGAGCCTTCTGTGTGGAGTCTGCATGTCCTCCCCGTGGTTGGGTGGGCGTTTGAAAGACATGCGTAAATGGGCCTGCCTTCGTTGAAGGTTGAACGTCGAGCTGGCACCTTGGCATTTGTCAAAATCTACTGCCAATCATTAGCGGACCGGAGTTCCGCTGTGGCGACCCCTAACCGGGAAAAGCCGAAAGACAACAACAACTCACAGGCATGGTAATTCTATATTTTTGATTCACAACTGTCACTGGAACAGTTGCATAATATGCTATATGTATGAGGTCCTGGCTTTGTTGGGTTTATGGTTTCTCAGTATAGCTGAGAATTTTATGGTTGTGGTATGCAGAACCTTTGCACATATAGTGGTAGATGTGTGTGTGTTTGTGTAAATGCACACATGTGTCACAGGATAAGGACATTGCTGACAGTTTAGTGTCAGTATTCTAAATATACTTACACCTGCCACAAATTTTTAAATCTGTACAAAAATCAGTATATCTTATGTGAGCATGAGGCAGTTTTTCCACTGCTTGAGATGGCCATTATCTCTTAGGATTTTCAAGGAAAGCCAGTGAAGTGTTTCCATACCTAATTTAAAGAAATCCCTCTTATATAATTGTATCTTCTTAAATATGATTGTATATGTAACTAAACTATGTAATGCAGAGCTTTTCTCCCTGGGCCTCCACTGAAAACGGGCTCCCTGAGCCCAGTGGTCCTCTCCGGTCATCAAACTGGAAATAAATAAATAAATATAAAATATAATTCATCAAATGTGTACTTTTTGAGAAAACCTAAGTGTACTTTTCTCTAAATAGCACAGACATGGTACGTTTAAATCTCTTTGTCTTCACAGAAAAAAAAGTTTGCTGTGCCTAACCTAAAACCTTTAAATCTTCTAGAAAATATTAAAATAACACTGTAATAAAATAGGAGCAGAAAACAAGATGGTATACAACTTATTTGAAAAGAGAGAGAGACATGGAAAATAAATACAAAACAGTGTTTTCTGGTGGATCTCAGGCCTATTTACATTATATTAAAATTCTAGTTCTTAACTGCTTTTGAGCTATATAAGAAGTTAAGTTTAACCTCACAAAGGAAACACAAAGATCTTTTGTATACTCATCTAGGACTACAGCTTTTAAAATTTAAAGAAAATATATTTAAATAAAAAATAAAGGAAAATAATGTACGATTGCAAACAATAAACCAACACAATCAAAATCACTCATACTGTAGTCCTTTCTGACTGCTTCCACAATGAAAAAGGGATATGATTTTGATGTGTTGTCACCACACATAACTTTATCAAGCTGTTGAAGCCATAATTTTATTTTAATTTTGTTTACCAGGACAGAACACTTAACAGAAATGGCCACTTGCAGGCTCTGCTTTGCCTAAGGACAGCAGTCCATTCTTTCCCCTCCAGAAAAGACTTTGGTCACATACTGGATGGTTTTTGGGCTGCTTTGAGGGATTATTTTCTGTGAGGTAAAATCTTTAAAAGTTTTGCTACCATTTTGCATGCCTCTCCTCATTGGCTTTGAGTGCGTTTTTACTTTAACAGTCATAGTTTTTCTTCATTTTTCTCAGGCATTTCTTTCCCTAGACTCTTGCCTTGTGCAGGCCTTCGACAGTCTCACAATGACAAGGCCAAATATTCACTTACACAGACTTTGCCTTAAGGTCTGCTGTATGCCTTTCCTCCATTTTCCACCTACCAATGTTTTTTCCCAGCACTAGAGAATCGAGATGCATCAGTCCTTTGTGTTCCTTACTGGTCCAGACAGATTTGGTTTTCCACATATCTCCAAGCCCATCTGTTTCAATTACCTTATCAAAATTGTTTGCGGACTCCCCCCCACCCCCAGTTGCCCAAAGTGGTCTCCACTCCCTTATGCTGATAGTTTTGCTGCCACAGTGCCACTGCTAACTAGATTAGAGGAATTGTCAGCCTGAGTGGTACCTGTCATTAAGTTGTTCCATGACTTTCTATGGACAAAACCTCTGCAGACAAGTGGAAAAGATTTTTAGTTTGGGCTTGCACCAGGGGTATGGAACTCTTTTGCTCACTGACAGCTGTGATTCTTCAGTACCTTTCTATGCTTTTTTGGTGACCTTAGCTGTTACTCTAGCAAAATTAATTTACCTGATATTTCAGATTTTCATGTAGGGCCTGATTCCAGGTCTTTCCATGTCATTTCTGTGTGGGACTTTTCTTTATCCACCATTTGGGGATACATTTTCCTTTAGGATATTTATTTTATGCTAGAAATGGTTATATCCCCTTAATTTTAAGCCACAGCTTTTGTCTTGGAAGCTGTATCTAAGTTATAAGCCTTATCTGTGACCCCCCCTTCCTTGCTGGTTTTATTTAGAAGAAAAAGTTTTCCCGTGCAGCAGTTCCTCTTTCATGAGTGGTGTGGGTTCAGTCAGCAGATCTGCATGGTTATCAACCAGGCCCAGTTTGCTGCTACCCATGCTAATTAAATGTTGATTGATGTTGTGTGTGCCTTCTGTAAGGATGTCACCCATCACTGCCAGTGCCTTGCTGAGACCATGGAATCCAGGGATGATGCCATGTTAGATCTCATGAGGACTATGTTGAGACACATGGCTTCTATATGCATCTCTGTACAAAGAATAGTAAATCCCACCATCAGTGCCCTGTCCTGTGTTGTCCATGTCAGAAGATGGGTACATACTGGGGGGTGGTTGCATTGAGAGGTCACACAATTGATTCTTGTGAATCTAGGGATATCTCATTCTCCCATGTCAGTCACAATCTTCCTTCATAGAGCAGAGCCTGTGGTCACTAGATCTGACCTGAATATTGCAGGAGCTCTGCCATAAGGCCCTACAACTACAAGTTTACTGAGAATTTTGTCAGTGTGTAATGTAAGCATATTTATTGTGAATAATCTTGGTTTGTATTAACTTTAGTTAAATACACGCCTGCTCCATGATTGAAAATCTCTGTGAAATATTCCATGCACTCTAAGGACCTCTTACTTAGTTGGTCACTGTTCCCTTGTGCTTGACCAGTAAACTATACTGCATATGCCAGCTTTTTAGTCTAAGGAAATGACAGACAACCTGTTTTACTTGCAGCTCTTTTTTTGATTGCTTTGTTCTGGTTATAAACTGGTTGATCTCATTTATAAATTGACCTGAGGGTGGTATTGTCACTGTAGAACAATGTATGCAAAATATCCCCTCAGTGTTGTCTCCTCTTACATTCAATTCCTGTCTTCCTTCATAGACCAGGTATGTGTCATATGTTAGTACATTTCTATTTGTTCTAAGGCTGTGTAAAATAGTGAAAAAAAAGACTTTGGTACTGTGTTATATTTGTAACAGATAAGCATTATGTATGCTGTGCGTGTTTCCCTTTAACACATATGTATGTAATAATGTAATTTGAGTTGCTGGTGTTCTGCTGTGTGTGTGTGTGTGTGTGTGTGTGTGTGTGTATGTGTGTGTGTGCCTGTATGTATTATTATATATAAATAAATAAAATACAGTGTTGTGATATACTGGTTAATAACATGAATGTTTTCTAAGTGGTGTTATATTGTGCTCATCTGTTTAGTGCCAGTTCTGATAATTTTATGACTACAGCTGTATATTTGCACTGCATTACTGTAGTTGCCTGTTAGTATACTTCCTGCTAAAACTACTTTGAGCTTACATACATACACTTTCTTACTATCACTCTACTCTATTTCCTCTGTATTCTTTTGATCTGACTTACTGTGGTCCTTTTTCCATCTCATTTTGTCTATAATACGTAATAACTTTACAGCCTCAATAGAATTTTACAGTTTAGTAGTGTTTTTTTTTTTTTCTTTTCATTTCAGAGTCTGCAGCCACTACATCTAACCTCAATATTGCAGGACACGTACAAGTTTACTGAGAATTTTGACAGTGAAATAGTCTGTGCACTCTAAGGACCTCTCACTAAGTTGGCCACTGTCTTGAATATAGGGAACTTAATACTGGCAGATGAAATTAGATGACGTTCATTTTACAGGCATTAATGATTATATTTCCATACAACGAGGTTTAAAGTTTAGAGCTGCTAAATTGTAAACCACCCTTTTTTATGACTGGGTGTGTGTTATGTGACTTTTGTATAATGTTGGTGAGGGTGAGTTAGTATTTTTTGCACACAATATATGCTTTAAATAATGCATAAAATTTCTAGTTTGTTTTTAGTCGTTTTTAGAAAATATTTTTTTATTTATATAATTTATTAATTCATGTTGTTATTAATCTCTTGGCTTTTTTAAGAGGAAGTGTTTATACATTTTAACTTTCGTTACATCTTTATTGTAAAGTTCAACCTTCAAGTGATATATGTCTTTAAGGAAGTTAATTGGATCTTCATAGTAGAGTATTTAAATCCATTCAGTGTACTGATTGGTTAGTTCTGATGAAGTCCGTTTTCATTGTGTATTGGATGAAAGTGCTTAGCTTTCGTTATTGTGTTCTGTTATTAAAAGTGCACTTTTATATTTACTTCATTCTGCGTGGTGTGTTTTACCAGCTTTATACTTTTGTGTTGAATCCCTGGAGAGTGCTGATTTTGTTGGTGGAGTGATGATCTTTGCCCCCCCCCACACCGCACATTCTTTGCTTATTATGTTTTGTTTTGTGTAGTTCTACCTCCAGCTTCCCTTTCAAATACTTTAAAATCATTTTTGTATTCTGCATACTTAATATAAGTTTAACACAACACTCCTAGATGGAAACCAACTGTAATGCATTGGTTACTTGCCATATCTCATTCCCACTCTGAGATTTCACTTTGAAACCTTCAGACAAAAAGAAAAAAAAGTGACACTCAAATGTTTCTTTACAATGTTAGTCTTAGGTGATTACACCTAAGACTTGTTTCTACCCTTTAGGATGAAGTGTGCACATACAAACTGTAGGCTTTTTATATAGTTCTATAGTAATATTATATGCTGTGTCACCATACAGGAGAAGATCCAAATATTAATTTTATTTTTGGTGAATTTTAAAACTATCTTTGATGCTGACCTCTTACAAAAAATGCAATAAAATGCAATGCATTTCAAATCTTTGTATGAAGCTATATATCATTTCCCTTATCATGCTTAGTAATAAGGCATTAGGAAATTGTGATAGGAGATTAAGGTACAAAACATACAAGACTTTCACTGTACTCGCAAAGATCTGACTGTATTTCAGTCCTGAGTTACATGTAGAACTTTGTCTTTGTCTGTACATGGAGTTTAGGCACCATTCTGTATGCAGCAACAATAATGTTGCCTTGTTTGTGGAAATATTTATGATCTTAACTTTTGGTATAATGGGAATTTGGTACGCCTATATCCTGCAAATTAGTTTCATCACAACCTTTGAGCAGTGATCATACAGTGCTCCCTGAGGAATTTGGATATAATGCTAGACTCCTTTGAATAGAAATATATATTTCTATATATGAAATAGATATGAAGGCTCTTCTAAAATGCTGCATTTGCTGCTGTTCATGAGGCCATATATCAGCTCCCTTATGACAGACCTTTTCACTAAATTATGATAGGATTCTCTAATATAAAATGCTTGCAGGGCTGTCATTGTATGTAGAAGGATTTTGGTACATCATACACCTGATTTATTTGGCAGAATATTGCCTTTGTCAGTATATGGAGTTTAGGCATCATCCTGTCTGCACTAACAAAAATGCTGCCTTGTTTGTTGAATTATGTTTGTGCTGACATTATACCAGAAGTAAAACAATCCTGTCATATTCTTGATATGGGCTGTATTTTGTTATCTTAAAGTTGTATACTCATTACTAATGGAAACTGAGTATAATGCAGTTAAGCATCCTTACATCCCCTGATGGAGACTATCACTTGAGAGTTATATTACAAAAACAGTTTGTATTCTAGTAATTTGTTTAGACAGCATACCTGGGTATTCGGTTATAAACCGTAGTTTTGAGCTTCCAGTTGCAGAGGTAAAATAAAACTGCAGATTGATTTTTATGTGCAGAGTGACAGTTTGCAGTAATGCTCCTGCTTATCCTGTAACAACATTTTATACATACAAGTGTTGAATGGACATGTGAAAATAATATATGACTTAAAGCACAACAACTTAAACTCAGTGAAAAAAAATACAAAATGCAAGGCATGTGGGAAACAAAATCCAAATAAAATAAGCAATCAAGGAAAAAATAGCAGCAACTGAAGAGAAAAAGGAAATCTGAGCAATTATATCAGATCGCTAAAAGGCAGATCGGTGGTATAACAGTATATCACAAAAGTCTGGGATGATGACAAAATAAGTAGTTATTATCTGCCCCAATTATTGAGACCCCGCTGTTATGTACAATTTTGGAAACCTCATTTTTTATTAAAATAGGTTAGATAGAGAAAGGTATAGAGAGCAAGAAACATAGTATATAGTTTACACTAAAGCAATATTAAATAATAGAAGAGGTTAATATGTAAAGTCTTCATCAGTGGAGCTGGGAAGCCTGGCAGAAACTTGTAATCCATAGTTTTCAAATGAAAGAGGTGAACAAAAATGAGTTCATAGCTTGACATGCTGCTCAGCGAAAGTATTATTTTATATAAAAGAGGGAAAGTGTTAGAAAAGTTTTCTTAAAGAGGAGTTAGAGTCAAAAACAATGACAAAATTCAAAAATGCATGAAACAGAAGCAAGGTGATTTGTTAAGAGGGGTGAGAAAAAAGCTGCTGTGTTTTATCTAATAAATAGCTGTATGGACAGACTAGTTAGTCCAGGCACTCCTTCTGTTATTTGAATATATGTTTCTTTATTAAAAATATATTTAACAATTAATAAAGAGTACCTACTTTGGGTGGATTATGGGATTTTTAATGAAAGTGCAGGATGCAGGCTTAAAGAGTATAATTTAGAGATTTTATTAGTTGATTTCAAAATCTAATCCGCGGTGGTACAACGGTAGCGTTGTTGCCTCACAGCAAGAGGTTCTCCCGTTCGATTCTTGGCTAGAGTGCGGGGAGTGCCTTCTATGTGGAGTCTGCGTGTCCTCCCCACAGTTGGGTGGGCATTCAAAAGACATGCGTAAATGGGCATGCCTTAGTTGAAGGTTGAACGTCGAGCTGGCACCTCTGCTTTTGTGAAAATCTACTGCCAATCATTAGTGGACCGGAGTTCCCCTGTGGCGACCCCTAACCGGGAAAAGCCGAAAGACAAACAACAGCAACATTAGTTGATTTCAAAAGAAATAAGTCCTTAATAGTGAGGTAAATAGTATGAGCTATACTTGACGTATTTTTTAGCAATATATTGTGGATATTAGTTAAATGATAGTATGCAGATTGACAGGAAACTTGGCATTTTTCACATTCTTGAGGATTGTAGTTCGAAGTGTGATTACATATTTCATCATTGCTTGTACCTATTGTAGAAATGCATTTTGGATCAAGGTATGCGTATTGAGGTGAACTGTTAGATCAGCAACTCTTGTAGAAAGAGCAGTTGTTTCTTATTTTTCGTAATGTTCACTGAAGTTGAAGTAACCTCAGAGTGGAACACATAAGTAAAAGAGGGGTGCAGAGGAAGCTTTTTCTCTTGCCAAAATACTTGTTTTACTTTACTGGGTTCTCATTTGCAAGACTTCCTAACTTACTCAAGTGCACCCACGTATTTTTGGCATTTATATAGTTGAGTGAATGGGTTTTATCCCAGTTGTTGTGACTTTCGGCTTTTTCCCGGTTAGGGGTCACCACAGCGGAACTCCGGTCCGCTAATGATTGGTAGTTGATTTTTACATGCCGAGTTACCAGCCCTGATGCACAACCTTCAACGAAGGTATGCCCATTCACGCATGTCTCCACGCAGAAGGTGATCTAGCTGAGAATCGAACCGGACAGCGTCTTACTGTGAGGCGACAACGCTACTGCAGCACCACCACCGTGGGTCACCCAGTACATGTCAGAATGTTTGTTTAGAGTTTAAGTATTTTGATACAGCTTGATAAATCCACCTGTGAACTTGTAAATTTGTCTAAAAGAAGATTGTTAGATTGGAGGAGTTTTCAGTGACATGAGGTAATACATAATTGGAGGCAAGAATGTTATGTTTGGTGTAGGCTATTTGAATATAAAAATGAGGACAATGTGACAAGGGCAGACACAGACCAAACAGGGCTGACAATTGTCAGAGATGTACTGCACAGGATGTTGGGAATAAATTAGGTACAAATAATTAGGCTAAGAGAATTAGGAATTTGAGTAGAAGAACCAGCCTATACTGGTATTGACAAACTCTGCCTAAACAGGTGGGTCTGCACTGGGATGCGGGGCAAAATAGGGGCAGATGTAATAACAGGTCTTAGACTGCTATCAAAACACAACCAACCTTGCTGATAAGCAGAAGGTAAAAAAGGAAAAAATGGCCACATATGAATTCTGACTTGGCTGATAACTACTAATAGTAGTTATGAGTAACGTTAAGATACTCTGTGCTTTGCACTTGGGGTGAGATGCATCAGCAACATTTGCAGTGGCCCTACCTCCTTAGTGCACTGGGAGTGTGAGAAGGGCAAGGACTGAGGCATTCAGATATTACAATACGCCACATAGAGACTGATGCTTTGGTGTGTTAAGTGGCTGGCCGATCCATGGATGCCTAGTGCAGGTGATTGGATTAATTGTCATATTACTGATACTGCAGTGCAGCAATAGAGGGGTACTTGCATTCCCGTTTCTTACATCCTTCAGATATGACAATAAACTGAGGTCCTGTCTGCCTGACTTGGTGGTAGCTCACGTTGATGTTAAAGATCTCACAGCAGCTATCTAAAATAGAGGTGAAGTTTCACCATGCCCAGGCCAAATTTCTCAAAGTAGTGTGAATACTCCCTCAGGTCACCCGTGAAGAGAGCCCACTAGCCTAGTGGAACTAACCCAGTCAACAAAGAATAAATAGATAACTAGTCAGATCTCTGTCTGTCTATCTAACAAAAGATAGCTCTACTGTAGCAACAAGGAAAAAGGAATGTTCAAATTGAGATTAGAAATATTGCAGGATATGGGAGTGCTCAGTGCAAGGGCTCCAGTCAACAAGATGGAGAACTTCACATGCTATTTGGTGGGTGGGTGGTATGTGTGTATATGTGTGTGTGTGTGTGTGTGTGTGTGTGTGTGTGTGTGTGTGTGTGTGTGTGTGTGTGTGTGTGTATGTTTGTATGCTGATAAAGCAACTGTGTCTAAAACATGGGCATACAATTACAGGAGAGGTGATTTGGCATATACAAGCTGTCAGATTTTCAAGAGGTAAGTGACACAACTTGTAGGAATTGGTAGAAGAACTGGACTAAGTGGATAGTAGAAGAGGTGGATGAGAGAACTGTGATAGCTACTAGCCTGCAGTTCTCAACAGTGGTATCGTTTTGGCTACAAGTAGGGTAAGTATCTCCATCTTAGTGTGAAGAGTTAAAATCAGCTGTTGGAACACATTAGAAAATGTAAAAGGAAAAGTGAAGTCTATTTGTAGGTGGATTTTACATATACAGATTTGAGGGAAGAGGTGCAGCAAAGAATGGGCTATTTCCTTGCATTACCAGAGAGAAGCTACTATTGGACCAGTCATTTTACCGAAGGAAACAATAGAGGTTCTTAGAAGTCTTTCAGAATGTGCAACATGAGCCACATGTCTTCATTAATTCCTGACCTATGAGCATTTTGAGTCTGGTTCTCACCAGTAGTAAATGTGTATAGCATACAAGGCAACAGAATCATTTAGGCAACCATAATCACAGAACATTACAGTACGAAGTCACGGAGGGGCACATGAGAGATACCAAGACCAAAGTGGCAGACGTAAAGGATATGGCCTGTATTTGAAATAAGTTGGGGAGTCTTCTTGATGTTTGGCACGGGAGAGTGGAAAGAAGAATGATTTTTGTGCAGAGATGGGGGGCAAAAATGAGGTAGTACACAGAGCACATAATAATTATGGAGATGTTAAGTGAAGAACTGAAAAACACACACAGCAAGAAACTGTGCTCATGAAACTGTGCATGAGGATGGTAGTAGGACAGAAGCAGACAGCTTGCAAGAGGACAAGGGAAGACCAGGAAAAGGAAAAAAAAAAGAATGGGCAGAGTTCTAAGCCAAGGAGTGCACAGAAGTGACTGAGAATATGGAGCCGTCATGCTTAAAAGAGTTCTGAATAGCTAAGTATCACAAGTGGCAAACTATGTATTTTTCTTTTGAGATTCAAAATAAAGGGTACTTAAATCTATTTTGGTTATCTAATGTTTTGTAATCACTCTAATAGACAGGACTGAAGAACTACATACATATTTCTACTCCACTTCATAACTGAAAAGGTGAGGGAGCCAATGTCATTGAAGTCATAAGGAGAAGTAAGAAAAGGTATGACATGAAAAGGAAGATGAGTGTTCTAAACTAAGAAACTTTAAGGGTGAAAAAAACACTGGACTGTGAAATCCTGGAAAATCCTGAAATTCTTTGGTGGTTGGTAGTAGCATTCATTGATTTTTTTTTTTTTTTTTTTGCTTTTACACATGAAGATGGCAAATATATGTCTGTACACAGCAGCAAGTCAGTGCAGAGGGTCTGGGAAACTTGTCTAAAACCATTTATGCAAGAAAAGCTTATAACAGTACTGATACAAAAAATGTCCAAAATTGCAAGCAGCATACAGATCACTTCAGAAAACATCCTGTTAGTAAAACACTGTCAATACAATGACTAAGTTATGAAAGTACAGTTGTGTAAAATCTTACCATAATGGTAGATGTCCTTGCCTTCACCGCTGCTATATTCATAACTTATGGGATTCCCTACCATGGAAGCCCATCGTCTGGCCAGTCTACCCAAGCCTACAATTGCTTTAAGGTACGCTCAATGTCACATAACCACTCCTTGCATAGCGTAGGGCATATAGTTGACATTCAGGCATACCATCCTCAGAACTGATTGCCCCAGTAGGATCAGCAGTCCAAGGAAAACCAAACAGAACCTGCACATCCAGGAAGGAAAAAAGTTTAGGGAAATGGAGGGAGGGAGTGAATACTGCAGCGGTGAAGGCAAGGACATCTGTTATGGTAAGATTTTACACAACTGTGCTATGTCCTTACATTTATCACTGCAGTATTCATAACATATGGGAGAGTGTCAAAGGATCATAGAATGTTACTAGGCTAATGGTCCTGGGGCCTTTACAAGCCTAGCCAAGAGTTTATCCCCAAAAAAGAAACCTCAGTCAGCACCTGTTGCCCCTGTCATTGAGGGACAAAGGTGGAAACCCTGGGACAAATTTATGGTTTCCCATCCACTCATCAAGATTGCATTTGAAGAGGGCCAGTGAGGTACTCTGTTTGACATGTATGGGAAGTCTGTTCCAGAGCCGGGGCAGCCTCTGGGAGACAAACCTGTCTCTCCAGCAGGTTTTGTTGATGTTGCATATTAGGTTTAGGCCTATCGAGCAGGTAATGCGCGAGGAGTTAGATTTACAGATATGGAGCGTCTCTAGTAGGGCAGGGTTTGATATTGCCTTGTTGCCTTGCAGGCAAAACACAGATCACCTTTGAGCAATCTGTATGATACCGAGTAGAGTGATAGTTATTTAAGCCTGTGTGCATGGGATATGTGTTGGAGACCATGGATTCTCTTTGTGAGGTATTTCTGTGGCCTTTCCAGTTGGTGCAGGTGTTTGGAGAGGTACATACCAAACGACACATTATACTCAATCATAGGTCTAATAAGGGAGGAGTACAGAGAGGTAATAACCTTTTTTCTGGATGCAACCCCTTTACTTTTAAGATGTACCAAGTAAAAGGCTTTTCTGACCACAGTGGCCACATGATGGTCGAGTGTGAGATTGCTGTTAACCTAAGTAACCAGGTCTCTCACCACAGGTTGTGTGCTTAAGGGGTTGCAGCTGATGTGATAATCAGTAGGGGGAGTGTTTTTGCTGAATGGTACGATAATACATTTTTTTACTTTTAACTTCAGGTCATCACTTTGGCACCAGTTATTTGTAGCTGAGGGTCTCACAATACATTTTTTTTACTTTTAACTTAAGGCCATGACTTTGGCACCAGTTATTTGTAGCTGTGAGACCCTCTTGCAGTATGTTAACATCAATTGGGGAGTCAGTGACAGCACCCAACTTACAGTCATCTACAAACTTGGTCAGTCACAGGCCCTTTGTCATTGCCTGGACCTCTGAGAAGTATATGCTAAACAGTAGGGTTTCCAGGACAGATCCTTGGGGAACACCACTAGTGACAGGTTTGCTGTCAGAGGTGGCGGCACCTATTTTGACCATGTGGGTCCTATCTGTGAGCCAGTTGGCCACCCATCTGACTAGACAGGGATTAATACCAAGTTGTGTTAGCTTTTTTGATGATGCCCGAGTGGGGGATTGTGTCAAAGGGCTTGACCAGGTCAAGGTAAGCTGTATGCACTGACTTTCCCTCATCCAGGGCCTTGGTGACAGTCTCAAAGAAGTCTACTAGGTTCAATAGGCAAGATATTCCCCTGACAAATCTGAATTGGGTGGGGTCGAGTGCTTGGAGATTGCCTATGTCCTTGTTTATGAGATCCATAATAATATGCTCCATGACTTTACAGATCAGACTTGTCAAGCTGATGGGGCAATAGTTTCCCAGGTCAGTATTTGCACCACCTTTCTGCAAAGGGATGACAATGGCAGTTCTCCACTCTTCTGGAATGAAGCCTGTAGTTAAGCTGTGGTTGAATAGGGTGCTCAATGGCAAAGCTAGTTCTTGCTGGAGATGGTGCAGAATACAGCCTGGGATACTGTCAGGTCCCATGGAAGCTGTGTTCTTTGCCTTGGATTGGGCCTTTAGCACTTGATCTACAGAGATGTGAGGTATGGGACAAGCATCGGGGATGTTGCCTGAGCCTTTGGGGGTGAAGTTTGCACTGACCCTATCAGCCAGCAAGTTGGCTAAGTCAGCAGGATCAGTGTAACTGGTATCATTAAGTACTAGTTCAGAACAAACTTGGGCTTTGCCACAGAGGTTCCTAACATAACTGAAGAAGGACTTGTGGTTCTCCTTTGATTTGGAGGCTAGTTTCAACTCATAACTGGCTTTGGAGGTTTTCACTAGTGATCTAATTTGTTTGTTAAGGCAGAGGAGAGAGTTTTTCCGATTTTGAATTTGTTCCTTTTTACCCTTGGACAACAGTTTCTTCCTTTTGTTGTAAGCCTGTTGATAGAGGATGTTTACCAGTCAGGTTTGTGTTTCCTTGAGGAGCAAATTTTAGTTCTTTTGAGTATGGCCAATTCCATGCAGTTGTACAGGTGCTTGTATACTGCACTGGTGTACTGATGAGCATAGTTGTCTGCATCATCTGAAGCAGGGAGGGTGTGAAGCTGATGATACCCTCCCTTAGGAGGTTGTAGTCAGCTTTTGAGAAGTTTTTTAGCCTGGTTATGGCTGGGGAGGGTGTGGGTGGGATAGAAACTTTGAATGAGAAAGACCAATGATCTGATCTCACCAGGGAAATGCATACTATGGGAGTGGTGCAGAGGTCGCCCATGTTGGTGAGAACCAAGTCCAGTATGTCATCTCCTCTTGTGGGGGATAAGACCATTTGATCTAGTGCATTAGAATTGATGAAGTCAAGGAATCATTGGGTGAGTGCATTAGTGCAGGAATAGTTCACCCAGTCTATGGTGGGGTAGTTGAAGTCACCAAGGAGCAGGGTGTCAGGAGGTACCTTGATGGAGTCAAGTAGGTGCAGGTATAAGGTGTGGGTGTCCTGACACATGGAGGGGGGTCTATAGCTGGCTATAACTTGGATAGGTGTCTTGCCAACTGTCAGTTGCACCTGGAGTAATTCCAGTGAGTCATGTTGGTAAATCAGTCTGGAGGTGTGCCTGTCCTTAATGAAGATAGAGACTCCACCACCCTTAGTTTTTCCAACCTCATTTTGGGTTCAGAAAGTGTGGAATGAGGTATAGCCTGATAAGGGGGATCTGCAGCCCTGAACCAAGTTTCTATGACTACACAGACATCAGCATCTTCCAGTGTGAGGAGAGCCTCCAGTGAGTGCATTTTCTGATTAAGGCTACTAGCATTGAGCAGCACGACCTTCAGTTTGCCTTTTGACAGATCTTTTATGTTGGAAGATTTGTCTTTGGAACATGGCCTAAAACGGCACAATGGGAGAGGCAAGAGCTTTGGCCAAGATACGGAACCATAGGGGTGACAGGTGGAGGCCATCTCTGGCAAAGCACTGTGGCCTGTCAACCATGTCATCCCAGGCAGACAGATCCCCTTAGAATGACACCAGACACCAGAAACGAAGCCAATTGTTGAAGTCGAACATTTTTTGTTGGTATTGTGGTATCATTCTTGGTGAAGATAGGATGGTGCTTGGGGCTATGGTCATACCTGCCTGGAGCACATACTCTGAGAGCTCAATCATGTCTCTCTGCATATAGTCCATGGAGGTACGTCTCAAGTCATTCACACCAACATGGACAATGACAGAGTCATACTTGTACTTTTTGTGGAGAGACTTGAGTGCATGTGTGATATGGCGGATTCTAGTGCCTGACAAGCAAATGACTGTGACCTTGTCCTTATTTAGCCTGGTGAGGCGACATTGGTGTGTCTCACTATTGAGTCAGTAATGACTAGCATGTTTGGTTTATTGTTATGCCTTATGGGCTGCGTTGGTTTATTGTTTTGCCTAATGGACTGTGTTTTGTGAGGCACTGGTGCGTTGACTACTGCATGTGATGTGATTGGTGTTGTGTGTGGAATGTTTGTGAGTGTGTTTTGGAGGTCTCTGTTGTTTAGATAAGTTTTTGTTGAGGACCCGTGCATAGGTGGGTGTGTGGCTCTGTGATGTGGGTGGTGTGGTGCTTGTACTGGCAATCTTCTCTTTGTCAGGAGTACTGACTGTGGTGTGAGAGAGCATGGATTCCAGTTTACTGATGTAGATGCATCTCTCGCAAGTAGAAGAATTATGTGCTAGGATAAGAGGACTGTCTGTGAACATAAGGTAGTTGCTACACTGTCTCAGTATGCCCATGTCAAACTGGCTGGCAGGAGAAACTGATGGGAATTGTCCAGAGATGGTGTTCTGAGTACTTGGTGGACTTACGGAGAACAGGGTTTGATAAGGGGTTGACTGTAAAAACCCTAAATGTAAAATAAATGTCTTGAAGGCTCAAGAAGAAACTTGGGAGGAGGAAGCAGCAGTAGAGCCCTCTAAGAAACCATGAAGAATGGCATTAGCAAAACCAGCTCTAGCTCTGAAGATACCACCCAGCTTGTAGTGTTTGGTAAAAGTATGCAAAGAAGTCCAGGTAGCTGCTTCAAGAATAGAATTAGTGTCTGAGCCCTTGAGAAAAGCACAAGAAGAAACCACAGCTCTATGAGCCTCACAGAAGAATGAAGGCTCTCACCATGAAAAGTGTAACAAAAAGAAATAGCTTTGAAATCCAAGTAAAAATAGTTTGCTTGGAAACAGCCAATCCTAAATATCTAGGATGAAAGGAAACAAACAATTGATCAGATTTTCTGATAGCTTTAGTCTTACCCAAAAAATCTGAGCTGTCTATGCACATCTAAAGTATGCAGCACCCTGTCACTGTCAGATTGCAGAGAGGGAAAAAAATAGGCAAATTAATAGACTGATTAAGTGACAACTCATTAACCCCCTTGGAATATCAAAAAAGGCGGACAAGCCACAAGGGTTTGCAACTCCAACACCCATCTGGCAGAAGTAAGTGCTAACAAAAGAACTGTCTTCCAAAAACAATGCTGCAAGGAAGCTGAAACAACAGGCTTAAAAGAAATCTGAGTCAATTTCTCCAGAACAAAATTAAGATTCCAGGGAGGAGGAACAGGCTTCCTGGGACGTCTAATATTAAGGATGCCGTTAAGAAATTTCTTAGCCTCAAATCTAGAAGCTAAAGGAGAGTAAAAGGCAGACAAGCAGAAAGAGCTGATAAGTGGGTCTTAATAGAAGAATAAGCCAAACCAGCATTGAGCAACTCGCACAAATAAGAGAGAACCAAAGGAATATCCACAGTAAGCTGGTCCAGTTTATGAGAGAGACACCAAATAGAAAACTTTTTCCATTTAGATAAGTAGGATTTCATAGTAGAGGTTTCCTGGCCTCCTGCAGAACCTACAGCATGTCCTCAGAAAAAAGGTGACTGTGAGGAATCAAAACCCTATCACCTACAGTGCCAGCTGAAGTGTGGACAGGTGGGGATGGATGAGAGATCCCTTGTCTTGTGTGAGTAGATCAACCTTGTGAGGTAACTTGTGATGAGTGCCTTGGCTAGAAGCAGAAGTAGAAGGAACCGGTGCTGTTTTGGCCAAAAGAGAGTCACTATCAAGATTTGGGAGCATCCCGTTGAATGTTGAACAGGACTTTTGGAGTGAGAGGAAGGGGAGGAAATGCATAAAGAAATATCCCCTTCCAAGAAAACGAGAGGGTGTCCACCTTCCACACCAGAGGACCTGAGACTCTGGTACAAAACAGAGGAAGTTGTCTGTTCAGAGAGGAGGCAAAGAGATCTACTTGAGGAGTACCCCACAGGTGAACAATGTCTAGAAGTACATCCCTGTGAAGCATCCATTTGTGGGATTGAGTGAAGGACCTGTTCAGAGAGTTCTGCCACAATGTTCTGATCTGAAGGAATATAAACTGCCTGAGGAGTCACTTGATACTTGACAGCCATATCCAATACCAGAACTGCCAGCTGGCAAAGAAGGTAAGATCTTGTTACCCCCTGTTTGTTGATATACCATATAACTGTGGTATTGTCTGTGAATACCTTGAGAGGCCCCAGAGAGAAGAGAGGATGAAAGGCCTGAAGAGCCAGCATAAGAGCTCTCATCTCTTTGATGTTGATGCGCTCCTCCTGCTGATGAGATGACCACACTCCCTGAACCTTTAGGTAGCCAAACGTTGCTCCCCATCCCACTTCTGAAATGCCTGTGAACAGATCCTGAGAGGGAAGAGGAGGATGAAAAGGGAGCCCTGGATTCAGAGACAACTGCTAAATCCACAAGAGAAGTCCCTTCTTGAGACAAAGGAGAAGAGAACTATAAAGTCTAGAGGATGAGCATGTTGAAGCCACAGCAACGTCAGAAACCATTGGAACTTCCTCATGTGGAGTTTGGCCAGAGGGAGCATTGGAATGGTGGAAGGCATAAAACCCAGAGCCCACAGAAACTCCCTGGTTGTAATGGAGGCCAGGGGAAGATGAGTTTCAAAGTGAGAAATGAGAGTTAAGGCCTTTGGAAGAGCCAGGTATGCCAGCATTGGCACCGTCTGAATCCTGCAACCCAGAAAGACATGATCCTGAGAAGGAGTCAGGGAAGACTTTTTGAAGTTTATCGTGAACCCCAGGCTCTGAAGAGAAATGACAAAATAAAGATTTTGCAAAAGGACCTCTGGAGAGGATGCCTGAATTAGCATATCTTCCAAGTAAGGAAATATTTGGATCCCTTGAAGCATGCAAAAAGCAATCACAGGAGTGAGGCATTTGGTAAACACCCTTGGGGCAGTAGAAAGGCCAGAGGGCAAAGCACAGAAGTGAAAATGCCAGGAAGCAACAGAGAAATATAAAAACTTCCTGAAAAGAGGATAGATGGAATATGGAGATAAGCATCCTTGAGATCCAGGGACACTAGAAAGGCCTGAGGGAGCAAGAGAGGAAACAGGTTCTGAAGGGACAACATCTGAAAGGATGGCACCTTCAGAAAAGTGTTCAGATGAGAGAGGTCTAGGATCGGTTTCTAAGTACCCTCTTTTCTGGGCACTAGATACATTCTTGAATAAAACCCCTTTCCTCTTTAGGAGACAGGCACCACTTGAATAGTACCCTGAGACAAGATCTCAAAGAACCTCTGGGGCGAAAAAAGAAAGTTGCTCCCGGGGAGGCAGAGGAATGCCCATAAAAAGAAGATAGGAAATCCACACCATGAAGTACCCCTGAGGAATGATGAAGTACCCCCGAGGAATGATTAACAGAACCCAAGTATCCTGGGTGATTCGAAGCCAAATAGGAAGAGAAAGAGAAAGACAAAGAGAGGAATGTGGCTGGGAACAGGTAGATAGTTGAACAGGTAGATAGTTGGACAGCACCTGGTTTGTCAGAAAAGCAGGCTTTTGAATCCCTGCAGTCTAGTGGCCTTAGGAGAAGTATCCTGTTTACCACCTTTTTTACCTTTAGCAGGAGGGCGAGATTGCCTATGAACCAAAGGCTGGCTTAGAAGGGTAGTTTCTCTGAAAATATAGGCAAGGAGAAACAGACACATGTTTAAGATCCTGTATGGCTTTCCTCTTGTCCTGAAGAAACTTAAACCAGCAGCTGCTTCCCCAAGCAAAAGGTTATTATACAGAGGAGCTTCCATCAACTTAGCCTTAATATCACCAGGAAAATGTTGAAGCCTAAGCCAAGAATACCTCCTCATTACTGAACCAAAAGCAGCAGCCCTAGAAGAGGCATCTGCTGCATCATAACTACATTTGATAGAATGACAAACTACTTGAGAGGAAGTCTGGAAGATCAAAAAAAAAGCTAACAGTCCTGAGAAAGAAGAGCCAACACATATCTAGATATATATGTCTGATAATTAATAGCCTAAAAGCTATGGTAGCCGAAGTATTAAACCTTCATACCGAGCCTGTCCATGGTTCTGCTGTCCTTGTCAGAAGGCAGTAACTTGGATGAAGAAAGCAACTGAAATGAGTTATCAGATGCTGCAGACACCACAAAGGGGCCAGCAGCAGGACATTTGAACAAAAAGGAACAATCTTCAGGCACCCTCAGACTTCTTAGGAGCAGGGGGCAGAAAATCAGGTGCTTTAGAGGCATTGGAAAAAACATCTGGTAAAGCAGCCAAAACAGGAGGAATAGCTACAGGTTTCGGAAATTCCATCTGCAGTAACTCAAAGTACCTCTTATGGATGCCAGAAACCTGGGCACAATCCCACTTAAAACAGTTCCATCATCCTAGAGATTGTGTCCCCAAAGGAAATTTCCTGAGAAGGAGTATCTGGACTATTAGATTCCTCCTCCTCCTCAGACCTGTAGTGTAAAGGAGAAAGAATCTGGGTCGAATAACTAAGGGATTCTTCATCAGAATCCAACTCTTCCTTGGAAGAATTAAATTCCCTGGGCCTTTCAAGTGGAGAAGAGGACCAAAGAGGAGCAGGAACCAGAACCTCTTGAGGAGGCCTTAATGACAGTAAAGCATTAAATAACCCATGAGTAAAGGCCTGCTACTCACTCTGTGTATCTCTAGGAGCAGAAGCAATATGTTTAGTTTTCTCTTTCTTTTTTAAGGGAACTTCTGCCCTAGAAAACTGAGAAGGCTCTGATTCAGGACAGCATTCCACAATCATAGTAGGAAATTCTTTCCTAAGAAGAAACTGTGGAACCCCCCCTAGAGCCCTCAGAAACAATCAACCCTGGTTTCCCCTGGGCGTCCAAAATGGATGCCTGCAAAGCCTCATCAGACATGCTGCCTGTCAGATCCTCACCGGCCTCCAACCCAGATGTGGCAGAGAAATCTGACAACACAGCCAGGCGAGTCTCTGGGTTTGTAACAACCTCGGGAGAAACACTTGGCATAGGCTGGATAGTAGAAGATTCCGGTCTTACCTTTTTCACCTTCTTCTTCCTTGATGGCTGACCCTTGGCACAGGAAGCTCCATCCATAGTATCTTTACCAGGAAGCAAAGACACTGGTTTTCAAGATACAATGAAAGGGGAGAAAACCTACTATGAAGGGTTTTCTGGATGATCGCCTGACAAATCAAACAAGATGCCTAGTCATGAGAACCTCCTAGCTAAAAAAAGGCACTTATCATGGTGGTCTTTACAGGGAATCTGTCTCCCACACTGGCACTTACCCTTCCTGGATGACATTAACCCCCCCAAAAAGCACAAAAAAAATTCAAGAAAAAGAATAAAAACCTCAACGGGGTACTTATCTGCAAGAGTGAGGACTTCAGCAAACAGCAGTAATCACCAGAATATAAACATACAAAAAAAAACGGACGGAGGTGAACAGACCATTAGTTAAAAACAGTGCTCAGACTGGCAGCAAAGAAGTTCTGAGAATGGTATGCCTGAACGTCATCTTTATGCCCTACACTGCACAAGGAGCATTTAGGTGATATTCAATGTACCTTAAAGCAGCGGTAGGCTTTGGTAGCATACCTCTCAACCTGGAAACATCAAAAATCTGGACAAGGCCCATGAAAATTAGGTACAAATCTGTACACTGATTAACATAAAATGTGCATACATAATTATATAACTCTACCCACTCCAATGGAATTGTGGGATACCAACTTTCAAACGCATACTGAAGAATAGACAACCAAAATATGGTACCAGAGTCCCCCTGCAGCCATTCCAATGTCCCATTACCTGGCTATTTTGCCCCATTTACCATAAACACTAATGTGTGCATGCATACTGCTTTTCTACAATGATTATTTGGATTTTATTTTTACATTTTATAGCACAACGCACAAACACTAATAGATATCTGCTAAACAAAGCAATACTGTCTTACAATGAAAATAGACTTGGCATTGGCATTAAAACTTCTCTGCCCTGAAACACACATTCATTGAAACAGCATTAAAACCCACACTACATTAAAGAAAATGCATCTGGCCAGCAGTGGGTAAATATTACCTTTGGGCTGTTTTCAGATCATAGGCCCCTTGCACACAAAACAAGAAACATACATGCAATATTTGCTACACCTTGCTGATCTTGACTTTATTAAATTATATTCCTTGTATAATACAGCACACTTGTTAGACTTAAGTTAGGGCGCATTTTAAATTTATTGTTTGAACATTTTTCCAGTAGACAATGAAGCAAAATGCATGAACCAATAATGATAAAACTGCCCAATTCAGAACATTTCCATCATAAAAGTCTACTTACACATACAAACACACACTATATATATATATATATATATATATATATATATATATATATATATATATATATATATAAATGACAGTAGTGTAAGCCATAGGCATCTTGCACAACTTCTCACACTTATTTTCAATTTCAGTTTATTTTGGGGGAGGGGGGACAAAAGGTCAAAAACCAGGGACACATTTTAAAATTTGCTTGTATAATTTTGGAAAGTTGCTAGAATAAAATGTTGTGTTACCACCATGCATTTCATTGCCAAGCCTTGAACCCAGGACCATGTGCACTATAGTCCTAAAAGATAGGAAAACAAACTTAAATGGCTATCATTTGGTGAATTCAGTTCTCACTTCTCACCATAGCTCTCAACCTTGTAGCACAAAACACCTGAACAAAGTCAATAATGCGGGAATACAGAATTCAGTTCTTACTTCTCACCATATCTCTCAACGTCTTAGCACAAAAACCTGGACAAAGCCAATAATGGGGGAATACAGCCCCAAAATAGGGACAAATTTCAGATACTGATCTTATAAACTTAGAAAATTGCTAGAATAAAATGTTTTGTGTTAACCATTTATTTTCTGAAGAATATGAAGTCTGAAATTGAAATGCCTGTCATTATTTAGTGAATACAATCCTTCAGTGATCTGCCACAAAAATCTTGAAAAACCATAGATTTAATGAGGAACAGAACAAAAATATGAGGCATAAATTCACATGTGGTGGTGGCTAGGAACTTTACCTGTACCGAAGGTACAGGGTTTGAGCTTGAGTACCTCTAGCCACCACAGGTGTTTTCACCTGAGGGCATTTACACACACACACACACGCACACACACACACACACACACACCACACACCACACACCACACACACACACACACACACACACACACACACACACACACACACACACACACACACACACTCCTTTCACTAGCTTAAAGAACACCAAACTCCTTTCACTAGCTTAAAGAACACCAAACTCCTTTCACTAGTTTAAAGATAACTGAAAATGGCAACTCTAAGCTCTGCAAGCAGTAATAAGAAAATATCTTAAGCAGCAGCCCTCTTGCTCGCAGATCCAAATGAGAATTTAAAAATAAACACCTAGCAAGCACTGCAGTACCATAAATAACTCTGTTCACTAGAAATACCTTAAGCAGCAGCAGTCCTCTCGCTTGCAGCTCAAAATGAGAATTTAAAAATAAATACCTAGCAAGCTCTGCAGTACCATAAATAACTCTGTTCACTAGAAAATACCTTAAGCAGCAGCAGTCCTCTTGCTCGCAGATCCAAACCATTCAGATGAGAAGATAAACATACCCACACTGCACTGCAGTCGTTTCCGTCCCACTCGCAGATCCATTCAGACAGTAGCAGTGAGCTCAATTCAGACAGGCTGACGGAGCTGATGTCATTGCGCATGTGATGATGTCAGCTCAAAAAGTGAAAGAAAAAAAATTTAAAAAAAGCTGGGAAAAATCGGAAATGGAAAGGGTGCCACTTGGGAATCGTGGCACCCCATTATTTGGACCCCAAAACTCACTAAAAAATTTGTAATTTGGTATGGTTGGGAGGTATGTTTGGTAGGCTGGCCAGATGATGGGCTTCTACTGCAGAAAATCCCATCAGTTATGAATACTGCAGCAGTAAATGTTAGGACATCTAGAAGATCAGTAATACTAGTGAGTTGCTTTTAGATGTTAGCAAAATTCTTAAACACTGCCTCCTTGTGAAAGCTGAAAAGGAAGCTTTAGGAACAGGGACTGCTGAAAGGACTGGCTATTATACAAGTCACACATACAGTAGTGGAGAACTGTAAATAAGGCCACTGACTAGCAGTGTGGTTGAGCAGTCCATTTCAGGCTAAAGTGGATAACTACTCATTGATTTTATGTTTAACATTATGTGTGGCATAAGGAATAACGTGAAGCAATTAGTTTAGGGTATTATTTTACTTATAGTGGTTCCCAGAAGTACCTACAATGTAAATTGTACATATCTGCAACATGGACTCATGGACTGTAAAATAGCAGATACTTTTCTCATTTAAGACTCTAAGATGTCAGTAAATCTGTGGGTAAAATAGTACCTCCAGATGTCCTGCAGCTTCTACGTTAAAGGCTGGAGAAATTACAATGCTTGTTGAAAAGCAGTGTCAATATTTAATGAACTGTTAACAGGCAAGCTATTTAGGGTACAAGTGTGTAATTTGCACATGATGACCCACCTGTTATCAATTCTTAATTAAGTGTCTCTCAATGAAAAAAGAAACATACAAGCCCTACATTTTCTGGATTAGACTAGCCTTTTTTGTGTGTGAAATACATGCTATTATTTTGCTTAGAACATGAAAGGAAGTATAAGAACTTGAGTTGCCTCATTGTAATGTTGCTTCATGATTGACTGAATTTTATATAAATGTTTTTTGCCTGTGGCATTTTTATGAAGAGTAAAGGCATGGCATATGCTACCTATTTTCATCAAGTAAACACATATTTCAACTAAGATTATAAAAAAGGAGTAAAAACAACTATCTGCATTTTTACAAAATCAGTTTACTGCTTACATTTTCTATGTAACTCATTTGAGCTTTTGAGATATTTGTGTATACTTCCTAGCTATTAAGAGTAGCTTAATTTGCTGTTAAAGCTGCAGGCAACAGCTATTAAAAGTATAAAGGCCAGAACAGACTGACTTATTTATATAATTGTTTATTTATCAATCAGTCAATCAATTAATGAGGGTAGCACACTGATCCACATTGACGTTTTCCCCAAGCTCTGCATGTGAGCTGGTTAAATAACTTAACACACAGTTGGTAAATGGAAGATGAGTTTATTGATTGTTCTGTCAGGTGTAGGCAAAGAAGACTAAGGCATATTAAAACAGCAAATGCTTAAATAGAAAAGGCATAAAGAATGGCAAACTTGAGTATTTTTCTTTTGATATTCCAATGAAATAATGGGTTATAAAACAGACCAAGTGAATTCTTCCATTCCTAAGGCTGTGACTGCCTAGAAAAAAGACCTATGCAGTTTATAGAAAATAGAAGGCAAAAAGACACTGTAAATTTGGAAAGTACTGCAGAGGAAGAATGGTCTCATTTTGGGTGTTACAAGTTATACATGCTACTTGATATTACATGAATATTGTGATTAAAGCAAATTTGGCACTTAAATTCACTGCACTGCATTAGTGGCCCACTCTGCAGAGAGTCGGGATCAATAGCACTGTAGTACTTCTGCCTTGGAGGGTATTTATGGCACCTTTTTAAAGAATGGAATTATTATTGGAGTCAGATACTCAATGCAAACCATTTGCTTTTAGAAAAGTACACCAAAGGACTGTGAGATAGAGATCAGGTATAAAAAGTCAGAAAGTTGCAGAATTTCTTGAAAGGATATGATCAGTACTTATGAGTTAATGACATGACCAATAGCAGGTGATTTTTTCATGATAAAGAGTATGAAGCTGATGAATATATTTTAGAACCTTATATACAGCACTGAAGTGCATTTTTCAAGGATCACCTTAAAGAGAATGTGATGTCCAAATGGACTGCTTTATTGTTTGGATTAGAATATAGGAAGAATGATGAAGGTCTCATTTGAGAGTAAGATAGTCTGTAGAGTAAGATGTTTATTACAGGAGATGAAGGATTAGAGGACATGTGGCTGTGCTAACTGATCTAGCTGTACAGCAAGGTACAAGGAATGCTAGACAAGAATATGTCAGCATAGATGTGCGACTTTTTGAATAGGTACACATATGCAAACATAATTAATGTTAAACTTTTTATGTTTCTTGTCTAGGAAGGAGAGGAGCATTAGGTGACTGACAGGAAAAACTCACCTGTCATCTACATGCTTACATTTAAAATGGACTCTCCAGGTGATATAATAAATTAAGTCTACCCTTGGACTCTCAAATATTTTTTTTAAACAAATACTCACTTAACGTATAGGCAAACATAACTTTAACAGAAAAGAAAACAAAACCATTTTAGCATTTTCCATTTAAATGCAATATATGTCACATATATTTTCTTTGCTACTATCATCAGTCCAACATTAAAAAATTGCTGAATTCCTGCCTTCCCTTAAACCTCACCACTCTTCCTACTGAACATTATTATGAGTTTATTGTTCCCACAGTTTCCATTTACTTCTCTGTAATTTGCTCCTTCTCTTTTCTAAACATTTCTTTTGTTGTTCTTTTATAATATTCAGTATGCCACATACAGTTGGTATAAGCATTGATTTCCATTATCTAGTAATTGCTTTTTTTGGCAACCAACAGAATTAAACTTAATAAAGCCTTACTATGTCTAGGCAATCCAGATCCTGCATCACAGTTCTAAAGAATCATTTCTGCACTTGCAGCCATTTACTCACAGAATATTTTTGATAAAGTACTTTGTAGGGGAATTTTTAAAAAAATCTGCCAACTTATGACAAGCCCAGCCACCTATTTCTTCTCCATCACATCACCAACATGTGCTCTCTACCCGAGGAAAATTTATTTTTGAAGTCTGCTTGGAGTATAAAAATATTAATGGAAACACTTCCAAGCAAAGATCTTAAACCTTCTAGATTTGATTGCATACTTTGGAGCCATTCATATGTCTTCACATTGTTTTTTGTAAATTGCTTTTCCAGTCTCTCTTCCCACATTTTCTAACCTCTACAAAATTGATTCTTATAGTTATACAATATTTTATATACCTACTAATCATCCTTTTTAGCAGGTGCTTCTGTTCTAGATTCAACTAAAATCTTAATCAGAGCAAGTCTTTCTCTTAAAATTACCCTATCCCTTTCTCTTTGCCTTTACTGTGAGATCAAACTGTGGTAGGGAAGATTGTTCTTAGCCTGCAATCCAAATGTCTTCTTGGCCTCAACCGACTGTATTACCTTTCCTGCTTGAGTTACTTGCTCCTGATATCTTGGTTCCTTTGCCATGTTTCTCTAGTAAATTTTAGCCAGCTCTTGCCTATTTTCTGTACCCCTACTTGTAATCATCCCTATAGGCAAAATCTCATTTCTCCATTCTTGTATTGTCTTAGTTCTTAGAATACTTCCTGCTCCTTTATGAATATACTATTCCGTATCATTGTTGTTATTCTCCCTAAGAATCTTCATCCAAAATGTGTCTGTCTCTCTCTCTCATTCTCTTTCCTGATCTTTCCTCTTGCTTCATCATCATCATCATCATCATCCTTTTTTCACTTTGAATTATAAAATTCTGCTTCTGTTACGTATATGAACCTTAAGTGTGTAGCTCTAAAATATCCCTTCAAATCAGGTAAACGTAAAACACCTTGTTCTGTTGGAAGGATCAGCTTATCCCATTTAACCTTTACCATCTCTCCCTCACAGATTAATTAATAAAGAATTGAAGGAATTTTGGTCCACAAAAACATTTTCACTGCTTGTATCTTACTTTCCATATCCAGTTTCCCAATTTTTGTATTATCTTTTGTTTAGTTTCTTCCCTCACATCCCTAACTGCCATAACAGAAGCCTTTTTAATCCATACTCTTAAATACTTCATCTTATCATGCCCCCATAAATATGGGTATTGCTGAACCAATGTGTCTGTCAGATACATAAAACAGCGGCTATAGCCATAAATTATTTTCATTAATTTTATATCCTGAAAAGAACTGAAACTTTCTCAAAAGGTTCCACAACACTGAGATGCCCTTTTCTGGATTTATCTGGTACAAAATGACATCATCTGCAAATAAAGCCAACATTTCTTAATTACCATACTAGTTATATCCTTGTATTTCTGAGTCCCTTAATTTCTTTGGCGAAGTCACTAAATATAAAGCAAACAACAAAGGGGGAAAGGGGATACCCCTACCTGGTTCCTCTGTTCAAATGAAGTGTATCTGAGAGGAACCCTCCCACTTTAATTCTAGCTTTGATCCTCCATATATGCTTATAATTAACCTTTTTATTGTATCAGGGAATGTAAATGTCAAATGCATTCTCTGCATCAAGACCCACCAACAACAAAGGTATTTACTTACATTCTGCTTCCCACTGGATCATCATTGTTCTTTTACTGTTGTCAAATGTTTGCCTCCCCTCCACAAAACCACACAGATGCACAGCTATCAATTTTTGGCAACACCTCTGTCATTCTTTTAGCTAATATAGACAAATCACTTTTTATAATCATGGTTTAAAACTGAAATGGGTTTACATGAAGCCGGGACTGAAGGATCTTTGACATCTTTAGGTAACATAGCCACCACAGCTTTCTTCCAAGATGTTAGTTATTCCCCCTCCTTTTAAAATACTAAATCCTATACCATCTGTTCCTAGAGACTTTCTTTAAGATTGGTTATACATCACTGTTTTTATCTCATCACCTACTTTCTTAATTGTTAGATGTTGAGCCCCATCTAATCCTAACCTTGGCATAAATAAGTACTCCATAAATATTTCCATTTTTACTCTTTCTTGATCCGCGGTTGGGTAGCATTCGAAAGACATGTGTGCATAAATGGGCGTGCCTTCGTTGAAGGTTGGGCATTGAGCTGGCACCTTGGCATTTCGTAAAAATCTACTGCCAATCATTAGTGGACCGGAGTTCCACTGTGGCGACCCCTTACCGGGAAAAAGCTGAAAAGACAAACAACAACAAACTCTTTCTTGATTTCCACATTTCTCTGCTTTCTGCAGGTTTTCATAAAAACTCTGGAAAATCTCTAAAACCTCTACAGGGTCTCTAGTTATTTTTCTTGTTATAGGTTTCTTAACTTTGGTGGCAACCCTTTCAACATTCTGTTGCCTAAGTCATTGTGCTAAAAGTTTTTGAGCTCTGGAACTGTTATCAAAAATAGTTGTTAAACTGCAATATTTCTAAACTCATGCATATTATTAAGTAATTTCTATTACTCCTTAAACACATCTCTTTCTCCTATATTCTGAACCTATTTTTAAATTCCATTTTCATTTTGTTCCAATCACTAGCTATAACTTCTGAAGATATTCCTATCTTTCATAATAAGTCTTGAATTATTTCCACTACCTATTCCTTAAATCCCCCCCCCCCCCTTTTTATCAGACAGGTGGGAAAGTGCCAGTGTCTTATTTCCTGCATTTTGTATTTTAGTTTTTATTGGTGTATGATCAGAAATGGTTATTGGACGTGTGTTGAAGTTTTCAATTAAATGCACATATTCCTGTGAAATATATTTTCTATCTTGTCTTGCCCAGTGATTGTACCTTGGAGAATAATAAGAAAAGTCTGAGTTCCTACTACTGAATTCACATGTTCCAAATATTTTCATAAATTTCTTCAGGAATCTACCCTCTTTTGTTATATTGTCTCTTCTAAGTCCCCCTGATACATCCTCACTATTGCAAATCAATTTCTCATCCCTACCTATAAATAATATTCCCTGTAGAAAGCTGATTATTTCCCCCCAATTTTTTTAAGCTCCATAAAAGCAGTTTTAGGTCAAATATAAATACATGATGTTGTAATCCTCCTTCCTTGCTAGTAGCCCCTTACTACCACAAATCTACCATTTTATCCTCAACTATCACTATTTGAGTCCCTCTAGGAATTAGTATAATTATCCCCCTATTCCTCTATTACTGATATTCTGCTCAATATCCATTCTGAAATCCTCCCTTTGTCAAATTCACATGCTCATTTCTTTCCAAATGTATCTCCTGCAGCATTGTTATTTGCACTTTGCATTTATTTATATAATTCAATGATCTTTCCTTTTTATCTCTACCTGTAAGGCCGTTCACATTCCAGAATAATATGGACAGCATAGCATCATGATAAAATGCTATGCACAACAGGTTTTTTTATGTGTATTTCCAGCTTTTGTGTAACATGCATGTACTAATGTCTGGCAGGCTGGTCTTTTGTACAGTTTGTTTGTTCTCAAACATTCAAGGAAGCTTTATTGTCATTTAGGGAACACAAGTGCTACCTAAATGAAATTTCAAGTGTCAGGTCTTTTACAGGAAAAAACATAACAAAAAGACAAGACATGATAGGCATTAAAGAAAAAAAGGGTGGCACCCTGGGAGGCTGGGTCTCTGTTAGCTTGTGATACAATAGTGCTTAATGTGTCTTATTTTTCTGGCAAAAAAAAAAATTCCAGTCATTTAAATGATGTTAGAGTAACCTATAGTAGAAAGAAACTTTAGGAATCAAGTATTCAATTATACCATCATTCTGGCTGCATTCCCTGCATACTATGGAGCATCTGGGGCCTACAACACTCACAGAACTGCTGGAACTCAACATCCTAACCAAACAAGCTTCAAAGTACCTAAATCAGGAAATATCATCTTCATTTGATACTATGTCACATTTTTCAAGTCTTTTTGTTTTAATGAAAATCCTCAATCAAAAAGCTAAATACACAACACCCCATTCCCTATTAACTTAGAACAAATGCACAAAGCTATATATATCTTCAAAACATGGTTTAATCCTCCAGAAGGGAACAACTGTCTCAAATTGATGTCTGCACCTATAGGCATTATCTAACCTAAAATTAAGGTCATCTATGATAAAACACATGCTACAGCCAGTGCTCCCACTTACACTGATTGCTCTCTGTTCTTTTCTTATCTATGTTCCTCTCCCAGTTATGAAAAACAGCTAGTACACTTTCAAAAAACATCAACATTTAGCCCTAAGAAAAAGTGCATTACTTTGTACACTGTTCTGTTAACTGCATTAAGGTATCACGGCTGCTAGGGAGGTTGTTACCCCTTATTCATTTCCAATAATTTCAAACTTAATTTTTTCACTGAACTGCTTGCCATCAAACATTTACATTTTGCGTTTCCTTCAGCAAAGAATAGTCAGAATTCTTACGATTAACTGCTTGCGTCTGCAAACAGCTTTTCTCTGTGGAAATGTACTCAGCAGTGAGTTTTTCTAAATTTCACTCAGAGAAGCATGCAGAGCTTCCCTCAACTGCAGACACCTCAACTCCACTGAACATTTGCCAGTGGCAAACAAACAAGCTAATATCTTAGCAGTTGAAAGAAGCGTAGCATTTTCATGGCTTTTATCATTTTATTTTTAACACCTGCATGCTTGCACAAAGCATGTATGCTTTAAGGCAAAGGTAGTAATCTAGATAGATAATATCCCAATTCTAAAATTAATATACTCAATGCACTTTTTCACCCTATTCCAACCCAACAGCCAAAGATCACAGGTTATGAACATGATACTTGCTTTTGTAATATTTTCCCATGTTCTGCTATAAAACTTTATATTTTTACAACTAAAAAAGTACTCATTTACTTTAATATCCTTAACACACACAACAGTCACTGAAAAGATCCCCCTGCTCATTTAAAATACTTCTTACTACATACTACACAGAACTGTTTTGCTGTACATAGCATGTAGTTTATATCATGAAATACTAATAAGAATGAAAATTGTTTTACTTAGTTATTTTTCCCCTTTTAGTGTTCTTCTAAACATTAATGATAAAAAGTGAGATATATGCTTTAAAGTCCACCCATAAGTTTAACAAAGCCAACAAAAGTCCAGTGCTTTTCAGCCATTTTTTTTTACAAAGCCTTATTTCACAAATGTTATAAGATGCTTTGAAGTGTTCCATTTATTCACTAGTTTCAGAGTTGCTAGTCTTCTTCCTGTTCACCTTCATCTCCATCTCCGGTTCAAGTCCGAGGTACCACTGATTAGTCTAGTCAACTCCTGTGCTTTTTATGTCTCAAGCATTTTATTTTGGAATATTGGAAAAGGTTTCACTGGCAAAGTCTCTATGAAACCTGCAGCCAGTAGAATGAGGAGCAGAGTCCCCTTCTGATTGCTGATTCACTTTTTGTTGGATAAACTTTTTTTTATTTCCTCCTTACCCTGTTCTGCTTCAAAATATGACTTTGATCCTCCAGGAAAAAAAATACCTTGAAGACAGCTGGATAGCAGTTTGAATCTCATACCTGCCTCTCGACACTCTCTTCTCTTATGCTTGGTATACAGTGAATAACCACTCTCGTCAAACACACTGCTGTCTCCAATTTTTATTACTCTGCCCTTCTGTCACAATTTTGTCAGGATCAACTCTTTCTGCTGGTATGATTGCATCTTTACTAATGTTAGTTTTGGCTGCTTTCTCATGAACTGGTTTGGTGCATACACTCAATGTGCCCATCCAGTTAACAAATTCTGCTTTGGAACAGCAATCAAGTTGCATTAGTTTTGGCTGCTTTCTCGTGGACTGGTTTGGCGCATACACTCAATGTGCCCATTCAATTAATAAATTCTGCTGTGGAACAGCAGTCCATTTGCCTATCTGTGCTTTCATAAAATTAATACGGTCTATTCCTTCCAGTTTCTGTGGTACAGTAGAAAATCTCTGGTTTTATGTCCATGCTCTGTCTTCTAACTACACTATTTTTAAACCTCATATTCAGTCAGCTTTTTCTTTCTTTTTTGTTAAAAAAATATTTGTTTAAAATATATACAAAGAAAGGAAGACTATTATATAATATTGATAGTAAATCATGTCTCTAGAATAAACTAGTTCAAACAACTTTTCAAGATTATCCCAAAAGCTAGGTGACTTAACACATTTAACAGATCTTATTCTAATCAACTCTTTTTCATTTTTGCATAACATTGCAGTTAAATCTAAATAGTATTTAAACATAAGAGTTGAATTTGTCTTTCACATCCATGTAATAACCTTTCTAGCTACCTCAAGAAGACTCCAAAACATGTTATATTGCTTGGTATTTATAGATAGCAAGATTGGAACATTCATTAAAATTGTTGATCTAGACAGTATTCATGTCCACCTCTGATTTTTGTAGTTTTATTAGTTCATCTGAATGGCTAGTTAAAGCTTCTAGTTTTTTTTCCAGCCTTTTGTTGTTGTTCTTGTTAGCCTCTGATTTTTGTAGTTATCAGTTCAGCTGAATGGCTAATTAAAGCTTCTTCTATTTTTCCAGCCTTTTTGTTGTTTGAGTTGATATACTCCTATGTTTAATTTATTTAAATCACCTCACAAGTACATTTGATATTTTTTCCTCTAAATTACTGGTAGCCATCTTTTGAACCAAAGAAACCTGAACTGCTTTTTGCTGAACAAATTCAGAATACTTCCTAGATGGTGTTTTCTGTTCGCCTTTTCTAGCTATTTTCTTATTAGGTTTACCAAATTTCTTCTCTGCTGGCATCCAGGCAGCGCATTTACTTGCCAGTAACTGAATTTCACAAAAAAAAAAAAAACATTTTCAATGGTACACCTTTTTTCAGTTTCTGTTTTCACACTGGGAAAGCTGAAGTTACATTGTTCAAGAGTATGCAGCCATCTTGGAAGACCCCTTGGACTTCCTAAGATTATCCAAAATAATAATACAGACTGATTCTTTCTCCTGAAATTCATTTATTTTATTTTATTTTCTACTGATTAGATAACAGAGTAGATAAACTAGTCTCTTGATCTAGTAAGTTATATTTGAGTCAAAGGCATTATTACAAAACATTAATGCAGAAGTTCTTAATGATATGACTAAACATATGGTAAAACTTCATTGGTTCCTGGATGTACAGATGAGTTATAACACCAAGAGAGAGAAGGAAAACATACTTTGGGCAGGGTATCACACCAGTACTTTCTACTTCATTTGATTTGGTGTCGCTCTACTACCTTCTTTGACAGTCATGCCAGACTGTTGCATGTCTTGTCTCATGCAGTCCATCCATCTTTTGGCTGGACATCTTTGTTTTCTCTTGCCTTTTTCTTGCTGTCCCAAATACCCTTTGCCAAATCATCTTATGCTTTCCTGCATGTGCCCAAACCACAGCAATCTGTTATTTTTAGCCTTCTCTTCAATTGGTACTATGTTGATTTCTGTTCCAATGTCAGCATTTATTCATCTGTTTTACAGTGAGCATCTTGTCATCCATCTCAGGCACTTTAACTCCACCACATCTAGTTTTCACAACAGCCGTGCCTTCATTACCCAGGTGTCTGTACCACTATACAGTACTAGTTACACCACTGTTTTGTACAACTGTCACTCGCCTTGTACATCTGAATAAGATGAAGAGCCTTGGGTGTTCATTTAAGTAGTTTATTACATACAAATATATGGGCAGCCACGATGGTGCAGCGGTTAGCATTGCCGCCTCACAGCAAGAGGTTCTCCGGTTTGATCCTTGGCTGGAGTGCCTTCTGTGTGGAGTCTGCATGTCCTCCCTGTGGTTGTGTGGGTTTCCTCCGGGTGCTCCGGTTTCCTCCCGCATCCCAAAGACATGCTGTAGGTGGATTGGATACTCTAAATTGGCCCTAGGTGTGAGTGTGTGCATGTGTGTGCCTTCACTGGAAGGTTGGGTGTCGGGCTGGCAACTCGACACTATAAAACTCTACTGCCAATCATGAGCGGACAGGTGATCCGCTGTGGCGACCCCTAACCGGGAAAAGCCGGAAGAAGAAGAATTACATACAAACATATCAGGATGGATGGCAGGAACATTAAACTTTAACTAACTGACTACTATACGCATGCTGTCCCTCTGGCTGCTCACTCAAAATGGCACCCTTGCTGCACCTGCTCAGTACTTATATGCAGGTGCCAACTGACAGGAATGCTTATTAAAGGTATATCACACACTCTGATCTACATCCTCCTTCTTTACTGAGCTGTCTCATATAGGCAACGACATTTTAATAGACATGCAATTATGCAGATAATAATAAACAAAACAACAGTCATGTCCTGGTTGCTGTGCATCTGGAACTAGGTCTGGAAATGTGACCTGATCTCATTATGTAGTAGTTAGGACTGGGTTTAGCAACAAGGACAGTCGCTGGGGAATGTTCTGCTTTAGGACTTTCAGGGATATTCTCAGAAAAGGGATTGCTGACGGAATGTCCTCTGGAACAGGAACACTGGATAAGTCACTTTGAGAATTAGAGTCTTTATTACAGGCAAGATGCTGTAACACTGGCTCACACACCGGTAATAAATGTTTCCGATTCCGTCTAAATTCCATTCCTTGTGATTCCACAATGTACGATCTCGGCTCTTTACACAAACTTTTCACAAATCTGATGTGATCAAAACCTTTTGGCATCTGCATCCTCACTCTCTCTCCTTCTTTTAATGAACTGAGCAGTTTGATGGTCTTATCAAAGGAGGGCTTCTGAGACAAATGCTTTTTCAACAGTTGGGCTTTCACTGCTTTGTTGTTTTTAGCACATGGAACCAATAAATTGCTACTGATTAGTAATGTAGTTCTGGTTTGTCTTGACATAAGTCTCTGGGCAGATGAACCAAGATGATTATCGCGAGGAATGAATGTTTCTGAGATTTAGCAAGTTTAGAAAAACATTGGTATTGTCACGTTTGGATTTCTTTAACAGCTGTTTTGCACTTTGAACTGCACATTTACCCAAGCTGTTTGACTTCCGGGTACTCAGGTCCCACGTTTCTGCAAATTGTTTAAACTGCTGTTATGTAAACTGTGCACTGTTGTCAGAAATGACTGTGCGGACTATCATGGACAGAAAAATGTCTCTTCAACTTAGTAATGACAGTGTTGGACATTAGGTTATGAAGCAGGTTAGTCTTGAACCAATTTAAATAAGAGTCTACTAACACCAAGTAATGTTGACCATTCCATTCGAAGATATCTGTGGCTACTATTGACCAAGGTGTCTCAGGAATCTAGCTTAACTGAATTGGTTCTTTCTGTTGATGTGGCTTTGTACTGTTACATACAGAACAAGATGAAAGTACTTATCTCGATATCTTTGGACATAGAAGGCCAAAATACTAGTCCTCTAGCCCGTGTGTTGATAGAATTAGTTCCTGGGTGGCCATGATGCAAGATCTTAATGTACTCTTGTTGCAAGGATTTTGGAACAATCTCTTTTGAACCTTTCATGATGATACCATTGTCTGACAAAATATCATCTCTGTAGGGAAAATAATGCTGCATTTCTACTGGTAAACAAGATTGTTTTGAAGACAATCCTTGACTGATAAAGAGGCTAAACTTCTGGAGAATTTAATCTGAAGCTGTGTGAGTTCTAAGCTAATCAAAATGTGTGGAAGAAAATTTTCTCACTTCCGTGACTTCAAAATCAGCAACCTGATTTTCATGTTTTTTTGTGTTTTTTCTGGGTGAGATAAAGTATCAACAAGATAAAGAAGTTTAGCTTTTGTGTAAACAATATTGAAATTGTACTTTTGCAGTCTTGCAGGAGGTGTGTGCATAAGCTTTCTCAAAATACTGACTAGAGGTTGGTGGCCAGTTTTGATCTGGATAGGTTCGCCTTAAATATAATCATGGAACTTCAAACATGCAAATGCAATTGCCAAAAGTTTGTTCTCTATTTGGGCATACTGCATCTCGGTTTGGGTAAGAGTTCTCGATGCATAGGCTACTGGTCTACCCTCTTGAAGAATGACTGACAGCATCTAGACCAAACTTAGAAGCATCACAGGAAAGAGTAACTGGTTTGTGACCATCATATTAGTGTAGAGTTGGTGGACTAGCAGTTTCCTGTTTCAGAACTTCAAATACTCTTTGGTGGTCTGGTCGTAAGCCTGAACTGGTAAACAAATGACCAACATAAGTAACTTCTCATAGCCTAAATTTACACTTAGCCTAAGAGTCACTTCACAAGCTCTTTCCAGAAGTTTCTTGAGGTTTCTATCATGTTCGACTTCACCACTGCCTCCTACTATAATAGCACATGGATAGCCAGAAAAAAATTGTTCCATCACATGCTGAAAGACTTCACTGGCAGAATTTATTCCAAATGGCATTCTCTGAAATCTGTACCTCCCGAATGGTGTACTGAATGTGCTAAGCAATAAAGATTTTCGGCCAAGTAAAATTTGCCAAAATGAACTCTTTGCATCTGAGACAGAAAAAGCAGTGACATTTGGCATGAGGGTAGCAGCTTCCTTGACTGTGCACATAGGATAATGAGGTCTTTTTAATGCTTTGTTCAAATCTCTTGGATCAATGCATATTCTGAAATCATCTGAGCTTTTATTATGAGCAACAACCATGGAGGATACCCATTCAGTTGGCTCTTCTACTGGACAATTTACACCTAGCTTCATCATTTTGTCAGTTCGGCCTTGCCTCTTTATGCATAGCTACTGGAACTTTCTGTGCTGGTCTGATAACTGGGCTGACCTCAGGGTTTAACTTCATGGAGTACACAACTGGGAGTTTGACTAGTTTGTCTTCAGAACTATCATCATAGTCAGGAAACAATAGTTTGGGCGAAATTTGAGCTGTTTTCTTTCAAGCTTATATGGAGGACTCATTTGTTAAACGAAAGCAGTCCCATTTTCAAACTGTCCCTGTGGCCTAACAATGACCACATATGTCTCTTGACTGTGTAAAACTGCAAGTCATAGGTGTTCCCAGTAAAGTAACATGAAAGCACTACTGAGTCATCAGTATGAATTTCTTCACCACCATACGCAACAAGCTTTGCACACTTTGTCAGATCAAGTTGTTCTGCAGCTCTTAATCTATTAAAGGTTTCTGCTGACATAACATTGCACTTTGAGCCAGTATCTACTTCGAGCTCTACAGGACTCCCATTAATCCGAACAGTAGAAAAGATTTCGTTCTTTGCCTACAAATCTACATTTACACAACATCAACATAAAAAGTAGATCTACTTGCCTCTTTGAATGATCTCTTTTAATAAAAGGATGTGCCTTATTTGATTTACAAAACCTTTTGAAATGATTGTACTTACTACAAGAATGGCACTGCTGACCAAAAGCTAAGCACTTTTCTCGTTTGGGCTCATGGTTACCACCACATGACACTTGACTATGAGGTTTGCTACAGGTTTTGCTTAGTCTCCCCTGTGCTTTGTTGCATGCACCTTGGGCCTTACTGAAGCTGCTCTGGGATTTGCTGAAGTTGCCCTGGGTTTGGCCACACCCTTAGGCTATATCTTTTAACCTTGTGCTGCATACTATCTACATTGGCTTTGGAAGGTACTGGAAGCAAGCTTTTCTCATTTGTAAGCATACTTGTGTGCTTTTATGTAAGCTCATATATCTGAAAAATCTCAATGGCCTGTCTTTTATTGACTCATCTCTCAAATCACCAAATCTGCATATTTTAGTCTTATTTCTCAAGTCGGTTATATATGCTGCAAAAGTTTCACCAGGCTTTTGATCTTTTGTGTAAAATAAGTGCCTTTCCATTGTAATATCCATTTGGGGGTTACACATTTCTCTAAAATTTCTCTAAATTTACATTTTAAGCACTCAAGGTGTTCCCACATTTCAGACTCGACTGCGATATGCCAGTCTTCCCCTTCCTGCTAACACAGCACGTGCATAAACAAATGAACGCTTTCTTTCAATGGTTTCTGAACCAGCTAAATTCAGCAGAATATATGCCTTTGTACATGCGTCTTTGTCAGAAAAAGCAGCCTTTATGAAAATATCTTACTCTTGTTCAAACACTGTCTAATTTTCTGTAATATTGTTATCAAACACAAGCAGGCTTTGTCTGCGAAATCCTTCTACCATGCCAACAAATTATAGTTTAAACACAATGCAATCTTGGTCCTCGTAATTATGCACGAACATGCACACACGCCATGTACTTACAATAATATTCAAATGCACAATAAACTCTTCGAAAAACTGTACTGTGCAAAATATTCTTTGAAATGACTGTACTTTGCAGAATAACAGCACTGTAATACTGCACACACTTGCTAACACTTTGTACACTTCAGATATATCAAGTAGCTTAGTTAATGTGAAAAAGTAGTACATAGCAAAAAAATATGGTGGTTTTCCTTTTTTATACATTTTATGCGATTTAGATATTGTTTCAAACATTTTCATAATTATTTTGAATATTTTTATCAATATGTCGCAGTTTCGGACATTTTGTTCCATTAGAAATTTGTTTTGAGCATTCTAAATGCTTTGTTTTATATTTGCTGCAAAAGAAATCGTTTAAGTGAATTTTAGTACCTGGAATTCGTTTCTGACTGTTTGTGAGTCATGTGAACAGTAGGAATGATCCACTTATGTATATTTCTAACTGGTTGCCTCATGGCTGTGACTCTGGATCACATTCTGACACCATGTCGCTCATCTTGTACATCTGTATAAGACAAAGAGGCTTGGGTGTTCATTTAAATAGTTTATTACATATAGACACAGCAGGATGGATGGCAGGAACATTAAACTTAAACTAACTGACTACTACACACATGCATGCTATCACTGTGGCTGCTCAATCAAAATGGCAGTCTTGCTGGCACATGCTCAGTACTTATATGCATGTGCCCAAGTGCTTCTGAAAGATATATCACACACTCTGATCTACACAACTACCTTTTAAGCTTCTTTGGCATTCTACTGTCACTCACTACGCATGACGCTCTTTTCCATTTGGCTGCAGCACCTCTGATTTTAGTTTTTAAACAATATCTGAATCACATAAAATGTATAAAAAAGGAAAACCACCATATTTATTTGCTATGTACTACTTTTTCACATTAACTAAGCTACTTGAAATATCAAAGTGTACAAAGTGTTGGCAAGTGTGTGCAGTATTACAGTGCAGTTATTTTGCAAAGTACAGTTTTTCGAAGAGTTTATTGTGCATTTGAATATTATTGTAAGTACATGGTGTGTGTGCATGTTCGTGCATAATTACGAGGGCCAAGATTGCATTGGGTTCATTCCTGGGACCTCTCCTGTTTGATATCTACTTCTCTGAAGTACAGGCTAACACAGAAGGCCTTTGGCTAATGAAGATCGCAGATGATTGCAAACTAGGAGCCATAGCTGAGTCCCCAAATGATGTGGACATCCTACAGAAGGGCCTCACTGAGACAGATGCCTGGTGTCCAGAGCCATGGCCTCAAGCTGAATGCCAAAAAGTGCATTGTCATCCCCTTTGGTAAAAACTCTGTACCCATGAACTACAACATAGGCGGCAGTCCACTTAACGCCGAATGTGTGATAAGAAACCTGGGGACCCAGGTGGACAGTAGTCTTTCCTTTGATAATCACATCACCAACGTAGTCAGGAAATCCTTCTACGTGACACACCTCATCACAAAAGGGTTCTCATCTAGGAAAAAAGAGGTAATTGTTCCCCTCTACTCGACACTCATTAGACCCATTAGAGAGTACAACATCCCTTTTGGAATGTACCTCACATCTATAGCAGCTGGAAAGGCCACAGAGGTACCTCACAAAGAGGATTACTGGCCTCAAACAGATGCCCTACACTGACCGTCTCAAAAAACTCCAGCTTTACTCCGTAGCGTATCGCCTACTCCGAGGTGATCTCTGCCTAACATATAAAGCTATGTCAAACCCAGAGCTGTTGGACATGCTATACCTAAAGAAATCCCAATCCCTCCAAGCTACACGCTCTAGGGACCTAAACCTTGTCACCACAATAAACAGGACATGGTGGAGGGATAGATTCCTATCCCAGAGACTTCCCATACTCTGGAACAAGCTACCCATCTATGTCAAGCAAAGTTCCTCATTGGTGCTCTTCAAGAAAGATCTTAATAAGTGGATGGGAAATAGGAAATACACCTTGGGGATCACTTCAGTGGCTCTGCTCGACAGGGTCACAGGAAAATAACTTTCTTGGGTGGCGTAAGCCAGGGAACCTTGTTGGCTAGGCTTATTTAGGCCCTTGGGCCGATAGCCTAGTACCTACCTATGAACCTATGAGAGTACAAAAAAACAGCTGTGGTGGTGTTCCTCCTTAAGAATACCAGCTTTTGTCATGGACATTTCATACGTGCTTTTGCACTGTTAACTTGGCATATTTTACAATTTTGTTTGCAAAACTGTAATTTTATGAAAAAGTGAATTATTTGGGCTGTGCTTTTACAGTTGGAATGTGTATGTCTTGTGCCTGTTAATGTTTTTAAGGGAATTGGAATGTTTTTTTTTTTCATTTCTGAGGTAATAAATGCTCTGTGATATTTCTGACTAAAGGTTTAATATCTGATGACACCATTTTCAGTGTACCGCTTGTGCTTACTAGTGTTGGGATTTTCTTTGAGGGGGGTTGGAAGTGTGCATTGTACTTACTAATGAATATTTACCCTCTCCCAGTGTTTAATGAGTCTACTGTACAGGCAATCACGTTTCTTCTCTGGCTACAGCATTTGTAATATTCACAATCTTGCTTCTTTCACTCCACTTGTACCTAAAAAGAAATAAAAAAACAAGTAAAATTATTGCCTCAGTTTATGGTTAGTGATTCCGACATGGCCAAAGATGGTTCCACAGATCACTTACTTATTGACTCCCTTTGGTTAGCTGTAATGGCCAATATGGATGGGGAGTTAGATACATCCTTGTGGATCTTTTTTAGTACCTGTTACAGGTATGGGAAAAGGAAACACTTTAGGTACAGGAGTTGTCCAGGGAAACAGACGTCTTGCCATGGATAGTAAGCTGTCGTCTGACCACTCTCCCAGTATGGATATTACTAGAAAAAAGAAGCAAAAAGTTAATTACAGGGTAGATTATCAGATTGTTTCTGCATATAAGTCAGAAGTTATATCTTTGGTTAAGAATGCTTTTCACTCAGTCCGTTCCGGGGGGGGGGGGTGTTACTTTTCACAGTTCTTTGCAATTATTGCCAGAGAACATTATGATGAGGATTTTGACAGAGAGGGGTGATTCTCCTCAGTAATCCATCACCCAGAACGCTGACACTTTAGATAGTGAACCTGAAACTAATCCTAAACAAGGGTTTTACTCTGTTGAGACTGATATGAGACTCAGGGATGTTTCTGCTTGAAGCAAACAGGGGCACACACAAAACTAGGCAGATTTTATAATCTGTTATTACAAGGATGTTTCCTAATTCTACACCTATTCTTTTTAAAGCTGCCTGCAATGCTCCAGACTCACTGGCTGCAGTTCCAAAGAAAGCTGTTAAGCAGTATAGGGTCTTAGATTATAAATGTATTTATTCTCAGCTGTCAGCTCACCTTGTTGTCATAGCTTTAGCAGCAATGGCTTACAAGAAATCTTTGGCTTTCTCTAACTCTGTACATTTATTTTATTTTATTTATTTTACATTTGTTGACCGGGATTGTCCGACTGAGCTGAAGAGCTCTTTTTCAGTGGAGGCCCGGGAAGAAAAGCTCCAACATATTGTACAATTTTCATTATAAATTAGCATTAAACAGCAATGTTACAGGATTATTACAAGGCATTAAGTAGCAATACAGCGATGTGAAGTTGTTAAATCTCACCGTTTATTCTCACTGATGGGTTCGGAGCCAATGCTCGGCTCCAACACGGCTGATAGCAAAGCTCAAGGTTTGCCAGTAGCTCGAGACCAAGCCCCTTATCCCACAATGCACTGCTGGAATTACCTCAGATCTAGTTTACCATGACAAGACAGATCTCGGTGATCCAGTTAGCTTGGACCACTGATAAATCGCAAGTTTTAAAAAAACTTATTTCTTCTCTTTTTGAGAGATTATTCATTTTTAGTGTGTGTGTGTGTGCGTGCGTTTCTTGTAAAAAAATAATAATAGTTGATAGTGCCCTGTGTTGACTTGTTTTTCTTAGTGTCAGGCCCTTTCTTAGCCCTATTTAGTTTAACAATTTCTACTTGTTCTTAACTATATTGTTTAGTGTGGGCTTGGTTAACCCTGTATTTAACCTTTACAGGTTAATTTTGTGGTGTGTCTCTGATAAAATGTCTGATGAGAGAGAAAAGTCTCACTCCAAATTGGGGTTTAAGAAATGTCCAGATTGTGGACAGAAAATGTCCTTCAGGACGGACATGTCCAATGTGTTTACTGTCTGGGGGCTAAACACCTCCAAGACTCCTGCAGTATTTGCCACTCTGTTTCATCTAGGGTTCTCTTAGAGAGAAGGAGAAAACTCATAGATAGAGGGTTGCTGCAGCATACTTTTTCTGAGGTGTTGGGTAGCCAGGAAGGTGCCAGCACTTCTTCTAAATCTTCAAAATCTTCTGATTCTAAACAATCCAAGAAGGCAAAGAGATCAGAGGGTACAGGGTCATCGGTTCCACCATCCTCGGAACCAAGTGTCCCTTTGGTTCGGAGCCAGCTCCCAGTCTTGGAGCCAATCTCTGAGGTTCCCACATCTCCTCTGCTCCAGTCAGCACCTTCTGTGCATTCCTCTAAGTCTTCAGTCAGCCTCTCTGATATGGACATGGATCGGCTAGTGCAGAAGCTTCTAAGGGCACAAGGACTTGCTAAATTGTTGTCGGCCTCGACCACTTAGTCGGAGCCAAAGACCATTGAACCGGATTTGACTACTCCTCCTCCAAGTCATACTGGACTCTCGGTGCCAAAGGAGCCCAAACCGATGCTTGTCGAACCCTTCGAACCGAGACCCGCACCGGTGTTATCGGTTCCATCTACTCGGACGTCCTCGGCACCGACCGAGGACGCTAGGAGCCGACACTCTCCTGTCGGGTCTGGGGAGGATAGTCGGACCGATTTGTTGGTGCCGACACTTCCTCTCGGGGCTTCGGATCGGATGAGCTCAGCTCCTAACTTGGGCTCGGAGCCCATGGTTTTGGTGCTAGAGGATCAGACGGTCCCGCCGGATCCATCTACCTCTTCTCATCGGAGCCATGGTGCTTTCAATGCCATGAGGAGAGTCCTGTCTCCTAAGACATCATCGGCACCAGTTCGGGCTTCCTTCTCCCCTCAAGCTCCTGTGTTTGCTGCTACGTTTACTGGTCCCCCTAAGCGTAGAGACCCCGAGCCTCAAGTGACCCCACAGGGCATCCCCTGCTCTTCCGAGACCTCCCCAGATCTCCCCACTGAGGAGGTACCCAGGAAGAGACTGTGCAAGAGGAGGCACTTCGACTCCCCACAGGAGTCTTTGACATCCGACACGAACTTGGATGAGTCAGAAGGGTCCCCTCGATCCCCCTTTGAGGATATCTCCTTTGCAGAGATATTAGAGATCCTTAGAGGGGCGATTGGCAGTCCAAAACCCCTACTGAGGATGAGTCCAATGCTCTTGAAGGCTTTTAGGTCTCAATCTTCTACTTCTTTGGTGTCTCTGCTTACGATGAGCTCATGGAGCTGATCTCTCGTAAGGCATGGGAGTCACCGGAGGCCATGGAACCTGTCCTACGGAAGCTGAATAAGTTCATCTCTGCCCCGGTGGACAAAGCCTTTTTGACCAAAGGAGTACCTGTTGATGCCATGGTGGTAGCTGCAGCCACCAAAAAGGAAGTGTCTGAAACATCCGCATCTATCCATCCTCCTAACAGAGATTCTAGGATCATGGATAGATATGGGAAACGCATGTTTAGTTCAGCAACTTTTTCTCTGCGATCACTGAACTATTTAACCCATTATGTTAAGTTGTCTATCTTGCCTTCATTCTTGCTGGATGGGTTCGGAGCCTACCTCGGCTCCGACTCGGCCACTCTAAAAGCTCGAGAGTTGGTTCCACCGGCTCGAGGCTCCCCTTATATCCCACAATGCTAGGCGTGATTTACCTCAGATCTCGTTTGCCGCTACAGCATCGAGGTGTTGGTTTTCTACCGGCTTGTTGGTAAGTGTATTTTTTGTGAAATTAGCATACTTAAAACCCTATATTTTTAGGTTTAAATATATTTCCCTTAGTGTAGTGGATTTCTACCCCTGTTTTCCGAAATAATCCATTTTTTTCCCACAAGAACTTTTAAAGTTCTCTCTCGGGCCTTCTGGCCTTTCCCCATCCCCTAGTGGTGTGTGTGTGTTACTCTTAATTAACTTTAGTTAATTGTTTATTTTTGAGTTTTAGAAGTAAAATTAGTGTAATCAGTGTGTCTGATTACACTTTTTTGTCTAGGATGTCTAAAGACACAAAGGTCTCAGGCTTCAAGAAGTGTGATGCGTGCTGTCAGAAAATGTCTCTGACAGATGGTCACACTTCTTGTGTCTACTGCCTGGGGCCTTTGCACCTGCAGGACTCCTGTGCTGTATGCCACGGCTTCAGCCCCAGGGTCCTGCAGGAAAGAAAAAATAAGTTGATCCTACGGAGTCTTCTTAAGCCTGAGGATTCCCTTTCTGTCTCTGGGAAACCCTCTAAGGCTTCTAGGTCCTCGGCTCCAGCTACTGAGCCGAGACCTAAAGCTACAAAACCTATGTCTGCATCGGCTCCGGCTGGAGCCGATGAGTCTACAGCTTCTGTGGTTCCCTCGGCTCCGGCTGGAGCCGAGGTAGTAGAAATTCCTTGTCGGCTCCGACCAGACCTTCGGAGCCGACATCTAGGAAGAGATCCAGGTCACCATCCCTTGGCTCCGTTCATTCGGCTCCAGCATCTCCTCTGCTGTCTGAACGGAGCCATAAATCTCACTCCTCTAGGTCATCGAGGCTGTCAGATCATGACCTCCAGATGGTAGTGAGTCGACTTCTTAAGTCCGAGGCACTGGCCCAAATGCTTCAGAGCCCGACTCATCAGTCGATGCCTGCCCCTGTCCATCAATATATTCCTCCTCCGACTCCGTTGAGCTCGGAGCCGGGGCGTTTCGGAACCGAGACTGTGGCAGTGTCGGAGCCGATACAGGTGTCTTCGGCTCCGTCGTCGGCTCCGATTTCTTCTTTCGAGGATTCTCGGCGCCGGACTTCCCTCGTCGGCTCCGATGGGGTGAGTGGCATCGGACCCTTGTCCGACCCCGCTCTTCCTCTCGGAGCTTCGGCGCTGGTGAGTTCGGCTCCGACATCGGCCTCGGAGCCATCACTGTCGGTGCCGAGGGAGGTTCTCAGCTTCTCGGAGCGGGGACCTCTGGCTTTGCCTGACAGGGGTGCGTTCGAGGTCATGCGGAGTGTGTTAGAGCCTGGCTCTACTCCACAGTCGGCTCCGTCCGCCCCTCCCTCTACGGTGCCTCAGGTCAAGTTGACTCACTCCCTCATCCTGGACCGCAGAGAGCCAGCTCCTCAGGAACCCCTGTGGGATTTCATCCTCTTCGAGGCCTCTCCTGATTTGGCAGAAGAGCCCCTCGGAAGAGGAAGTGTAAGAGGAAACACATTGACTCACCTGAGTCCATCACATCTGACACAGATTTAGATGATTCCGAGGGTTCCCCCCCGTTCCCCTTCTGAAGATGTCTCCTTTGCAGACATTCTCGAAATCCTCAAACAGAGGGGAAATTGGCCAGCCCTCAGCCCTTCAGAAGATGAATCTGTGTACCTTGAGGCGTTCGGCTCTCGTCCTTCCACCTCCTGGGTGTCTCCCCCCTTTGACCCCCTCATGCAGGTGGTAGCTAAAAAGGCATGGACGGCTCCTGATTCAGTGGACCCCACTCCCAGGAGACCCTCAAAATTCATAACGGCACCATCAGACAAACAGTTCTTGACAAAAGGAGTTTCTGTGGATGCTATGGTGGTAGCTGCTGCCACTAAGAAGGAACTAGCTGATCCTTCAGTACCTGTCCATCCACCTAACAAGGAATCTAGGTCCATGGACAGGTGCGGAAGCGGATGTTCTCGTCAGCGACATTTACTATCGTTCGCTGAACTACCTGTGCCATTTCACTCGTCTTCAAAGGGACTTGATTAAAGAAGCGAGTGACATGTTGAAGGACCCTACAGCTGCGGGTTTTCAAGATAAGATGAACACGCAGCTGGCTACCCTTAACTCCATAGCCAACTCCTCCATGCGCCTCCTTTCTTACGTGGCTGACGGAGCGAGTAGGGCCGCAGGGACAGGTGTGGCCTTACGTAGGCATGCCTGGATGCGGCTATGCAATTTTGGACCCTTCAAGACGTCTTTCACAAACTCCGCGTTTGATGGATCATCTCTCTTTGGTCCTCAAGTGAAAGAAACCTTGACTAGGTGCGAGACTGATGGCAAGACTCTTTCTGCCGTCGGAGTCCGTTTTTCTACTCCTTCTAGGTCTTACCCCAAAGGCCAGAAAAGTGGAAAAATGTGGTTCCGTAAACAATCTCAAGGGACTTCGCCTGACGCACAAAGTCGTTTCCCGCCAGAGGCAGAGGGGAATAACAATGGTAGACGCCGCCTCGAGGCAGGGGCTCAGCAGAACCAGGGCAATCGGGAAGCCTTCTCTGATAAGCCCTTTCAGCATCCCTGAGGTGTTGCCCGACTGCCCACCTTCGGAGGCAGTCAGGGGAAGATTGTCACTGTACCCAGAAGCCTGGCTATCCCTGACTCAAGACAAATGGGTACAGTCCGTCATTTCCGAAGGCTATTCTATCCCCTTTCTTCGAATTCCAATCCAATCAAAAATCCCTTCCAGATGTTCCACCGCTCAAAGGGATCTAGCGGTTTTGGAAATTTCAAAACTGCTTGCAAAAAGAGCAATTCAGCCAGTTCCAGCAGACCAGAAAGGATCCGGAATCTACTCAAGGTTCTTTTTAGTTCCAAAGAAAACAGGGGACTGGAGACCAATTTTGGATCTCAGTATCTTGAACAGATCAGTCAAGAAAACAAGATTTCAGATGGTCACGCTGCAATCCATCCTTCCCCTATTGGGAAAAGGCAACTGGATGTGCTCTATAGACCTTCAGGATGCGTACTATCACATAAAAATGAACAGACGCTCCAGAAGATTCTTCCGCTTCAGGCTGGGAACCAGTCATTTTCAGTTCAGGGCCCTGCCCTTTGGTCTCACCACTGCCCCCCGGGTGTTTACCAAATGCATGGCAGTGGTAGCTTCTCACCTGAGACGACAAGGATTCCAGGTGTTTCCATATTTGGACGACTGGCTCCTCACAGCTCCCACCAAGCATCTCCTTCTGATGGCCAGGGATTACACTTTTCGCATTTGTCAAAAGTTAGGCATTTCAATAAATTGCGAAAAGTCTGTTTTGTCACCTTGTCATGCTATTACTTTCATAGGCGCAAATCTAGACACAGTAGACATGTCTGCGAGACTAACACATCAGAGAATAACAGACATTCACAAACTGGTCTCACTCCTTTTCAACAACAACAGAATCAAAGCCAGGTTAGTTCTGAAAGTGTTGGGAATTATGGCGGCCATACCTCTGCTTCCATTAGCCAGATTCCACATGCGGATCCTTCAATGGATGCTCTTTACACAATGGTCATACCAGCAACTTCCAATGTCTCACACCATTATGATCACGCAGGCGTGCAGAAATCATCTCATGTGGTGGATGTCTTCCCCTCAGCTCTTGTTGGGAAGACCCTTTGTTCCACCCCCTCCGGTTGCTACTCTGACAACGGATGCCTCCCTGATCGGGTGGGGGGGCATTATCAGGGCAGGACGGTCCAGGGCACATGGCAACCAAGCGAATGCCACTTGCACATAAATGTTCTGGAGATGAGAGCAGTGCTTTTAGCGTTGCAAGCCCTTCAAGACTCTCTTCCCTTGGGAATGATTGCAATCCAGACAGACAATATGTCTGTAGTGTGGTACATCAACAAACAAGGCGGAACCAGGTCATACCCCCTGTGTCGAGAAGCACTCAGATTGTGGCAATGGGCGATTTCTTCTCAGCGGTTTCTGATAGCAACGCACATCCCGGGAAGTCCAATCAAATTGCGGACAAGTTGAGCAGAGCTATCCTCATGCCTCACGAGTGGTCTCTGAAAGACTCTGTTGTGAGAGAAATTTTCCTCAAATGGGGTCAGCCTTGCTGCGATCTTTTTGCTACTCCCCAAAACAGCAAGTGCAGAGAATATTTCACTCTATTCCCTTTACCAGACCAACCCAGCAGAGGCGCTCTAAACCAAGTTTGGCCCGGGGACTTCTGTATGCATTTCCTCCTTCCCACTAATCTCTCAAGTGATACAGAAAGCTATCGCTCAGAAGGCCTCATTGATCCTCATTGCTCCTTACTGGCCTCGACAGGTGTGGTTCCCCTTTCTACATCAATTTCTATTGGAGCGACCGTGGCATCTGGACCTAGTTCCAGATCTTTTGATCCATCAGTCGGGTCAGTTACATCGCTCCTCCCCTCTCTGAACCTCACTGCTTGGTTCCTCCAGTTCCAACCTTAGCCAGGCTTCCTCAATTATCTCACTCCGTTCGAGATATTTTGATAGCTTCCCATAAATCTTCCACTCGGAAGATTTATTTGAGTAAGTGGAAACGCTTCACATATTGGGCTCAAGGAAGGGACATAGATCCTTTCACTGCTTCCATCCAAATAGTCCTTGATTTTCTAGCTGAACTCTTCCATGCAGGTTCATCTCCCTCTACACTTAAAGTTCAATTGGCAGCTATTTCTAACTTTCATGTGGGTATTTCTGAATCTGCCTTAATGTCCCACAAGCTTTGCAAAGCATTTTTGAAAGGAGTTTTTCTTCTCAGACCTCCTATAAGAAATCCTCCTTCTCCTTGGGACCTAAATTTAGTTCTTGCTTCTTTGATTCTTCCCCCTTTCGAACCTGCAGTCTCCTGTTCTTTAAAATTGCTATCATGGAAGACTCTCTTTCTGGTAGCTATTACTTCAGCTAGAAGAGTTTCAGAACTTCAAGCACTCAGCTGTCGACCTCCTTATCTATTGTTTCATAAGGACAGGGTATCCTTACGAACGAACCCGTCCTTTTTGCCTAAGGTAGTCTCGACGTCAAATTTAAATCAAAGCATTGACCTCCCTGTCTTTTTTCCAGATTATTCCAATAGATCTGAACAAAAATTACACTGCCTGGATGTTCATCGTCAATTGAGGTACTATTTGGATAGAACAAAACAATTCAGAAAATCTGACCAGCTGTTTGTCTCCTATGCGGAAGGCAGAAAGGGACTTTCAGTTTCAAAGGTATCATTATCCAGATGGCTAACATCTTTGATTTCCCTTGTATATGAAATTAGACACCAAAAGCTGCCTAATAAACCTAAGGCCCTTAGCCTTCCAAGACAGACTGCCTATTGACACCATTTGTGCAGCGGCTACTTGGGCTACTCCTCACACTTTCATTTCTCATTATAAGTTGGATTTAGCTTCTAGGCATAGAGCTAACTTTGGTTCCACTGTTCTCAGGAGTCTGTTCCGTTAGGCCACCCGGGACAAGGTGCTAGGGACGCGGTCCCATCCAGCAAGAATGAAGGCGAGATAGACAACTTAACATAAAGAAGTTATGTTCTTACCATAACGTTCCATGTTAGTTGTCTTCTTCTCGCTTCTTCTTCGGCCCCACCCTCCTGCCCCCTGGCCTGGACAGACCTAGAGGAGTTATGATTGTGACCTCTCTTTCTACCACCTCTGTACTTTAGGTATATGCTCTGCTGTGCATATTTCCTGGATCAGGATGTAGGTCACCCTTCTCTTCTCCCTTATTTATAGAGGTGGATTTTGTTACTAATTATTCTATTACTATTATAGGCTGGGCCTAGCTTACAAACGAGATCTGAGGTAAATCACGCCTAGCATTGTGGGATATAAGGGGAGCCTCGAGCCTGTGGAACCAACTCTCGAGCTTTTAGAGTGGCCGAGTCGGAGCCGAGGTCAGCTCCGAACCCATCCAGCAAGAAGAAGGCGAGAAGAAGACAACTAACATGGAACGTTATGGTAAGAACATAACTTCTTTTTACGGGACTACAAAGAGATCTCCTGAAAAAGCTAGGAGATACTCTCCAGGGTACGGTAGCTGCAGGGGTTGCCAACAAAGTCAGCACACAGCTCGCTACCCTAAACTCGGTTGTAAACTCGTCCATGAGTCTCATATCTTATGCAGCTGATGGTTCAAGTAGAGACGCTAGTTCAGGCATTGCTCTGCGGAGACAAGCCTGGATGCGTCTCTGTTCCTTTGTGGAACCCTTTAAGTCTTGCTTTATCAACACCCCATTTGATGGCTCATCACTGTTTGGGCCTAAAGTAAAGGAAACTTTAACCAGGTGTGAGCAGGAAGGGAAGACCCTATCTGCCGTTGGAGTCCGTTTTTCTACCCCTACTTGGCCCTACCCCAAGGGCCCTAGGGGAGGGAAAATGAGGTTCCAAAAAGCACAGGGAGCCTTTCAGGACACACGTGGAGAAACCCCCTCTAGAGGCAGAGGAGGGGGTTATAATGGAAATGACGCCCATGCAGTAGAGGGGGTCCGCAGCAACAGGGTGACAGAGGCCAGTTCTTTGGTCAGCCTTACCAGCGCTTCTGAAAGGGGGCCCGGCTGTTCGGCTCTGGAGGCAGTCGGGGGTCGCTTGTCTTTGTACCCAGAAGCCTGGCTAAACATAACATCAGATACATGGGTACAAAGCATCATTTCCAGAGGATATTTCATACCGTTCTCTTCCCCACCTACTCCTGTAAGCAGAATCCCAGATGTTCCACCCAATCTCAGGGAACAAGCAATCGTAGAGGTCCAAAAATTGCTAGAAAAAAGAGTCATCCAACCAGTCCCAGCAGACCAAGTTGGATTTAGAACTTTCTCAAGATTCTTTTTGGTACCAAAGAAAATGGGACTGGAGACCTATCTTGGACCTCAGCAGACTCAACCAATTTGTAAAGAAAGAGAAGTTCCGAATGATCATGCTTCAGTCCATTCTTCCCTTCCTAGGGAAAGGTGATTGAATGTGCTCCATAGATCTCAAGGATGCATACTATCACATAAAGATGAACAGACGCTCCAGGGGTCACCTGCATTTCTGGCTGGGAGCCAATCATTACCAGTTTCGAGCCCTGCCCTTTGGTCTCACTACAGCCCCCAGGGTGTTCACCAGATGTTTCCATACCTAGACGATTGGCTTCTCACTGCTACCACCAGGCATCAATTGACTCAGGCAACACAATATACTCTGACACTCTGCCATCAATTAGGCATTACAATCAGCTTCGAAAAGTCTGCCTTATTGCCATCGCAGCATACCGTTTTTATAGGAGCAGCGTTAGATACTTCAACCACCACTCTACGTCTTCCAATCGAAAGAGTCTCACTTCTTCGCCAACACATCATCTCACTGGTGTCAAAGTACAAAGCTACAGCAACAGAGGTTTTAAAGGTAGTAGGGTTGATGGTGGCAGCAATCCTGGCTGTACCACTCGCCAAGGATGCATATGCGAATCCTTCAATGGCTCCTCTTCGCTCAGTGGTCCTACCAGAAGCTACCGATGCACTACATGATTCTCATCACAGATTCTTGCAAGAGAGACCTTCAGTGGTGGTTGACGTCTCTTCATGTTACTATCGGAAGACCCTTTGTCCCCCCCCCCCAGTAGCCACTGTGACCACGGAAGCTTCCCTGATAGGGTGGAGGGGACATTTTCAGGGAAAGACTGCCCAAGGCACATGGATGGATCAAGAGTCACATCTGCATATCAATGTTCTGGAATTGAGAGCGGTACTTCTGGCGTTGCAGTACTTTCAGGACTATCTTCTTTTAGGAACAATTGCAATTCAGACGGACAACATGTCAGTGGTCTGGTACTTTTACAAACTAGGCGAAACCAAGTCTTACCCTCTTTGTCAAGAAGCACTCAAGGTATGGCAATGGGCTGTGTTGTCCCACCATTTTCTGATAGCAAAGCACATCCCGGGGAAATCCAGTGTGATAGCAGACAAGCTAAACAGGGCAATACTGTTGCCTCATGAGTGGTCTCTCAACCAACGAGTTGCGGATCTGATTTTCCACAAATGGGGCCAGCCTTGCTGCGACCTCTTTGCCAGTCACATCAATACCAAATGCAGAAGTTACTTTGCCCTAATACCACCTCCGGGAATTCCCGGAGAGACGCACTCGTACACGATTGGCCTCCGGGTCTCCTATATGCATTCCCACCTATTCCATTGATACCCAAGGTTTTACAGAAAGCAAAGTCGCTGGGAAAGACAGTTATCCTCATAGCTTCCTACTGGCCTCGATAGATTTTGTTCCCCTTCCTTCACCATCATCTACTGGAGGATCCATGGATCCTGGACCCAGTTCCAGACCTCCTGACACACCCGTCAGGGGACCTCCATCCTTGACTGCAGTCCCTAAAACTGACTGCTTGGCTAATCCACTTCCCTTAATTGCCAGGCTTCATTCGCTCTCAGATGATACAAGACAAATCCTTTAGTCTTCTCACAAGCCATCCACCAGGAAACTGTACCGCAGTAAGTGGAACAGGTTCAAATTTGGGCCAATATACAGAAAATCGACCCTTTCCTAGCTCCTCTATCGTCCATTTTAGAATTTTTGACAAAGATTTTTAAAGAAGGAGCAGCAGCTGCCACATTTCGAGTCCAGTTAGCCGCCATATCAAATTTCCACCTTGGATTCAATGGGTTGAATGTTATGAGCCATAAGTTATCTAAGGCTTTTCTTAAAGGTGCCTTTCACATGAGACGACCTGTCAAAATTCCTTACTCTCCCTGGAATTTGAATTTTATGCTGTCTCAAATTATTCTCCCCCCTTTCGAACCAGCATCTTCTTGTGATCTCAAATATTTGTCCTGGAAGACTATATTTCTGGTAGCCAATACTTCTGCCCCCAGAGTGTCAGAACTTCAAGCATTATCTGTTAAGCCTCCTTACATGATTTTCCATGCTGATAGAGTATCTCTCAGAACAAACCCCTCCTTTTTGCCTAAAGTCTGTTCTGAATCCAATATCAATCAGGTCATTGAGCTGCCAGTCTTTTTTCCCAACCACTCTAACAAATTGGAATACATGCTGCACAAACTTGATGTACACAGACAGCTCAGATTTTATCTTGACAGAACTAAGGATATTAGAAAATCAGTTCAACTTTTTGTATCCTTTTCAGAAGCCAGAAAAGGTAATCCAGTGGCTAAAACAACTTTATCTAAATGGTTATCAGATTGTATATCCTTTGTTTATGTGAATGCTAGCATGCCATTGACACACAAACCTAAGGCTCATTCTACCAGAGCCATTTCTGCGTCTTCTGCCTTTCAAGCTAACTTGCCCCTTGATAATATTTGTGCTGCAGCCACTTGGTCTAAGCCTCATACCTTTATCACACATTACAAAGTAGATAAGGTTTTCAGGGACAGGTCTTCCTTTGGTTCCACGGTACTGAAAAACATACTTCCATGAGCCACCCAAGATTGAGGGTGCTAGGGACACTACACATCAGTGAGAATAAACGGCAAGATTTAACAACTTCACATAAAGAAGTTGTGTACTTACCATAACGTTCCATGTGAGTTGTTTATCTCGCCTTTATTTTCACGTCCCTCCCTCCTTCCCCCTCCTGGCTGACAGTTGATTTAGAGGCTAGTACCATCCTGTTTTTTCGATACTTCTTCTTCCGCTTCAGGAAGTGCTTCCTTGTAGAAATAAATAAAAAGGTATATATACTCGCAGCATATGCATGAATGGGCGTGCCTTCATTGAAGGTTGTGCATCAGGGCTGGTAACTCGGCACGTAAAAATCCACTACCAAACATTAGCGGACCGGAGTTCCGCTGTGGCGACCCCTAACCGGGATAAGCTGAAAGACACAACAACATACTCGCAGCAAACAAGATCTGAGGTAATTCCAGCAGTGCATTGTGGGATAAGGGGCTTGGTCTCGAGCTACTGGCAAACCTTGAGGTTTGCTATCGGCCATGTCGGAGTCGAGGATTGGCTCCGTACCCATCAGTGAGAATAAAGGTGAGATAAACAACTCACATGGAATGTTATGGTAAGTACATAACTTCTTTTTATACAGTGTCAGTAATCAGGAGTATAGCATAACTATTTCAAGATATATAAAAAGAAATATGTCATTAAGATGAGTATAGTTTTTGGTGTAAGTGGTTACAAAAATCCAGTTTTGTCATGATGTAGAAGCCCTTAACAGCCTGTCAACTTCCTGTCAACAAGTTTTGCAGCAGTCAACTTTTGAAAGCCAGAAGGTTTAATATGGAAGTAAAAGTGTATGTGAAAAACGTGAAGATTTTTATTTTGGTATGCAGAAAAGGATTTGGATGTTCTGAGCCCTAATTTGTTGTTGGTTTCTCAATATCTTACTGAGTGTGGCTCTCAAAGTTCTACTTTCTCTTCCATTAAGATCTGTGCTGCTCTTCCTTCAGCTCACTATGATTGTGACCCACATTGTTTCAGCATTCCCGCTTCACATTGTTTTTTCTTGCAATTTTTTGTTCAAGCAATTTCTTATTAGGGCCAAGAATATAAGACCGGACCCTTGGGACCCTTTGGGAAACTTGACTCCACAATTTTGTTTTACTCGGCTACTGCTGAATTGAACCGCTTGTCATGGACTACTGCTGAATTTGGCCCCATTACTTGCTTTTTGTTGGCCATTACTTCTGCAAGAAGGGTTTCTGAATTGCAGGCCCTTATGGGAGCCTTTTTTTTTATTTTTTCATAAGCATAGGGTATCCTTATGCACTGCCTTTCCATTTATTCTAGTGTGGCTTTAAACCAAACTATTCATTTACCTATTCTTTTTTATTTTTTTCCCCAAATCCCCAAAATAGGGGAAAAGATTTTGCACACTTTAGATGTACACAGTTATTCAGGCAATTATTTAATAGGGATTTTTAGGGATTTCAGGCAGTCTCAGTGTTTGTTCTTTTTCTTTTGCTCTCAGGGGCAGGGCAAGCCTGAAACAAAACAACCTAAGTGGGATTGGGTTTTTATTGCATTCTGGCCTCCCATCATGGCAAGGAGATTCCAGCTGGGATTAGGCCTCATTCCACTAGGGCTACTGCCACCTGTACTTCTAAGGGGTGGGGGGGGTGGACTAAGGATTATTTTTTTTGGCTTACTTAGTTCAGTGCATACTTTTCTCAGCATTACCACCTTCCTCTCTATTCTAAATCCAGGGCTGGTTTGCCACTGCTGTGTTGCAGGGCATTTTGGCAGCTCCTGCTTCATTATAGTTTATACATCCTCCCTTACCTCTGCTTTGGGATTCTACCACCCAAGATTTAGGACTGCAGCAATGTTGAAGAACATGTGCAGTTTTGTACCTACTGTAAATGTAGATGTTAGAAGATGTCATTACTGCAGTCACATTGTCCTTCCCTCTTCCCCCTTCCTCCCTTGTGTGGGTGTGGGGTTCTATTTTGTTAAATTTGTATATATTGTACATTATTGGGTACACAGGAGTGTAGGGTGTTTTTGTTTTTTTTTTTGTTTTTTTCTTTTCTTTTTGGGTCTGGGGGCAAAAAAAGAAAAGACTGGAGGATATGACGCCGGTCATGCATTTGTACCCTGGACGCCCTGATGTCAGACAAATGCGCTTTGCCCCAACCCATCTTATACTTTGGTATTCTCTGGACTGGGACAGCGGATCACCCCCAAGTGTTAGGACTGCAGCATGTGCATCTTTCGCATCTCTACATTTATGGTAGGTACAAAACTGTACTTTGCATGAAGGCAAGACAATTACAACAGAATGTTTCTCTGAGGTGATTAACTTAATAGGTTTTAGAAGACAGTAGAAAGAGTAGTCAAGGAAGATTAGGGAGAGCTAGTGAGAGGAGTGAGTTAAGGGCAGAAAGTAGATTAAGGTATGGGAAGTAGGGGATGTTAAGGAGGGAGAGTGCAGTGGCAGGACCAGTGACTTTTAAAGTGCTTTCTGGTCATCATAGGATCATAGGATCATAGATTAGTACTAGGCTAACTGCCCTTGTGGGCCATTTTAAGCCTAGCCAATTATCCCATGTAAGAATCAAACCCTGCACCTTGTGTCTGTAAGGTAAACACCTTAACCATTATAGCAGCTTCCCACCTGGCGGTCTTAAATTGTTTAGGATGTGTAAGGGTCCTGATTTCTAGTGGGAGCCTATTCCAGGCAATAGTGGGGTGATAGCTGTACATGTTGCGTCCAAATTTAGACTTGGGTTTGTAGATTTGTAGTAGGTCTTGGTTAGAGCTTTGACGAGGTCTGGAGGGAGAATAATGGGAGATGAGAGAGGATAGTGCTGTGCAGTAGGAAGGCTGGTATAGGATAGAATGGATGATCTGGAACATTCTGAAAATTTACATTCTGAAAAGGAGGGCAAGTGACAAACAAAGTGAGACTTTTTTTTGCTTCTACTACATTAGTGTTTAGGATCTTGAATTAGGAAGGCTGTATGTGGAAGCTTGTGCTAAAATACACTTGTAGTTTGGAAGATTTTGCTGCTTCATTGTCTCCGGAAAGCAGGTCAAATCCAAATCAGATGATTTCTAACTTGGCTCAGGTTTCTAAACATGCTATGAGAAGTGTGCATGATTGTGCTGACACTGTGTCTAGCGCTTCTGCTTCTTCTGTGGTCTTAGATTTATTTGGTTATACAGTCAGTTTTTTTCTGATGATTTGAAGTCAGAAATTCTTAGTTCTGTGATTAGCTCATATCTGGTATTTGGGCCTGTGGCTACACAGATCCTTAAACAGTAGGACAACAGAGGTAAATTGAAGAATGGAGTTTGTAGGAATTTTCAGGTACTCCAGTTCTTACCCCAACAAGGCTGCTTCTCACTCCTTTAGAGGGCTGAACAAACAGAAATCCCAGCCTAACATCAAGTAGGCACCCAAAAGTAAATGTCAGGAGGATAACTCTTCCAAACCAAATAGAAGAAGTAACTTTCCCAAAAAGGTCAAGCTACAGCTTATGAATGACTCTGCTGGGAATCTGATCGCCTTACCCACACCCCTACCCCTACCCTAGTTTCTCTATCAGTCTCTCACCAACTGACCTCCAGCCTTTTAGCTTGGAGTCAGACAGTTTCAGAGAAGTAAGTGTTGAACGGTATTCAGAAAAAATTCAGTTGGCAGTGGGTGGACTCTCCTCCTTTCATGGGAATCCCCTCACATTTACCCAACCAGGCAGAACCGTTTCCACTAGTGCTACAACATATGTGAGAAGCAGGGAGCATAGAACCAGTACCTACAAATCACATTGACAAATATTTTTATTTCAGAATATTTTTGGTACCAAAGAAGGAGTGCATTCAGAGACCTGCTTTAATCTGTCTTTTCTCAATCTTAATGTGGAAGTTCCAAAATTCAAGATGTTGATCATACAATTTGTTTGCACTGCTTCCTGACCATTGTCTTATGGTAACACTTGGATATCAAAAATGCTTACTATCATGTACACATTGCTCACAAGAACTGTCTAAGGTTTGCTGTATCTGGATCAGATTTTAGTACTCCAAAATACCCTGCAGGCTCTCCACTCCACTGTACCTTGAGTGTTTATCAACTACCTAGACCTACTGCTGGCTTACTCCTAATTGTAGGACATCTACATTAATTTAGATGACTTGCTTATTTTTTGCAGACTCTTTTCCCATATATTTAGAGTCTTTAACAAAGATGGTCTTAATTTCCTGTCACATCTGGTATTTTACTTGAAACTTCAAAAGTCTTGTATCGCACCTACTCACAAAATTTGGGAAAAAAAGTCCTCTGCCACCTTCATTTTTAGAATTCTTAATTGTCAGGCTCACATGTTTGTTTTTTTTTTGTTTGTCTTTGTTGACTTGGAAAAGTTCAACTGGGGCAAAACCCATTTTTAGCAGAGGCCTGGGGAGAAAGGCTCCAAATGTAAGTTATACATGATGTACATTTATAATTGCAAGGTAAAACATCTTTACATGAGCTTATCGACATGATTTTTAAATATTTTTAAACATTTCTTATGTGAACATAACATTTTAACACAAAGGAAAAAAAACAAGAGAAATTAACATAAATTGGCTAATTATTGAATACAGAAATAACATACAGTAACAATTAATGAATTTATAGCATGATGGCTACAGGGAACATATCAAACGGGGTGTTTTTTATTTAGTAATAATAATATACAAACAGACAAGTGGAATGTAGCTTACAAATGATGAGAGATACGAGATGAGAAGTTATGGAAATGTGCAGGAAGACAAATGGACAGAGGAAGAATTGTAGTTTGTGGTGGGGTGTAAGAGAAGGAGGAAAAGTAAGAGTTTAGGAAATAAGTGCAATATGAGGAAGAGCAATAAGCTAGAAAAAGATTGGGAAGCAAAGTGGCTATAAGAGTTGGAGAAAAATTGGAGAAAACTAATCTGAGTAAAGCTAGCCAAGTGAGCAGAAAAAATAAAGCTATCTTTGGTATAGGTGCTGTTTAAGCTAAGTTTTTAAACTATTTAAGTTTTCTATCTGTTTTAACTCTGTGTGGATTTCATTCCAGAGTTTTGACACATGAAAGTAGAGAGAGTCTCCAGCAATATTGAATGTCTTACTGGTACATAATAAGAGTTTATTGCTGTAGCAAAGTTCTCTAGTGAGTAAGTAGTGCAGTAGAGTATTTTGTAATGCTGGACATTTGTCTGGAGAGTACAAAAGGTTGTGGACAATGATTAGTTGTGAGTATGTGAAATGGGTTGGGAGGCCAAGCCAGTTTGTTTTAATGAAAGGCAGAGGTTTGGTTGGAAATGTAGATATTTTATAGTAGCAGTAAGCTAGTTTAGTTTTATACATGGTGTTGATATTTGGAAGAATAGGGGAAGCATATAATAGAGAAGGAAGGATGTATGCTGCTAAAGTAATCCTTGCTTCATCTGTCAGGTAGTGCGTAGCCCTATAGAAGGAGCCAAGTTTTGGTGAGTTTTCTTGATGGAATGAAGTACTGGTGATCAAACTGAGGTTATCATCTGTTATGACTCCGGGTAGTTTAGTTTGGCTGATGGTTTCTATTTTTTGTTATTACTTGAGGTAATATGAAATGTGAGTTTCTGGTTAAGGTGTTGTTTTGGAGTAAATAGCATACTTTTTTGTTTGGCGTTAAGCAGCAAGTTAGAATTTTTTAGCTTTATTTCAGTGTCAAGGAATGATCTTTGAGTGATTTCCTGTAAATTTTGTTAAGGATGTGACAGAGCATATAAGGGTTGAATTGCCAGTACATTGTATGAGAATAGCAAGTGTTCTAGCAGTATAAAGTTTATTTATGAAAATATTAAATAGAAGGGGGCCAAGTATTGACCCTTGGGGAACACCAACATGGACTGGTTGAAATTCTAAAAGGTTTTGTTGCCATTTAGTTGCCTGTTGATGATTGCATAAGTAACTGTAAAATCAGGAGAGGGAAGGTAAGTGAGACCTAGTATTGCAAATTTAGAGAGGAGCTTGTGGTGGCACACTGTGTCAAATGCTTTGGATAGGTCACGGAAACGTGAAGAAACAAGGTTGCCCTCATTTCTGCATTGGTTTACTATGTTGGTGAAGTAGAAGAGGGCAGTAATACTGTGGTTTGACCTGAAACCGTGCGGAACATTGGAGAGGAGCTTGTGTTTGGTTATATGTTTCATAAGTTGAAAGTGAATACATTTCTCAAGGATTTATGAGAGGGATGATAAGATAGCAATAGGTCTATAGTTTATCTCTGTTGAACTACCTCCTTTGTGAATGGGTATAGTAATGGATTTTTTTCCAAATGGATGGGACATAGTTTTCAGTTATTTAGTGGTTGATAAAAATGGAGACAGGGAAGGGTAGTGCTTCTGCTCCTGTTTTGATGAACTCAAGGGGAAGGTTATCTTGTTTAGGTATGAGAGCTCCCTCTTGGATTGTATTTCCAGGACAGCATTCAGAAATCTTACCTAATTTCATCCTTTCTTGGGAATCTCATGGGTATTTCATTCAAACAACTTTTCTCTGACAGAATAACATAGATCCATTTCTTGATCTTTTCCAGAGACTTTCCACTCAGTCTAGCACTTCTGCAAAGGAATTTCTCATGATTTTAGAATTCATGGTGCCTATGATTCTCATTATTTCTATAGCCAGGCACAACATAAAATATATGTGTTAAAAAAATTCAATGTTATTTAAAATATGGAGGGCTCCAACATCAGTATCACCTGTGCTTTCAAATTCTAGTTTAGATATTTGTAAAAATGGAAGTGTTTGGTGGAGAGACCACTTTTATCGAAATCTAGGTCTTTCATTTCACCTTCTAGCTCCTCTAAAGTCTGTAACAATAAAGGTCTCAGACTTTGCCATGGGGTGGCTGGGGGTAAAAGTGCAGAGTCTATAGAACAAGAAAGATAGACAATATCACTTAAATGCCAAAGAGATGTTGGCAATAATAAATGCACTCAACTCTGTCAGCCCTCTGTGGTTCCCTCGACCTCTGCAACTGATCATAGATAGACTACACCACATTGATGTGGCACATAAACAATCAGAGGGTTTCCATACCTTACCCTTTGTGCAGATTAGCCATGGGAGACATGGTTATAACAATTCTGCACAGTCTTATTCTACAGGCTTCTTACTTTCAGTCAGAGCAAAGACTTTGTTGGAGACAAGCTGAGCAGGATCAGGACAGACCGGCACACTGAGCAGGATCAAGACAGACCCTCACAAATTGAAATTCAATCAGTGGGTCTTCCAGGGTATGATACAACTGTAGGGATCACTTCAGTTACACTTGTTCATCTTTACTCACCAGAGAAAGCTGGCAAACTTTTGCACCATGATTCCTTGTGAGCAGCCTGGAAAACGGAGGCTTTCTTTTTTTTGACAGGAATGTTCCTGTATGCATTTCCACTCCTACCACTGATATCCAGGTTCATTCTGAAGATTCAGAAGTACTGTCTAAGATTTTTGTGGTGACTCCATTCTGGCCCATGTAGCAGTGGTTCTCCCTTCTTTTGGAAATGGCCAAGGGCAGTTATCACAAGCTTCCTCACAGACTAGACCCACTCACACAAGACAAGGGGTTGTTTGATACTCCCCAACTTCAGTCATTTTCAGCTGATAGCCTGGATGACAGAACAGTAATACCTTTCAGGCACATTTTTCTTAGGACATGATGCATCTATTGTAACAGACAAAAAAATCTTGCTACTAGAAAATTATATACATTATATTATGCAAAAGGTTTTCTAGTTGGTGTCATTAAGAACCAAACCCCCTTTTATGGATAGCATTTCTCTGGTTCTAAAATATTTGCATGAGTTTTTATTCTCTGTCCTTCCTTACTCCTCTATCATGGTTCATCTGCAAACCATTCAGCATGTCTGTTCATAGATCCTCTTTCAATGTACTCTCTTGTCAAGCTGTTTCTGAAACAATTTTTACATTTCCATCAACCTGTACAATAGATTGCACCTTCTCGAGATCTTAAATTTATTTAAAAAAATATCTTTTGTTCTATTTGAACTAGTTTTTCAGGCTGAAATTAGGTTTTTATCTTGGAACATAGATTTACTGATTGCTCTGGCATCTGCAGGAAAAGTGCCTGTGTTACAAGCTCTTATGGTGATATAACCTTACCTCATTTTCTTCAAGGAAAGGATTTCCTTGAGAATGAATCCTCCTTTTATGCCAAATGCAGTAACCAGGTTTATCTTGAATCATGTTATCCATCTCCATGTATTATTTTCAGAGCCTAAAATGATGAATAATGGATCTTTTTTACTCTAAATATCTACAGATAACTGAGAAGCTATCTGGACAGAATTAAAACTTTCAGAAATTCTGTTGAGTTATTAATTTCTTATGAAGATAAGAAATTAGAACAGCTAGTGACAACAGATGATTTCCAGATGTTTGTCCTTTTAAAATTACTGTCTTAATAAGAAGTCAGTTCCAGGCAGTGTCAAGGCACGCTCTACTAGGACCTTGGCTTATTCAGTGGCCCTTTGGAAAAGAGTAGACTCTAGAAGTATTATAGAGGTAGCATATTGATCCTCTGTACATACTTTTACAAAGCAATACAAATGGCATTTGTTTTCCAGATCTAGAGCAGGTTTTGCTAGGGCCATTTTTCCACATACTCCTGGATCTTCATCCTTCCTTCTCCCTCTCTTTTTAAGGTTTGGTATTCCATCCATATAGCTTAGTCTACTGCAGAACTGATCAAATTATGAATATTGTATAGTTGTGCAAACAAGATTACCATAATAGTAGATGTTCAGATGATCACTGCTGCATGCTACCTCCCTCCATCTCTCTTATTTTTAAGTGGTTTTAATTGCCAGGGAGAGGAATAGTATTCTTATCAATTACCTCTTTCAGGGCTGTTGCCTAGACCACTGTTTTTTTGGCTTGCTCTGCTGAAGCTTCCAACAGTCTGGTTACGTGGAAGGCATCTTTAAACTTTAGAAGCTGGCCGTCTGATATATCCTAGCCAGGATATAACTCACATAGCTTAGGCTACTGCAGCAGTGGTTTTCCTCTGCTCAGGACTCATCTTATGTAGTGTGTCTGCATCTTATGCCCTTTTAGAACCCTACTAACCCACCTTTCTAACAAGTCTCACTGAGATTCCTGCTCCTCCTGTTTAATTGCATAGTTTCTGCAGTTCCAGTTATGGACAGGGCCTCTACATACCTTGACAGGGTAATTTAGATCCTCACATCTACACTTGGGTCCAATGCTAGGAAACCATTCAATAGTAAGTGGATGTGTTTTGAGGCCTAATATTAGACATGTTTTTATTGGCTGTTTCTCTAGGTGTGGATTTAGTTACAGTTCTAGTTATCATAGTGCTTTTAATTTTTATTTTGCTTTTTTATTTATTTTATTTTGCATTTGTTTGCCAGCACTGATCAGAACTGACCTTTTGCAGGTACTGCCCAGGTGAAATAATTCACAAAGGAAACAAAAGTTGAACAGAAAGGTTATAAACTGTGCATATCAAATACAGAACAGAAATAAACCATATATAATAAAGACTGTTCAGTAGCAATTAATAGCTGTAGCAACAATTATGAGAGAAAAGTATATTTGACATGATTATATTTCAAGTTTACATCATGATAAAAATGCTGTGGGGAATGATATTTGTGCAGGCGAGTGGGGGTGGTGGAAATAAGAGATGTTAGTAGTTGACAGATGGTTGAGAGGTCTTTATGGGATGTGTGGCAGTACAATCTGATTTGGTGTGAAGGAATTTTTTTTTAAGTACACCTCTGAAAGTGGGGAAAGGGAGTTGCAGAGGGGGTGGTGGTATTCCATAATTTAGGAGCAGTGATGGAGAAAGCATTGGTGTAGTGTAGCCTGGTTTGTGGGGGGAGGGGTGGAGTGGAGAGGTTTTTTTGGTGGGGGAGGTATCTGAGGTTGTTGGGGTGTGTGTTTGTGTGTGTGTGTCTGTATGTGCTTGGTATAAAGTTTCTTAGCTAGTAGTAGGAGTAAGCTAGGTTGGACAAGTATGAAAACGAGAGAGTCCAGTAGCAGGTCTACTCTGTGCTGTACTGGGAGACATTTGACTTTTTTGAGGGTGAGACAGTGGTACTCATGAGGGAGGAGTTAGTGATGAAGTCACAGATTTTGTTTTTGATGGTCTGTAGTGAGGATGAGTTTTCTTGGAGGATATGGTTATTATAGTAGTTGAGTTGGGCCATAAGGACTTCTTTGCCTATAGCTGCCCTGGCTGGGTTGGATAGATGGGGTAAGATTTTCTTATCCCAGAAGAGAAGTGAGCTAACATTTACCCTTGATTTCGCCGTATGGGTATCAAATGTTTGTGACTAGTCTAAACTCAAACCAATATATTTGAAAGAGTTGGTTGTTTCTGCTGGCGTGCCACAAAAAATAGTGATATTGAGTTGAGTGACTTTGGTGATTTTTTTTTAAGTCTTTGGATAGTCCCAAATAGCATGCTTTTTGTGTTTTTGGGGTTAAATAATATTAGTTTGTGATTAAGGAACTGGATAGATGGGGTAAGATTTTCTTATCCCAGAAGAGAAGTGAGCCAACATTTACCCTTGATTTCTCCGTATGGATATCAGACGTTTGTGACTAGTCTAAACTCAAACCAATGTATTTGAAAGAGCTGTTTTTTTCTGCTGGTGTGCCACAAAAAATAGTGATATTGAGTTGAGTGACTTTGGTGATTTTTTTTTTAAGTCTTTGGATAGTCCCAAATAGCATGCTTTTTGTGTTTTGGGGTTAAATATTAGTTTGTGGTTAAGGAACTGGAAATCTAGAGAGTTAAGTTTACTAATGCTTAATTTTCATTCTCAGTCGGGTACTGTGTCAAAGGTTTTAGACATATGTAAGAAGAGAGAGGAGACATGGTCATTTTCCAGGCAGCCATTTCTTCACAAGTCCCTAACTGCAATCAGTGATGTTGATGTAGGCACTCACATCACAGTGGAAGATTGCAATGTTCCCAAACAGGAGCACTCACACTCCTGTCTCGCATTGACAGATAGTATTAAATATTTCTATAAAACAAAATAAGCCTTTGTCTTTTCTGCCTGTACACCACTCCAGCCAGTGTAGTGGCTTACCTGTTAGACATGTTTAAAAAATGTATCCTTACTATTTGTAAGCAGTTGCATGAGTTTCACTTAATGCTTTCTCAAATGTGCTCCCAGGCGGATAATCTTGGGACTCTGCCCTACTATTGAAAAGAATAGACCTTGTTATACCAGACTCCAAAGTAAGTATGTGCAGTAACATTAGTTCTGGATGTTCGTGTACATCTTCATCAGCATAATCACCCCATTTCCCTGACATGTATATTCTGCTCTACCTTGGAGAGCATGAAATGGAACTGAAGAAGAAGTTGTATTGTTGACCATTATGGATAAAAGGGGAGAAGATAGTAGCATGGGAATGTCTTGGCTGTTATTCTGTAAAACACCTATTGCATAGGTTCATAGGTTCATAGTTTAGTACTAAGCTAACTGCCCTTGCAAGCCATTTTAAGCCTAGCCAATTATCCCTTGTGAGACTCAAACCCTGCACCTTGTGTTTGTAAGGCAAACACCTTAACCATTAAGCCACCCTCCCAAATCCCATTGATCCTACTTTTGATAGGGATGGACCTCCTCATATAATTCTAAAATTATGAAAAGTACATAACTTTTGTTTCTTAGTTTTGAAACCATGAACAGTAGTTTTGATACTACTTCTGCTTGTGTTGACATTTGAATTTCTAATTAAAGCTGTCAAATTATTAAAGGATTTTTTGGAGGTTATGCTAATAAAGAACACCTGACAATAAGCAATGCATTTTTCCATTCCAAAAGGCTAGCATAGTTTCTTTTCTGTATGTACCTGGTTAGCCCATTCATTCTATGGGAGCAAGAGCCAGCAATCCCCAGGTTAGATGATAAACCTATGGCCCATTTTTTCCTGACCAAGTAGCCCAATCAACCCATTCATTTCCCCACAGTGAGATTTGGGTGGTAGGGAGCAGGTTTTCTTAATGGTCATGTGGAGCTGCCTACCCTTTCTTATGGCAAACCCCCTCTATTTTACTACAGCTTGTTGAAGGTGGTGTACTTCTGCATGCTTCCTATGCTATGTGCAAATGCATAATGGTAGTACATGCTCAAAGGCTTGGGCTCCACAAGTGCCCAAGTGGATAAAAACAGCCACAATCCTCCCCTCCATGACGGTTGAGCTGGTAGCTTTTGTCCTCCATGGCCAGCTGAGTAAAGTGCCCAAGCCACTAACTGAATGCTGGGTGACTTGGCTATAATAAGGGATTTATCTTTCTATACCAGCAAAGCTAGCTACAGGTAATTAGGTTTAAGGTTCCGCCACTTCCTTTTGCCATATGGAGGAAGAAATAAAAGGTGAAATTGGTACCTTTGATTATTTTTACTTGAGATGGAGATGTGGATGATGGTGATGGTGATAATGTGAAACCCCAGAACAGAGAGGATTACTGAGAAACAATGGGAATGATTTATTGCTAATGACAGTACAAATGAAGACAGAAAGACAGGCACACTTCTTTGTTCCTGTGGGACTAAAATTAATAGTTTTATACAGAGCCTGCCAATGCCTACCAAAGTGATAAGATATGCAGATAGCATATTACAGAGTAATTTTAATCTCAAACCTACTAATGTGTTACAGATGTATACATGTTATTCTCATAGAAGAAAGCGTATTGAAACAGATTCTAATTGTATATCTGACTTAAGAAAATGTACTCAACAAATGCCACAATTTAGAAATGTACACGGAATACATGATAAAAGCATCCAAAGAAGTTTTTAAAGTACCCTGACATTTGAAAATGATTTAAGTATTGTTTGCATGCTGGAAGCAGGGAATACAAGAGTGCAAGTTTTGCAAATGAAACAGGAAGTAGTGATGCACATTTAGTTGTTTCAGCTAGGAAACCCCTAGCATGGTGATTTAGGTCGAATTATATAAACATACAAAGACTTCTGCTAAGACATTGTTAGAATAGCATGTAATTAGGTGAGGGGAAAAAAACAGTAGATGAGCATGGTTCATTGACTGTGATTACCTAGAAGATAGAGCTTCTTACAGGGATATAGACAAACAGGGCACAACTGCAAATCTAAACTTAAGTGAAAAAACAAATGCTTACAAGAGCATGTGCTTCTAAGAGATGAAAAGATGCTTACCAGTTATTTACATCTTTTTTTCCAAAGATTTTATTTGCTATACCATTAAAAAACATAAAAAAATACCATCAAAAAACATTAAAAAAAAAAAGAAAAAAAAAAGAAAAACAGAAAAGTAAACATACATATTTTGAAGTAATTTCATGATACTATTCAACCATTTTACGTAAAATCATTTTACTAACTACTAAAATGTTAAATAAATATTTACAGTATGCAAATGTTCTCCATAATTAATCAAAACAAATAAGAAAATCATAAACAAATGTAAAATAAATAGTAAATAAAATTATAGAGTAATGGTTCATTACTCTTCATAAACAAGCACACTGATTGGACAACCCAGTCAACATGCCCATTGTATGTCTAGCCACAGCCAGACTTTCTGTTTTTATATAATGAGGGACAGATAAAAATATGAGAAAAATCAGGTACATTCAACAAAACTAAAGAATCAGAAATGTGCCTGGTTTTCCTTCTATTTCTGCAGTGTCCCTTGGAAGATCTCAGCATGTAAAAAAAAAAATAGCAACAGAGATTTTCTATTGCTTGTCCTGAACTGTAGTGATATACTGTGCAAGTGTAGGAAAGTAAGTCCCATATACATGCACAGCTCATCAATAAACAAGGAAGAAAGCAGAACAGCAGTACCATTATATAAAAAAAAAAAACATTATTTAAGAAAGGTAAGCAATTTCTTTCTTAAATATTGTCATTGTATAATAGTAATAACCCACTCCTGAATGTGGAATCTCAGGATTTACCCATTGTTGGTTGCATTTAATACCTCTGGCTTCTCCCTCGTGATCAACATGCCAACTGTGTATTAATATTGTGACACCCACACCCAGTCATAGGTTATTGTTAAATAATCCACTCATGTCTGTGGATATATCAGGATTTATCCACAGTTGGCTTTGTTTAATCACTCTAGCTTTGCCCTCATGATCATATCACTCCAACTATGGGTAAATCCTGATATACCCAAGCAGTCATGGATTTTTGCTTGAATATAACATTTATTCTACATGAAACCCCTTATTCATTATTTCATCATAAACCCTTCCTTCATTCATTCATTCATTCATTCAGTCAGTCATGTGATGTACTATCATTGTTATATATTTCCAAAATTGTTATTTTTGGCCAGCATTTAATTTTTTTCTTTTGATTTATTTTGTGAACATATTATTCCAATTTATTTATCATGGACCTCCTGAAGGAGTAATAGAAATTCTCTAAATTTAGGTTTTGTTTATTTTAACACGTTTCTTATTGTTATTTTCCTTGCTATAGCTGATGTCCACAAAAGGAGTAGTTATTAGTATTTGCTCTTGCTGGAATTAGAGTATTATATAAAATCATATTTTTGTAAGCTTAAATTTGCCCATCCATAATGAATGACTAAATTCTTGTATTTGTTCCCAATAATTTCCAAAATTTTTCCATTGAACAAGAATATGTTAATGGATATTAACAGTATTTTTTTTTTTAAATTAAATTCAGTTTTCAATTTTAAGTATTCCTGTCCAATAATCATCTAATGAATACCAATATTCTGTTATTTTCTACTAGTTAGATGCTTATGCAGGCAATGATAATAAATCTGTATTATCTAATTTATGTACTGTAGTAATTTTGATGTTCTTTGAAAGTGGATTGTTAAAATATTTCAGTTCCCTTTATGTAAGTATTCCTTTATGGCTTGCACAGTTAATCAGCATTCCTTTCTTTTCTCAGTTGTTTTAACATTTATTCCTTCCATACAATTACAATTATACCAAGCTAAGAATGTATTTCCTCTCAGATATAACAGTATGTTTCATTAGGTGTTTTTAATAAACCTGTATTCACTCCCAAATAAAAATATAGTGAATAACTGGCTTTTTAAGTTACTGTTTTTATATGTAGCTTTTAATAGTCTTTAGTGTAACTTTGTAGATATTTGGAATCAAATAGATTGGTTATATTATATTGAAAGTAATTTGATATCAACAACAAAAACGTATTGAATATTGTTTCTTCATTTGACATGGTTATTTTGAATTTATTAATATTACACAGATGTAAATATAATATGTAATAGTTTTAAAACTAGACCTTATAACTTCCTAGATCCAGAAATCCTAGACCTTTATTATTTCATGTTTTAATATTTTTTAAACACTATCCTTGGTTTATTAGGATATCACATGAAGGTTATCATTGTTCTTTATATTTTCATAATCAGCAGTTTAGGGAGGGTTAAAGATGCTGTTTGAATAAAATATATGATTTTTTGGTAATATCATCATTGTAATTAGTAATACTCTTTCTTCAAATGCAAAAATTATTTTGTTCTATCTACCTGTTATTTGATATCACTCTTGTATTTTAGGTTTACCTTTACATGGACGAAAATCACTCATGCGGTTGTTCATATGAGCGAATCGTATGCACGAAACTCAAAACCGCGACAGTTTCCAATGTTCGAAAATCAACAAATCGAAAAGTAGATTCGCTGATTTTCAAACACAAAAGTTGAATACATAGTGTAATGAAGTGTAATGCAGGGGGGCAAGTCCCCCTACGCCCCCCCCACACACCCCTACTTTAATATACTAACTCGGAGATCGCACTACAGTGGGGAAAGGGTCCATTTTCCAATCCCCACTATAGTGCAATCCACCCCAAAATGCCAAATCTGCAGTGAGCGAATGTCACTGTGCATTCACTCATTGCACATTCGAAGCATTTTGCGTTTGACGTTTGCAAACTTTGCAAACATCCTTTCGAGCATCTGCTGTTCGCCCTTGTGCAGAATGCACATATGAAGGTAAACCAGTATTTTATTTATGTTTGCCTCTATTATATTTTCTACAGTCAATGCTTGGGTTATCCCTAGTAATTACTTTCTCATCAGTATCTATATTATATTTTCTTTGAAAACTGTTGTGTAGTTTACTATTTGGTTCACCTTTATACATTTTGTTTTCTTACTATTAAATTTCAGTCCTGAAATAACACTGTTTTTAATTTTATTCTGTGCTGCTTTAATATGTGTTAATAAAATATCATCTGTGAATAGTAGCTTCTTTGATATGCATTAACTGTGTATCTTAGGAACCCATTGTACCTGTGTTATTTCTTATAATATTAACTGATAGGTGATGGTGGACATCCTTGTCAAGTGCCCTTTTTAATGTTTACTGCTTCTGAGAAATAAGGGTCTAATTTCACATGAGCTGTTATTATACAGAGTCTGCAATAATTGTATGAATGCTTGTAGAAACATGTTTTTTTTTTTCTTAAAGAGGAAAGGACAGGCTATGAAAGGGATTCATTAAGAGCAGAATGTTGAAAGGAACCAATGTTAAGTTGTCCATCTCGCCTTCATTCTTGCTGGATGGGTTCGGAGCCGATCCTCGGCTCCAACTCGGCCAATACTAAAGCTCGAGAGCTAATTCCACCGGCTCGAGGCTCCCCTATATCCCACAATGCTAGGCGGTAACTACTCAGATCTCGTTTGCCGCTATAGCTGACGAGGTGCTTTTCTACCGGCTCAGGCAGGTTAGTCAAAGATTTAATTCTAAAATCTTCTATCTTAGACCCCTAGTACTCCTTTTTCACTAAAACCTTGATTTTAAATACCCCTTTACCTAGTTTGACAACTTTGTTGCCCTTAATTCCTTCTTTTTTTACCACTTTAGTTTTAGGCCTTAGGCCCCTTCTAGTCCCCTTGTGCGACTGGTATTTTATTTTTAATTAAGGCCTGTGTGTGTGTGTGTGTGTTTTTCTTGGACCCTTTATTATGTCCAAGGAATCGAAGGTCTCAGGCTTCAAGAAGTGTGACTCGTGCTGTCAGAAAATGTCTCTGACAGATGGTCACACTTCTTGTGTGTATTGCCTGGGACCTTTGCACCTGCAGGACTCTTGTGCTGTTTGTCATGGTTTTAGCCCTAGAGTCCTGCAGGAACGCAAGAATAAATTAATTGAAATTAATTAAAAAAATTTAATTATTAAAGCCTGAAGGCCCCCCGACTCAGTCTGTGTCGGGGAAGCCTTCTAAAACTTCCAAACAGTCGGCTCCGGTTTCTGAGTCGACTTCTGGAAAGGTTAAGTCTGCTTCGACATCGGCTCCGGCCGGAGCCGATGTTTCCAAGCCTCATACTGTTACCCTGGCTCCGGCTGGAGCTGAGGTTGATAAAACTCCGTTGGCTCCGATACTCTTATCGGAGCCACAGTCTAGGAAGAGATCTAGATCCCCCTCTATCGGCTCCATGCACTCGGCGCCAGGATCCCCTCTTCTTTCTGAACGGAGCCATAAAACTCATTCCTCACGGTCTTCCAGGCTATCTGACCATGATTTGCAAAGGGTAGTGAGTAGACTTCTCAAGTCCGAGGCACTGGCCCAAATGCTGCATAGCCCGACTCAGCAGTCAGTGGCTATTTCCGTTCCCCAATACATTCCTCCTCCGACTTCTTTGAGTTCGGAGCCAGGGCTTGTCGGAGCCATGACTGTCGGTGCGTCGGATCCGATACCTTCCCTTTCGTCTCCGTCGTCTGCTCCGATCTCCTCCTTGGAGGGATCTCGGCGCTGAGCTTCCCTCGTCTGCTCCGAGGGGTCGAGTGGCATCGGACCCTTGTCCGACCCTGCTCTCCCTCTTGGGGCTTCGGCACTGGTGAGTTCAGCTCCGACATCGGCTTCGGAGCCGTCCCTGTCGGTGCCGGGGGAGGTCCTTGTCTCTTCGGAGCGGGGGCCTCTGGCCTTGCCTGACAGGGGTGCCTTCGAGGTCATGCGAAGCGTGCTAGAACCAGGGTCTGCCCCACAGTCAGCTCCTTCAGCCCCTCCATCTACAGTGCCTGCGGTGATTTCTACTCACCCCCTTGCCTTAGACCGCAGAGAGCCAACTCCTCAAGTTTCCCCATTGGGAATTTCCTCCTCTTCCGAGGCCTCTCCTGACCCGGTAGGAGATCCCCCTAGGAAGAGGCAGTGCAAGAGGAAGCACATTGACTCCCCTGAGTCTATCACCTCTGCCACTGACTTAGAGGAATCTGAAGGTTCCCCTCAATCCCCCTTTGAGGACGTCTCCTTTGCTGACATCCTTGAGATCCTGAAACAGAGGGGGAACTGGCCAGCCCTTAACCCTTCGGAGGATGAGTCAGTGTATCTTGAGGCGTTTGGCTCTCGCCCTTCTACCTCCTGGGTGTCCCCTCCCTTTGACCCCCTTATGGAAGTGGTGGCAAGGAAGGCTTGGACAGCTCCTGATTCAGTGGAACCCTCCCCGAGGAGACCATCTAAATTTATTACTGCCCCTAGAGATAAAGATTTTTTATCCAAAGGTGTCCCTGTTGATGCCATGGTGGTGGCTGTGGCCACTAAGAAGGAGTTAGCCGATCCTTCGGTTCCTGTCCATCCTCCTAATAAGGAATCTAGGACCATGGACAGGTATGGCAAGCGGATGTTCTCATCAGCGACCTTTTCAATGTGGTCGCTGAACTACTTATGCCACTTCACTCGTCTCCAGAGAGATTTACTCAAGGATATGGGTGAACTGATAAAGGATCGTACAGCTGAGGGGTTCCAAGACACAATGAACTCCCAGTTGGCAACCCTGAATTCCATCGTTAACTCCTCCATGCGGCTGGTCTCATATGCTGCGGATGGGGCGAGTAGAGCCGCAGGCACAGGTGTTGCCTTATGACGTCACGCCTGGATGCGGCTATGCAACTTTGCGGACCCTTTCAAGGCATCCTTCACCAATTCTCCCTTTGATGGATCATTCTTGTTTGGTCCACAGGTGAAGGATACATTGACCAGGTGCGAGGTAGAAGGTAAGACTCTCTCTGCAGTAGGAGTCCGTTTTTCTACCCCTTCTAGACCCTATCCCAAAGGTCAGAGGGGAGGAAAGATGTGGTTCCGCAAACAATCACAGGGAGTCTCATCTGACACACAAGGTCGATTCCCCTCTAGAGGCAGAGGGGGGAATAATAATAGATGCCGCCCTAGAGGCAGAGGAGGTCCGCAAAACCAGGGTAGCAGAGAAATGTTCTCTGATAAACCCTTTCAGCATCCCTGAGGGGCTGCCTGGCTGTCCACCTTCGGAGGCAGTCGGGGGAAGGTTATCCCTGTACCCAAAAGCCTGGCTTTCCCTTATTCAAGACAAATGGGTACAGTCGATCATATCCGAGGGTTACAAAATTCCCTTTATTCACATCCCATCCCAACCCAAAAGATCCCTTCCAGACGTTCCACCCGGTCTAAGGGAACAAGCAGCATTAGAAATTTCAAAGCTGCTATCAAAAAGAGCTATCCAATCAGTCCCAGCAGACCAGCAAAGATCCGGAATCTACTCCAAATTCTTTTTGGTACCAAAAAAAACGGGACTGGAGACCCATACTGGATCTCAGCTACTTAAACAAGTATATCAGGAAAACAAAATTCCGGATGGTCACGCTACAGTCCATTCTACCCTTCTTGGGTCAGGACAGTTGGATGTGCTCGATAGATCTTCAGGACGCGTACTACCACATCAAGATGAACAGATGCTCCAGGAGATATCTCCGCTTCAGGCTGGGAGCCAGTCACTACCAGTTCAGGGCCCTGCCCTTTGGTCTCACTACAGCCCCCCGTGTGTTTACCAAATGCATGGCAGTGGTCGCGGCTCACTTGAGATGTCAAGGATTCCAGGTGTTTCCATATTTAGACGACTGGCTCCTTATCGCCACCACCAGACATCAGCTTCTTCTATCCAGGGACTTCACCACCCAATCTTGCCAAGCTCTAGGCATTTCGATAAATTTCGAAAAATCTGCCTTGTCGCCTTGTCAATCTATTACCTTTATAGGCCACCTTAAACACACTCAATCTTTCAGCCAGACTCACAGAGCAGAGAGTGTCAGATATTCAAAACAAGTTTCCCTTCTCTTACAATGCAACAAAGTCAAAGCCAGACTAGTTTTGAAGGTGTTAGGACTCATGGCAGCAGCTATTCCCCTTCTCCCCTTAGCTCGCTTTCACATGAGGATCCTCCAATGGATGCTGTTTACTCAATGGTCCTTTCAACAGCTCCCGATGTCCCATACCATATTGATAACTCAATCATGCAAGAATCAACTGTCTTGGTGGATCACATCACCTCAACTTCTCCGAGGAAGACCCTTCACTCCCCCCCCCCCAGTCGCCACGTTGACAACAGACGCCTCCCTGATCGGGTAGGGGGGGGCATTATCAGGGCAGGACAGTCCAAGGCATGTGACAACCTTTCGAGTGCCACTTGCACATAAACGTCTTAGAGATGAGAGCAGTGCTTTTAGCGTTGCAAGCCCTTCACGACTCTCTTCCCATTGAGACTATTGCAATTCAAACGGACAACATGTCCATAGTGTGGTACATCAACAAACAAGGCGGAACCAGATCATACCCTTTATGTCGAGAGGCACTCAGACTTTGGCAATGGGCGATCTCTTCTCAGCGTTTTCTGATAGCAACGCACATTCCCGGGAAATCCAACGTTATTGCAGACAAATTGAGCAGGGCAATTCTCATGCCCCACGAGTGATCTCTAAAGAAATCAGTTCTAGAAGAAGTATTCTTAAGATGGGGCCAACCTTGCTGCGATCTTTTTGCTACTCCCCAAAACAGCAAGTGTCACGACTTCTTCACTCTCTTCCCGTTACCAGGCCATCCCACCAGAGACGCTCTAGTCCACGATTGGCCCCGGGGACTTCTGTATGCCTTTCCCCCCTTTCCACTGATATCTCAACTAATTCAGAAAGCCATCGCCTTGAGAGTGACAATGATCCTCATTGCCCCTTACTGGCCTCAACAGATATGGTTTCCGTTTCTTCATCGTTACCTTTTGGAGCAGCCTTGGCATCTGGACCCAGTATCAGATCTGATAACCCACCAATCGGGTCAGCTGCACCAATCTCTGCTTTCTCTAAACCTCACAGCATGGTTTCTCCGATTCCAACCTTAGCCAGGCTTCCCTCACTATCTCGCTCGGTCCGAGATATCTTGATAGCCTCTCATAAATCTTCTACCCGGAAGATTTATAGTAGCAAATGGAACCGCTTCTCCTTTTGGGCAACATCAAAAAACATAGATCCCTTTACTGCACCTATCCAGTCTATTCTAGATTTTCTAGCAGAACTCTTTCATTTAGGATCATCTGCATTTACCATTAGAGTTCAATTGGCTGCCATATCTAATTTTCATGTTGGTGTCTCGGAGTCTAGCATCATGGCTCACAAACTCTGTAAAGCTTTTTTAAGGGGCGTATTTTTTCTCAAACCTCCAATCAAAGATCCCCCGCCTCAATGGGATTTGAACTTGGTTCTGGCATCCTTAATCCTTCCCCCCTTCGAACTGGCGGCTTCATGTTCTCTGAAGTTGCTTTCTTGGAAGACACTTTTTCTGGTAGCTATAACTTCAGCGAGAAGGGTATCTGAACTCCATGCTCTGTGCAGTCGTTCTCCTTACTTAGTGTTTCACAAAGATAGGGTATCCCTCCGTACTAATCCATCCTTTTTGCCCAAAGTTTCCTCTCAAGTAAACCTAAACCAAATTATTGATCTCCCGCCTTTTTCCCTAACTATTCAAACAGGTCAGAACAAAAGCTACATTTTTTGGATGTTCATCGCCAACTTAGATATTACTTAGACAGGACTAAACAATTCAGGAAATCTTATCAATTGTTTCTGTCATATGCGGAAGGGAAATTGGGCCTTCCTGTTACTAAAGTATCCCTCTCTAGATGGCTCACCTCTACAATTACTTTCATCTATGAGATCAGACATCAAAAACTACCCTCAAGACCTAGAGCTCATTCAACTAGGGCATTAGCTACATCCGTAGCTTTTCAGGATAGGCTGCCAATAGATTCCATTTGTGCAGCAGCCACCTGGGCTTCTCCTCATACATTCATTTCACATTACAAATTGGACATGGTTTCCAGAACCCGTGCCAATTTTGGTTCCACTGTTCTCAAGAGTCTGTTCCGATAGGCCACCCGGGATAAGGTGCTAGGGACGCGGTCCCATCCAGCAAGAATGAAGGCGAGATGGACAACTTAACATTAAGAAGTTATGTACCTACCATAACGTTCCATGTTAGTTGTCTTCTCGCCTTCTTTCTTGCGTCCCACCCTCCTTCCCCCAAGCCTGGACAGACCGACAGGAATTCAGTTTGTGTTCTTCCTCTGGAAGTCGTCATTCCCACACGTTCTTCCACCTCTTTTTCTCCTTTCTTAGGTCTGCAATACCTTTCACGCAGGTTGTTTTGAGGTGGGTTTCCCTACTCCATTCTATGGAGACTAGGGTTGCTTGGTATAGCTATCAAACGAGATCTGAGTAGTTACCGCCTAGCATTGTGGGATATAGGGGAGCCTCGAGCCAGTGGAATTAGCTCTCGAGCTTTAGTATTGGCCGAGTCGGATCCGAGGATCGGCTCCGAACCCATCCAGCAAGAAAGAAGGCGAGAAGAAGACAACTAACATGGAACGTTATGGTAGGTACATAACTTCTTATTTTGTTCCATATTGTGCAAAGCTAAAGTGTGAAAATAATCCATTCCTGGTGCAAATGCAAATAAAAGACAAGCCTGTGTCTGTTGAATTACATGCTATAAATGTGAGAACTGAATAGAAGTTAAAAACCCTTAGCAGTAGCTAGTTACTGATTTGAATTTATATTAAAATGTTGTGCAAATTTAGTAGGAATTCCTGATGTGAAAGTTTCAAAAGTGAAAGTTCCTGATGTGAAATGAAACATTATATTGTGATAATAACCCTAGCCGGATAGCTAGATTTTTTTTTAGACTGGGAGAAGGAAAGACATTCTTTGTGAAAGTGAAACTTTACAGAAGGTGCTTTGCAAGCCATGAAATTCATTTAAAGAATAAATGTGTATATGAAAAGAAAGTATGATAATAGTGATGCTGTAAATTACCTCTTTCAGCAATCCCTACAGACATGATCAAATACAGATGTTAGACATTTATGGATACATGTTATGCTTATAGAGCAAATTAAAAACTAGCGTGTCACAATATGACTTTGATATAAGTGCTTCAATATTTCAAGACGTATACTGTGTTACTCTAAAGATGTAGTATTAAGTGTTATGAATTATTGTGAGAGTGGATAATCTTTTCCCAAAATTGTTCCTTAATACCAAAAATACTAGACCAAGTTCAATCTGTATTGGCTAGGCATAAAATGGCCTATCAGTGCAGTTAGCCTAGTGTGAACCAAACAAACCAAACCAAGCCAAACAAAATAAATGGAATGAAAGGTTTAGATATATCATATGTGTGGTGACCTGTCTTGTAAAATGATGTACAAAGTGAAGTGAAGGTGTTATGAATATCAAACAAACAGTAAATCACTTCCAAATTCACATTTACAACATTGGGAATGGCCTGAACCATTCATGGTCTGTACAACATGCAGACTGTGCTGTTTTTTTTTTTTCATGTAATAAATGTTTGAGTTAGATAGAGGCTTATTCAGAAAAGAGAAGTGCATATGCTCTAAACTTGTTTTTGCATACAGTCATTGAAATCAGGTTTCAGCATCCATGGTGTTCTACAACTGGTAATGACTGCTAATGTATCTTATTTCACTAACTTTCAATTTGAAAACTTTATGAAAGGAAACTGAATTTATCATGCAAATGCTGCACTGTTTCATGCAGACATAGAGAGCTATATAGACTTTGAAGGAAGCAAAATGAAATGTGGAAACAGGATAGTTAAGATTCTTGTTTAGTTTCATTATTTCATCTTTGTTTATGACAAGTTTATTCCAAAATATTTGCTCCCAGAAGGCTAAGTGTCACATTGAACTTGCTTTTGCCAGATTTTAGAATAAAAATATCTTGGCAACAAAATGTGACTTCAGAAAAGTCTTTTGATAAAAAATGCAATGTGGAATACTTGGAGATAAATTATTTGTAAGAAACAAAATTATGGTCCTAACTTCATTTTTGGGTAAAGTAAGAATTGTTCAGGTCATGTGTCTTGGACCCTGTTATTCATAAACATATGAACAATGCATAAATTGGAAATGTATGTACAGAGATGTGAATACATGATGTATTGATTTAATAATGGTGCATGGTAGTGCATACATGCAAATCTATGAATCATATACCTGGTATGTACGGAAGGGTTGGCATATAAATACATCACTTTAGCACACAGTTCACACGCTGTTATTGTGCAGTGGTACACAGACGCAGTGTGCCACCCTATTATACAAGAACGTATTACATAAGTAATGAGGTCCCTGCTTGAATTATGTATGAAACCTTCACAAACACCACAGGTAATCAAACCTCAATATCATGCCATAATTACTGTCTAAGAATACACAGATACTGGCAATTATGCAAAACATATCTATGAAATAAATCTCGCAGAGACTGGAATGAGGCCTATGTGTTGCTACGTCATGAGGTAATAGTGGAAAAACTCACTGCTGTCTACTTGTGATTTCTGTTATAGCCATGTATGCATAGCTTGTGTAAGAATGAGACTACTCTGAAACCTTGCTGACTGTTACAACACTTGTTATTTCTATACCACTGTATCATACATGTGTACTATGATCATTAATATATTTTCTTACAGGTTTCATGATTTACCTTAATCTGAAGACTTGTGAAAAAATGGTATCACATATCTGCTGGTCTCATCATTGCCCTCTCACATGTGCCCTTTATATGGCAGCAGGGTATAGTGGTAGTGGTGGTTCCTACCTGTCTTCGTCCTTTTCTTCTTCACAGTCACATTCTGTGTTTCAGGGTTCCCTGATTTCATGTTGAATAGAATTCAGCAGGCAAAAAACATACTGTTGCTATAAATACTGTGTACTAGAGTGTGCCACTGGAAATGTCCAGACACAGGAAGTGCATCTTCAGATGTCTCAAGACTAACTCTTTGATGGACCATCCATAGTAAATAGGTTAATAGGTAACTACTAAGTTAACTGCCCTTTTTGGCCATTTTAAGCCTAGTTCATTTTCCTCAAAGGTGAGAATTAAACCCTGTAACCTGTGTCTGTGACGCAAACATTTCAACCATTATGACAACCCCCCAACCTCAGTTAACAAATTCAAAATAAACTAAAATAAATATTCCTTTGTAGCTGTCTGTGACATGTATATGGGTGTCATCAACCATTTCACCAGCAAATATCCACCATATCCTAATAAATGTCCATGGGTTGTCATCCCTGACTCCAGTACATGGTACATGACCTCGAAATGAAACACACTAGCATCATGATTGCCTTCTGGATTGTTGGCACACACAACCATGCTGTGGCCTCTGTGATGACTTACCACTTGACAGTCCACTTAGTAGTCTGCATGGCTATTGAAGTATACATATGAGAATCAGCTGTGTATGTTTTGTGGAAAAAAAAAAGAGAATAAACTTTTTTTTTTCTAAGAGTTGCACAGATAGTTTTCAATACAGGAGAAAACTTGCTATGCTATGAGTTAGAGATGGACTGGCTAGCTGAAGAGTATATGAGAGTGGAGTTGTCTATGTTACGAAAGTGTCTTGAAGAGAGAATTTGTTGAGATTATTTGTAAAGGTATTAAATAGGAGAGGACCAAAAACAGAGCCCTGACCTAATGCAGTGGAGATAGGTAAGTGGGGAGAAAGGGTTGAAAACCATTTAACAAAATTGTGTCTGTTAGGCACAGGACAGGAGATGACAGCTGCTGTAGGAGTATATAGTGGGGTACTGTGTCAAAAGTTTTAGACACATGTAAGAAGAGGCAGGAGACAAATTTGCCTTTTTCTCTAACTATATTGATGGTATTAGTAAATGATATAAGGGCAGTGGTTGTTCTATGGTCTGGGTGAGACCCATGTTGTATGGGAATTAAGACCTGTTCTTGGAAGAGGTATTGAAATAGCTGTATCTGAACACATTTTTTCAGTATTTTTGAGAGTGGAGAGAGAACTGCTGTTGGTCTGAAGTTGTATAGTTCAGTGGAGTGGGTTAATATAAAATTTCTCCCAAATGGAAGGGACATATAATTCATGGATAGATCTGTTTATAGGTATCGATACTGGGTAGACTTTGGCATTGGAAGCTAACTTAAGGTATTCTGCTGAGAGGTGATCTGCAGAGGAAGAACACACTTTTATTTTTGTTTAGAAGGTTTTTAAATAGGTAAAGGGGATGGGTTATAAGCTAAATGTAGGATTGGGTGTATTAATGCTAGTGTTTGGTAGTGGGTTTGTTGAAGAGCTCTTAATACAAGGGGAAGAAGTGTGCCTAAATTTTTAGGAGGAGGGGTATTAGTAAGAGCAGTTATGCTTTCTACAAAATAGTGTTTACAAAGATAGCAGTTTCCAGAAGTGAGTTATGTGATGATGGGTATCTTTTTTTTTTTTTGTTCCAGGATATAGTATTTTATTTATTTATTTTACATTTGTTTACCAGGAAAGTCCAACTGGACAAAGTGTCCTTTTTCAGCGGAGGCCCAGGGAGAGAATCTCCACATAAAATCTGACTGACATTTACATTAATACATTTTGTTAGAAAATATTTTGTATTATTGTTTATGACACATATAGGGTAGACAACATGTGGCAATACAAGGTAAGACAATTATCTAGAATATAACATGTCAGTTTAACATTATTCAGTCATTATAAGTCACAAAAAGAAAAGATTAGTAGATGTCTGTAGTAGTAAGGAAGGTAATTCACCTTAGACAGGGGAATGAATGGAAACTAGTGTTGATGATAGGAGTACTTATGTGAAGAGAAGAAAAAATGAAAGATTGAAAGTTAGCCTGTTTTTTGGATGATTTTGCTGGTGTGATATAGGCATATCCAGGTATTTAGTAAGTGTATTTTAAGAATCACTTTGAGCTTTGTTGTATTTGAGATTGTTTTTATATTTTATAAAGTTTGGAATTGAGTTTGTAAAGGGAGGAAAAGTTTGCAAAGTTAGTAGGTTTATAGGTTCATAGGTGTGTGTGTAGGAGGATTAATGGTACTGAGCCCTTAAATTAGCAATTATGTACCCCGAGCCTCACCCATGCCACCCTGACCTCCCAGTCCACCTGCCCCTTAGAGTAGAACCACTGGAGTGATCTGGTGAATTTTCATTTTCCATTCCCCATCCACTCATCATCCTTTCTCCATGAGGGCCAGTGAGTGCACTGTTTGACATGTATGTGAAGTCTATTCCATAGCATCCATATTCCATAGCATCATACCTGTTTGGATTTGTTCTCTTGTTGATTGTGGTTGAGGTTGAGGTCTCTGGAGGAGGTCTGTGGTGGAGTGGGGATAGGGATTGATTGGATGAAGCATTTCTAATTTCTAATGGGTCAGACATGGCTGTGGCTGTTCGAGATCACAAGGAGGCAAGAGGGAGGAGAAGAGATGGAGTGAGTTTTTGAGTTTTGTCCATATAGGACAAGTGTTTAAGGCAGCATCTTTCTGAGAGGTACTTTGCCTTTTCCAGCCTCTCCAATTGTTGCAGGTGTGCCTAATGAGGTGCATGCCAAATGGGGCATGATGATTGGCCTAATGAGTGAGGAAAGAGAGAGAGACAATGAATTCTTCCTGCCTAGATGCAAACCCTAGTAACGCGATGTGTGCCACATAGAAGGACTTTCTGACCACAGTGGCAATGTGGTGGTCAAGAGAGATGTTGCTGTCAACCTGTGTTCCCAGATCTCTTATAGCCCCTTCTGTGTTCAGTGGACTACCATCGATGTGGTAATTCATGGGAACCGGGTTTTTCCCAAAGGGGATGACGACACATTTTTTGGCATTGAGCTTAAGGTCATAGTTCTGCCACCAGTCATTAGTCTCAGTGAGGCCTTTCTGTAGGATGTCAGCATCACACTGGGAAGTTAATAATAGCTCCCAACTTACAATCATCTGCAAACTTTGTCAGCCAGAGTCCCTTCGTGTTGGCCTGGACTTCAGAGAAGTAGATACCAAACAGGAGAGGACCCAGGACCGAACCCTGTGGGACTCTACTCATGACTGGATGGCAGTCAGACTTGGAGTCAGCTATTTTCACACTGTGGGTTCTATCTGTGAGCCAGTTTGCAGCCCATATAGTGATATAGGAGTTAATGCCTAGCTTAGTGAGTTTTTCTATGATTCCTGAGGTGGGGAATGATATCAAAGGCCTTGCCCAGTTCAAGGTAGGCTGTAGGAACCACCTTGCCTTCATCCACAGCTCTGTAATATTAAGTAAGCATTTATTGATGGAATGAAGGGCACGATTGGCAGTGTATGGTTGCAGGAGGTTTAGGAGGGCAAAGATTCTGTCGGTGATAGAGTAGCAGGTGAATCTTAAAAAGTTGGTTATGAACTAGAAGGTTGGGGAGTTCTAACCAGGAGAGCCTTTTAAGAAATGTGCAATGGTGAGTTCTAAAATGTCAGTCTGAGGCAAACTTAGCAATTTTATTGTAACAGGTGTCAAGTTTGTTTAAATCTGATTTCTTGATATTGGTAAGAATGGGTGAAGCATAGAGAAGAGATGAGATTAGGTGAGTTCTAGCAGTTGTTTCTTTTGTGGTGTTTGTGAGGAATTTTTTGTGTTTATATAGTGATCCCAATTTTTTTATGAACGTTTTTATTGTATGGGATATGTGAATGTTAAATTTCAAATTGTTATCTATGATCACTCCAAGAAGTTTGGTGTGCGTTACTGGGGAAATAATTGTGGTATTTGCTGATGCTATAGTAAATGATAAGCTAGGATCATTAGGTCTTCTGGGATGGAATATCATAAGTTTAATCTTACTAGGGTTAAGAATAAGTTGAGCATCAGATAGCCATGATTCAACCTCAAGGAACGACTGCTGGGTGATATCTTGTAAGTGTTGGAGTGTGGGGGCAGCACAAATTAGGATGGAATCATCAGCATATTGCATGAGGGATGCATGTGAAGTGAATGAAGATTGTTCGTGAACAGAGTGAAGAGGAGGGGACCCAGAATGGAACCCTACGGAACACCTAGTGTAACTATTTCTTTTATTGATGACCAGAATTTCCTTGGGTAGTGTATGTATGTATATATATATATTTATTTTTTTTTTATTTTTTTTTTAAATTGCAGTTTTTGGCCATTTTGTATGTTAAACATTTCTGACTAATTTTTCATCAGTTTTGACTTATTCTCGTCTTGTACTGTTTTAGGCAGTATCCATTCATTTGTACTAAACATAGCCTATTAACAAAATGAGGATGCTTTTGTGCATATAGTTTGTACTGTGAACTGTTACTGAAAATACTGTAATTGTCTCAGTGCAGTGTTCAGAATAGTATCCCTACAGAAATAGTCTTTAGATTGCAATTTAAAGGGGGGAATGGTGGGATTTGTCTGTCTTCTTACTGGGCTGACCATGCAGCCAGTATTTGTTATTGAGTTGGCAGTTTCTTGTCCCCTGACTTGATGGACTCAGAACCCCCCACCACCACCACCATCTTCCCCATCTGCACCAAGAAATGAAAGAATAAATAAGAAAATATGCCTCAGCCTACAGTTTGTGACTTTGCAGTAGCCCTAGCTTCAGCTAGGCTACTGGACCACTCTCCTTTTATTACCTCCAGGTCACCTTGGGTGGTCATAGTACCACAACTGTGCATGATGCAAGGGTCCAATGTATCCTCATGGTCATGCTGCAATCATGTGAGAACCAAAACCTTAAGGTGCAGGTGAAGTCAAGGTGCAGAATCTTTTGCCAGTATTGATACTTAATCACAGGGGATTCTCCCACTGGTGAATTGTATGCTAAAAAGAGATAGAAGGTCCACCAGGTGGTGGGACAGCAGTTTCTGTCCGATTCCATTTAGATGATAACTGTGAGTAGGTTGTACCTCTCAACTCTTAGAGCAAAAAATCTGGGCAAATCCTAAAATGATGAGGGGGACAAATAGGGACAGATTTTAAATATTGCTCTTACAAACTTAGAAAGTTTATAGAATAATAGGTTCTGCATTGGCCTGAATTTTCCAAAGGATGTGAAGTCTTAAACTCAAATGTTTGTCATTATTTCATGACTCCAGTCCTCGGCTATTTGCCAGAAAGGGACAGGTATTAGGCAGAACACACCGAAAATATGAGTCAGAAATCTGGACATTCTGGAAAACCTGTGCAGTTGAGAGGTATGGGCTAGGTCCAGTGTTCAAGCAGTTGACTCCAGGGTGCATATCCATGTTATAAGTAACACCAGTGCTTACACCACGGATCAGTGTGCTAGGGATCCTCCTTTTGAAGGAGATTTTGTGTCAGAGGAACCTATCTGAGTCAGATCAGCCAGGTTCCTCTGATGCCAATCAGGTACAGGTACCCAAACAGATGTTTTCGTTTTCCCAAATGTTGACTAGATTTACAGATGTATTCAACTGGGAGCTACCTTCTTGCTGTCCTTGACATTAACAAAGTTTATGATCTCTTGAAGGATGAAGCCCTAGACATTCAGCCCTTTCCTCCATTAATCCCAGCATGGAGGATGTCTTGAAGAAAGCTTGTAAGCCCTCTCTTTGCTTAAGAAAGTGTTTAATAAATTTAGGATATGTTCAGGCTTGCTTGGTCTCCCAGCTTGTTTGCCTGAGGCCCCAGCTATTTTTGCTGATAAGAAGACCATGTCTTTCACTAAAGGAGTCCCTCAAGATAAACTAGGTAAATGACTAGAAGCTCAGGGAAAGAAGATGGTGCAGTCCAAATCAGTGGCTTTTAAAGTGTTTTGATACCAGTTTTTATGTAGAAATTTGTGTTGAGATGTATGTACACAGTTAAGATGAGTTTGCTGCATTGTTGTCTGCAGAACAAAAGGTATGTGTTAAAGATATTGACTCTAAAATTTCTTAAGTGTCAAAATATACCATAAAAAGTACCTTGGAGGGGGCTGATACTAACCCTAGAAATTAAGCATTGTCAGTGGGGATTAGGAGGTATGGTTGGTTCCACTCCCAGAAGGTTTCTGATAAGTTAAAAACTGGCATTTTGAATGCTCCTCTTGAATCTGTGTGTATTTGGTACAGCAGCTAATCAGATCCTTAAAAACTGGGATGACAGAGGTAGTCTGATGCAAGGAGTGTCAGAATGTTCCATGTTCTCAAGTCCTCCTCCTATAAGCAAGATAATTTTTAGCAGCCTAAAAACAGAAGTCCCAGCCAGATAAGAACCAAGGAGATAAAAGGAAATGGAAGGATAACAAGTCTTATGTTTTTGTAAGAAAAACTAAGTTTTTCTCCATTTGAACCAGTTTGTCAGGCTGGCTTGACGTTTGGTTCTTAACATGTAAAATCCCTGCAAGAAGAGTATCTGAATTTCAAGCTCATATGGTGGGTTATCCCTGTCTTATTTCTGCAAATATATAGTTTTCTTAAGAACTAATCCTTCATAGTGACAACAGAGTTTACTTTAATGTCATAGTTAATCAGGTCAGTTGTAATATATTTGATGCATGCACATGGGACTCATCAGGCTGGTGGGCCTGTAATTCTCAATGTCAGTGCAGTGACCACCCTTGTAAAGTAGTGTCAGCATTAATGTGTGCAAACCTTCAGGGATGAAGTGAATGGGTAAATTCAGGTTAACTGGTTTAAAGAGCAACTCTTCCATGTATGGACTGAGTGTTTCCTGAATATTAAAACAAAAGTTGTAGTAATTACTCAAATATGGGTAAATTTTAAATGCAAGAGAGCCTCAAGGTCAGGCTGTTTGTTGCTGAGACTTCTGGCACTGAACTGACCTTAATTTGATCCTGCTTTGCATTTGATATTTTAATCACATTGGGATGTCCATTTGTTCCACTCTGCCTAAAAAAAGACAGTATGGTCATCAAATGCTTTAGCCAGTATGTGGAAGCCTTAGAATGAGACATCCTTGGCAAAGCAAGTAGGACTGTCAAGCATCTCATCCTATGTTGACACATAGTGGATCCCCTGGAGTGATGACAGCTATTTATCCAATTGCTGAAGCAAATTTTCTTTTCTTTGTAACGAGACCCCATTCCTGGAGAAGTAAGGATTCCACTGTGGACCATAGTCTGCATTTGTGACATGAGTGGAGAGTCCCATCATAATCTCTGTGCATATTCCTCAGGTTTTTACTCACCAAGTCATTCACACCCACATGGACTATCCCCATGTTGTAGTTATATTTGCTTGATTAAAGTGTCTTAAGGGCCCTCAAGATATCAGAGATCCTGGCACCTGAAAGGCAACTCACTGTCACCCTCTCTTTGTCCAGCATAAGTGAGAGGAGACTCGATGTGTCTTACTATAGAGTCACCAATGACTAAAATATTTTTATTTGTAGAGTGGTTCTATATACTGGATCCTGGATGATTAACATCCTAATGACTGTTATTTGGAAATGTGCCAGAAGTGACCCATGCACAAAATGGCAGTCACTTAAAGATGAAAAATGTAGCTGCCCAAAGCAAGTATGCTTTGGTATTTATCATTCAAGATTAGCCCCAGAACTGATTTGAAACAAATGAACACTCTATCTGAAATCTGAGAAGTACAGACAATTCTCAGTGGGTTTTTTTTTTATTTTGTATTGTATAGTGCCACAGCTCTTTACATTAAAGTCTAACACTGAACTAATGTGAATTCATAGGTAGGTACTAGGCTATTGGCCCTAGGGTATATAAGCCTAGCCAAAAAGGTTTCCTGGCTTTCGCCACCCAAGAAAATTATTTTCCTGTGCCCCTGTTGAGCAGAGCCACAGAAGTGATCCCCGGGGTGAATTTCCCATCTCCCATCCAATCATCAATATTTTTCTTGAAGAGTGTTAATGAGGAGCTTTGTTTGATATAGATAGGTAGTTTAGTTTGTTCCAGAGTACGGATGACTCATTGGTAGCCTTAACACTTTGAGCCATTTTGTCAATTAAAACAAATCCACAATGGCATAATTGACTACAATAAAAAAATACCAAACCAGTGTTTTTCCAGGAAAGGAGGGATAAGCCACCTCCTTCTCTCACCTCCATAATTGTATAGACCAACTATGAAATCACACAATTATGGGGAAAAGTAAACATTTCCATAACCCCAGTATTCTGTGATCTCACATTTTTCAGTGCCTACTGATCTGTCAACATGTCCATTGACAAAACTGCACCTCTCATTTTTTTTTATCAATAACCATGCTTTCATTGGGAAGGGAATAATTTAGTTTTTATAGCTTATCACTTCAGAGAAACAGCAAACGACAGCAAGTAAATATAAAGTTTACATGAAGGTAAGCTCTTCCCTCATAACTTCTCTACTAAGAAATTTTATTCACTATCAGCATTGTGTTGGAGCAACAGGGGTAACTGGCCTAGCTGAAAAAAAGGTGTTTCTTTTTTTTTTTTTTTTTTATATGGCATGTGTGACCTCAGAGTTAGAACAGTTAAGTAGTAGGGTATGAGGATGTAAGAGGGCAGAGCGGCCTGCAAAATGATATGAAATTGTATCTATAATAACAGCATATCTTTCAACTGTCATTAATTTTACAGAATGTCACTGATTTTTGCCTCTTGTTTTAGGTTTGTTCCTCATGAAATTTGTGGTTTTTTGGCAAATCATTTTCTCCCCAGGCCTCCACTGAAAACAGGTTCTGTGGAACCTAGTCGGACTTCCCAGTCAACAAATGTTAAATAAATAAAAAATAAAATAAAAATCATTAAAGACTGCAGTCACTAAATAATGACAGCTATTTGAGTTTCAGAATTCATATCCATTAGAAAATGTGTGCTAATTCAAAATCTGTTCTAGCAACTTAGTAAGTATATAAGAGCAATATTTAAAATCTGGTCTTAATTTGGGTACTTTGTTCCACATTAAGTTTTGTGACTTCTCCCTCATTCTTGGCTAAGTTCAGAGTTATGATTAATAGTTTTGTATGCCATTTACCAGCTGCTGAGCGATTTTAGTGAAACCTAAGCATTTGACTGGAATTCAGAAAGGCTTACCATGGAGAAGAAACCTAAATACAGCAATTTTACCCCTCCCAATAAGCCTTTTTAATTCTGAGACTGCTGTACTGCTGAAATTTCCTACAAGTATGACCCTCAGCTTGGGGGGCAGTCTCAGTGATAGAAAATCATGCTAATGAGACAGTCTGGGGAAGCAGCTAATGCCAATTAAGCATGTGCTGTCCCCAGAAATGCCAGCGTCTTTTCATTTATGCAGCTGAATTATTCAAATAATCACTTGGGAGTGTAACATTTAACTATTGGAGGAAATAATTAACGTTATCAAAAGACAGTGGTCTTATTCACTGCTGTGGAAGCATTAACAGTGCAGTATGATCAGTGAAGATGTATGCTAGTGTGTATATCTGTGAGCACGTATGTGTGTGTGTGTGTATCTATAGGGGCAGTGAATAAAGCCTTTATAAGTGCATGTGTGTATGTATGTATATGTGTGTGTGTGTATCTGAGTGGGTGGTTGCACTAGGAGTGCTAGGTAGGGAATTATCAGTCTGGATGTGTGAGAAAGAGACTGTGTGTGTGTGTGTGTGTGTGTGTGTGTGTGTGTGTGTGTGTGTGTGTGTAAATGTTGAAGAGTGTTTGTGGGACTGTTGAGGAGCTTATGTGTTAATGAGTCAATATGTGCATGTTGGGGCTTGATTTCTGTGAGTAGGTGGGTGTGGGGTGTGATGGTATGGGGGTGCCACTGTCAACACAATGGACGGATTGCTAGGAAGACCACTACCACTGTCAAGTCATTAGTGTTTGGTAGAATGCTATTGAAAGACATGTTGATGTGCTGATAATGATGTCTTTCTCATTCCAGCAATAGCTATGTTTGAATTATATTTTCTCACCATGGCAGAATTTGACTACATAAGGTAAATAGTTGCCGTGAGCAATGAGTACTTTTCTGAATTCCAAGGATTCTTGTAGCATGCAAGCAATCTAGATGTAGGAATGGAGAAAGTGGAATGTTGTTAGTCTTTTTTCTAAATGCTATTTATATTTTAGATACAGGATTTCTGCAGACTTGGGTTACCACCTTTTCAAATGTTCAAAGTGGGCATTTTTTGTAGAAATACAAAAGTTTGTAGGACAAAACATACTCATAGCCAGTGCAAAGGACAAAAGTGCACTTTTTTGCCAAAATAAAATATTATTCTTGTAGTATATTTGTTGCTTATGCTATTTCTTATAGCATTTATGTGTTTCAAATACAAAATAACTGTTTTGTGCAACTATTAAAACTTAGGAAATGCTTTTTGTCCTAAAATCTCATTAACAGTTGCCATTTTTTTCCGAAGGACATCTGCCCAAAGAGGTACTGTCTCTTGCAACGAAGGACAGATGGTAACCCTACTGCAGACTATACCAGTATATGTTTTGATTTCCCTTGTATTGTACTGCAAAGTTACAGCTTTCAGCATTTCATCACTTCATGATGCTGTGAGATTGAGCATTTCTGCTTATTGTTTTTATTTTCATAATTCTGTTTCATGCATCTTGTACATGAGATTTCAAAACTAACAAGCAGCAGTGATCATGGTCTGTAGTGTAGGGGTGCTCTAATAAAAGAGAGATAGAAGGAATTATTGACCCAGAAGTGCAGCTTGTTCAATCAGTGCCCAGGACTGGTATTATGAACCAGTGCCCCACCCTTTCAAGTGAAGAGCATAAAGAAAATAAGTCAGTCACTACATTCTAAGTAATTGGCTTATTACAGTTGGATCTATGACTCCCAGATCCTCCACTGACAAGCAAAAAAAACAGAAGTTCCTTCTACTGGCATGCCAGATACATGACATTTCCCTCCCATTGCCCCAGTCATTCAGGTCCTGTTTCTATGCCCTGCCCCCAGCCCTCCTTCAACATATTTCATTAAAAAAAATTCTTCTTTTAAACTGGAACAAACTATTTGCTACAAATGTAGCAGACAGTCACTACAGTTTATAACCTCCCTGCATGAAGAACGAGCTAGTGTTCAGGTTTTAGTTAAAAAAGCTGATCATGCCCCCCCAACCGAATATTTGCATCCAGGGCAATTGTCCCTGTTGCCCCACCCTAACTACACTACTGTATTGACATTCTGCAACACTCTGATAGGCATCTGAGCATTCACATAGTACAGTAAGGGGAGTCTGCAAAGATATGGATCATGACAACCTGAAAACATTGCAACAAAGATCTCAGCTGCTCTTACTGGGGTCACTTGTCTTCTCTGATGCATTACAAAAAGATAGACATATGCATATTTGAGCCATTCTGCTTGATTTGATGAGTTATAGTCTTATTTCTGTGCCATTCAGGGTGACAACCTGCATTTCTTGATGGAAATAAGGGCTTACTAGATAACATTAGAACCAAGCATAAGAAAAGCCGCATACACAGGAGACAAATGATATGCAGGAATGTGATTGCCTACTGTTTTTTCATATAGAAATGTTGGGTTGTCCTACACAAAGTGTTTCCACTGGTGTTATGTTTATTGGCTGACAGTCTGCAGTGTGTGAACCTTTAAAAAGGTACACCTTCTTGATTATGCATACAAGTACACAGCCAGTGATACTGTGCACTGTGAAAAAATTCAGCACCTCTCTCTCAAACTCATCCACTAATAGCAGGAGGTATGAATATACATCTTGCGTCCTGAGAACCATTAGAAACATAACTCTCCTACTTCAGACCTTCTGTCAGTGTCAGATGTACAGACTGTCTACCCTGTGACCATGTATAACTGCTATACCGCCTATTTCCCAGTACACCGATTACTGGGGCAGCATATCTGATATTGCTTATGTGTCATAGCTGTGTTCAGTTTGTCAGTAGTAATTTTTTTCTGTAAAGGGGTATATGGATGCCAGGCAGGTGCCATTTAATATGGGGGGGGGCAACTTGTATTTTACACAGCACCCATCCCTCTGCATCAAGACTGCTGTATTATGGAGTGACATTTGATTTAAAAATGTCAGAAGACAAATGTCGATGATATCTGTCTTCTTCTTCTTCTTCTCAGGTCCACTTTCTTATACCACTGGATATGTCTGCATGCCATCATATACAGTTACAAAGGGAGAGAGTTACAGACGGGGGGGGGGGGTGTAGTATTACTGCTTTGTTGTATTGCATATTTTTGCATATAGGGCATTTTTGCTTTTTATTTCATGTGCTGTAGAGATCTGGAATAGAGAAATTGAAGCATCTGTCTTTATCTGGAGTGCTCCTAAGTGCACTGCTGAAATGGGTTGTGTGCTGAGTTGCAGTAGCTTAGTGTTCTATTCATTTCTCAGTGCGATACACTGGACTTTTAATGACATGAGCAATGTGCATCTGTCCAGTACATGGGAGATGTTGATCAGCCAGAAGTGGTGTGTGAATATCAACTATTATCCGAGTCTTGTAATCAGTTTTGTTTACACTGCATTGTAGTTTTCCAAGGATCTGCCAGATTTTCATTGTGTTCTTTTCCGAGTACTGTATTCCAGAGCAGTATTAAATAATCCCTATGAAAGTGCAGCATGCTGGACATAGTACCTCTATAATACATCTTGATGTAGCCTATACATTTATCATGTGCCACAGTATATCTATTTAATCAACATTGTAAGTTTAAGTTATTTAAATAAAAAACGCAAATATCTTGCAAAACTATACTGTTGTAAGAGAACACATGAAGCTTATGTAAACAAAAATATGTTCCACTATAAATAAGAGAAAAAGTTGTTTAACAAGAACATATTAGCAGTAAATATATATGCAGCTTTGCAAAAATAATCGGTAATCGGTGTAAATGTTCTTTCAAGAACAATAATTTCCACAATATCATTGAAACTATATTGTGTTTTATGCATAGTAAAAGTTCACAATATCCTTGTTCTCTACAAAATTTTTACTTAAGCATTTTTTGTCCCCATAAATTAGACATGGAAATTATCTGAAGCACATTTTTCAGCTTAATATGCTTCATGTGTGGTGCCTTTTTTTCTTTTACTTTTGTTCTTGCGTGGTTTTATAGCCTTTGTTTTAATGTGCAAGTAGTTTTCACACAAATAAGCCTGCAGCAGAATATTATGGCGTACTACAAAATGTGTATTGTAAATCATAAATTCTTTTAGTTTCACATTTTATTAGGGTCCTTTAGATGTATGAATTTCTCACCATAGACTGCAAGAATATAGATGTTATGTTTTAAGCATTTTTGGAAATCAATAGGCTTTCAAATAAGAATGACTATAAAACTTTCTAAGTTTGGTTTCCAGAATATAATATTTACTTTTATTGCACACCTACATGTTTGTATATTGTAGAAAGCAGTATTTTTTTTTGACAGATGCTTGCTTCTTTTTCTGGTAAATTTCATTGACTTTGCAACAGATTTTCTTATCTTTCAAGTGGAGGATTCAGAGTCTTATCCACAACACAAAAAAGCAGTATGCCATAAACAACTGCGGGCAGCAGGACATGATTTATAGTTGACAAGACATCATGTCCTGTGGGCAGATAGCATGTTGAACACACAGCACATCGTGTATGGAAATGAATTGTGGATATATTTATGTGTATATAAGAGTGACCACTCTTCAGATGCAAGCGACATTAACAGAGTTAATGAAATGAGATGTCTGCTGAGTTCAGGAATGGAGATGACTTGCAAGTTGGAAAGGAGCATTATTAGCAACCTGAATCATTTGATCACCTGTGTCATGTACAGGAATATAGTGAATTACACCAACTCAGATGCCATAAATGCAGAACCGGATGTCCAAAGGTGAAGGAGGGTGCACAATTCATACTGCTAGAACAATCTTTCTATGACAGCCTTACAGACCATAAGATACATTGTCAGTACTGGGGAGGTGCATTACCATTTAGGATATTGTGTGACACATGCTGTAGCCTGGCTGTGTGGTGCAGAGGGCTAAAGCCCTGTCTGCAACCCAGATAACCCAAGACTGATTGATTGGCTTGGGAGGTTGAGAGAGGCAGCAGGGGCGCTTGTGAGAGATGTATGGCTTATGTCAGTGCACTCTTCTGGGAGGGAGGGTTGTGGTGGCTTCTCCTCTGCAATGACCTGGCATTCCACAAGAATGGAGTACTCCAGTCTTTCTGAAAACAGGCTACAGGGCGAGGGATGCGAGTGGGGTATATGGTGCCACCTCAGCCAGTAATACTATCTCTCAGAAAGGAAGGCCAGAGACTGTCCATGCTTTCCTTATCAGGGGCATAGGCTGTCCCTTTGCTGTGAGGGGAAAGCCATTGTCACCACTGGGGGTGGGGGTTAGAACTGCATAAGAAAAAAATGCTGTAATGGTTGCCAGGATGATGGCACCATGACTGACTCTCGATTTATGAAGAGCCTGTGGAATGGTAAGAACAAATGGGCTAATGAATCACAGGGAGCTAAAGGTCAGCAGTTAGCTGGGTGCCAAGAAAATATATATTAGGGCTTCCAACCTCTGAAAAGATAACAGTGGAACTGGTCCATGTAATGGAACAGTTCTGGGCTATTACTGGACTACACAGGATCATCAGAGCCATGGACTTCACATAACACTGACATCCAGCCTCTGTGTGGATCCAAAATACTTTTCTGTAGGAATCACAAAGGATCCCATTCCATATGGAAGCAAGCAGTATATAATAAGCATAACAGAATTCTAAATGTCAGGTGCCCAGGCAGTGTGCATGACTTCCTGGTATGACATAATTTTGAACTACAGTGTCATTCCAGAATGCAGTGTGTGATACAGTATACCCACTATAAACATGGCTGCTGACACTTATTCTTAATCCTAACACATTAATATACTAATAGTTCTACTAAGGACACCAGCAGACAGGGAAATATGCACTGCTGATAATGCAGGCCTGCTGAGCTGATACTTCATCAGGTGTTCCCTATTGAAATGTCATCACTTGAAATGCTGAGTGCCGACAAGCCAAAAAAAAAGACTGAAAACACAGCAGAAGAGCAAATCTTAAAAAATTGCTCTTCACCTTTAAACTTCTTTTTGCAGGGGGTCAAGCTCCCTGACTGACCCCCCCCCCCAAACTTGTATATAGCAACCACAAGATTGCCATATCTCAGAGAAAAGGGAATATTCCAAGAAATGACATTTTGGACTTGGTATATGTAAGTCCCTTCTTTCGGCCATTCAGTCTCTGTATTTTGGGACTCACTCTAGCAGGTCCTGACATTTCAAATGACTACTCTCATCACATGTCTTCCCTGTGTGTCTTTAATACATAAAATCTTGAACTCACTTGTTCAGTCATGTTAGAGTGAATTAAGAGACTGCTTGAGAATAGTATGAACAGTTTATGGGAATTTCTTTTCCAATACTGTGTGACCACAGAGTTGGTATGTATAAGTTTTTTTTTTGGGGGGTGGGGTGGGGGCTTTGTTACATTACATGCAATGAATAGCTTCTAAGGTTTCAGGAATGAGCACTTGTGATGTATGCCATTGTGTTACAATCTTTCCTTCATGGCATTGCAATATATATATATCGAAAATGTGATTAGTATCTTATATCTTTTCCATTTTGTAGAACATTAGCTGCTGCATAGTGATGTATATTGTAAAATCATAAGCTGTTAGATGAAAGGTATTTTAGATGGCAAAATTAGGACTAGGATAAAGCAGGATATTATTGCTATGATGAGCCTAGATTGAAAAATGCTCAAGCAGACCACTTGCTTGCATGAGGAAAGAATAGTGAAAACTGCAGTATAGTTATAAATATACAGCAAACTTATACCATACATGATACAGAAATAACGCAGCTTATACAGAATGTAATGGATCAGGTATATGCTTTCACAGAATGATTGCAAGACATATAATCACTATCATATTCATATTAAAGTCCACAGGGAAAAGCATGCCAGTGTCTGTTATGTTCAAAATCACTGTCAACAGACTCCCAAGATGGCTGCACTCAGATCAACAGCTTAATTTCAGTTCTCCAAGTTTGGAAAAAGAAACTGAAAGATAGGGGACAGTAACTCTATCAGATTTAGTAAATTCAGTTACTGGCTAGTAAGGACACTACCTGGATACCAGCAAAGAAGAAACTGAGAGAGCCTGAAAGAAAATCACCTAGAAAAGTTGAAGAAAAAACACTGATTGGGAATAATCCTGCAGATGTTGAGAAAAAAGCAGTTCAAGCTCCAGCTTTAATGCAAGACATGGCTTCTAGTAATGTAGAAGAAAAAATAAATCAGTTGTGCTGAGAGCTGATTAAAATAAACGAAACATTGAAGGAGAATATCAACTCAAATAACAAAAGGCTAGAAAAATGGAAGAAGCTTTAAACAGCTATTCAGACTAACTGATAAAATTGCAAAAATCAGAGGTCAAAATTAAGAAAAGGCTCACTGAGTAGACTGCTCAATTAAAGTTGTTTCAAAAACTGCTAGAGTTACAAGACAGAGCACAGAAGGAAACCCTAAGATTTTCTGTTGTACCAGAAAAACTGGAAGGAACAGACTGGATGAACTTTATGAAAGCACAAATAAGTAACTGGACTGGTATTCTACAGCAGGATTTGTTAATTGAAAGGGCACATTGTATGTATACTCTGAACCTGGCCATAAGAAAGCAACCGACACCTGTAAAAGTAAAGATGCAATCATACCAGCAGAAAGAGTTGATCCAGGCACAATTTTGTCAGAAGGGCAAAGTAATTCAAACTGGATACAGTAAACAGTTTGTGGAAAATGATTATTCACTGTGCACCAGGCAGAAGAGATGAAAATGTATCCCAGCAATCATGGATTGTCGAGAAGCAGGTATGAGATTCAAGCTGCTGTATCGAGTTGTCTTCAAGATATTTTTCCTGTAGAATCAGTCAGTTTTTGATGCAGAATGGGTTAAGGAAGAAACACAAAGGTTTGTTCAACAAAAAGTGAGCCAACAAACAGAAACAACTCTTTACTGAATTATCCCCTGACATAGACAAACATTTATAAAAAAGAAAACAATGTTAACATATTCACTTACATGCATTTATACAATTGTCAATCTAACATTACATACATTGCTCAATTCCTGCCTTCCCTTAATCCTCACTCCTACAAAATATTATGCTACATGTATTCCCACAATATCTATTTTTTATTCTTTGTAGTTTGCACCTATCCTTTTCAAAAGACCCTACTTCCAGTCATATTGTAATTACAATATGTACTACTTCAGATACAGTTGGTTTAGACTTTGATTTCCATTTTTTAGTAATTGCTTTTTTGGCAGCCACAAAATTAAACTCAACAATGCCCTACAATGTATAGGCAATTCAGATCCTGCATCCCAGCTCAAAAAGATAATTTCCTTACTTATACCCATTTTCTCATCCAATATCTCTGACAGAGTACTCTGCAGGGAATTTTTAAAGTCTGCCAACTCATTCTCAAAACATATATGTTCTTCTATTCATATGCTGCAGTATTTATCACATATGGAAGTTCGCCTCCAGCTATCTCATACGTCCAGCCAGTATACAAAAGTCTACATGCTACTGCAAGGTATGTGCGACACCACACATCCTGTCTTGTACGTCATTCATAAAGGGACATCTGGTATGAAGCGGATATCAACACACACCAACCTCAGAACTTTTCTGCTGCCTGTCCAATTGTGTGCTCCAGATGTTCGCTCACCAGATTAGTGTTGAACCATGGTTCAGATAAGTACCCTGTTTTTTTTTTTTAATTTCTAATTTTCTTGGTTTTTACTACTGCTTATTTGTGGGGTGATTTCATGTCAGCTAGGAAGGGCAAGTGTCATTATGGAAGGCAGATTCCACATAAAGATGCCCACAACCTTTGATCTGAAGTAGTTAACTTCATTTGATCAGCAACCTGTGGGTATCATATCCAACCTCAGATCTGAGCCGGCAGCTTTCCAAGCTAAAGATCCGAGCTCTCAGCTCCTCCCCCTTACCCATAATACCCTGCTACCTCCCTACAGTCCTCAGATCTCGTTTGCCGTGGCTTCTGAAGCATTAGGGATGAGCTCTTAGCGTTTTAGGTGAGAGGAATTTAGGAGAATTTATCTTAGATAAATAGTTTTTTTGGTGTATGTGTGTGTGTGTGTGTGTGTGTGTGTGTGTGTGTGTGTGTGTGTGTGTGTATAGTAAACCCATAGTTTAGTTAAACCATTTTTTAGTTATATTTTGTGGTAAATTAGTGTTTCTTCGCTTCCCCTTATTGTGTGTCAGGGCGTGTGCTTGTGTGTGATGGCCGAGGGCCCTAAGGCCATTTTTTCAAAATGTGCTGAGTGTGGTCATAAGCTGTCCCCAGCGAATGGCCACACTCAGTGTGCTCTTTGCCTGGTGGTAGCCCACTTAACATCGGGCTGCCAGATTTGTGCAGCCTTTAACCCCCGGGCTCTGAGGGACAGGAGAAACAAGCTAATCCTGGCAGGACTCTTGCCCCCGGATTCTTCTTCCTCCTCTCCCTCAGTGGTGCCAGTCGCAGCTGCGACTGTCCAGCCTTCAGCGCCCCCTCCCCTGGCTGGGACTCAACCTCCTGCTGCTTCCCAGGGAGAGGGGGACTCTTCCAGTAAAGAGAAGAGACATAGAGAGAAGGAGAGGGATAGGCACAAGAGCCATAAGCGGCGGGCCAAATCAGTTCCTTCGGCGCCACCAGCTAAATTGACTTGTTCCCCTGTGAGGGTTTCCAGGTCCTCCTTCTCTCTGCTCCGTTCTCCACTCTTCTCTCCAGAGCCGGAGGAGGAGTCCTGGTCACATTCGAGGTTGTCTAGGCAGCCTTCCCGGCCTGCCTCGACGACTTCCAGGTCTACCAGGAGTCTGTCCGCATATATGGACCGGATGATGCGTCGATTCCTGCAGGCCCAGATGCAGATGGGAGTGCTCCTGCCTCCCCCCCCCTCCAGGAGTGAGGTCTGCCCCTTTCTTTGCACACATCGCTGCTTCTCCGATCCACTATTGGGTTTCGGAGCCATTGGATCCGATTCGTCTCTGAGCCGGGGAGTCGGCGCCGATAGTAGTTGCTACTTCGACGCCGGCCTTACCCTCGAGTTTATCGGGTCATCTTTCCGATCTGAGCTCTCGGGGCTGAGAGCCGAGCTTCGGATCCGCAGGGTTGAGTGTGTCTTCGGCTCTGTTGCTGTCGGAGCACACTTCCCTTTTGGGTCTGATCGCGTTGGCTCCAACACCAGTCCTCACATCGGAGCCGAGGGGACTACTCTTGGAGCCAGGGGAGAGTGGTTCACCTTCGGCCTTCAACATGGTGGAGAGGGTGCTGTCGAGGAGTTCGAAGTCCCCAGTCCATACTACAGATCCTCCCTTCACTCCCTTGCATATGGGCTTGTCTTCCATCGTCTGCACCCCAGTTAGTTCCTGTAGAGGAACAGTATCTTGTTGGTGAGCCCTCCTTAGACAGCCCCGACGAGGAGGTCCCTCACAAACAAAAGTGTAAGAGGAGGCACTTGGACTCCCCCGAGTCCCTCATGGTGGACACGGACTTAGATGAAGGGGAAGGTTCCCCCAGGTCACCCCCAGAGGACGTCTCCTTTGGAGACATTATGGAGATGCTGCGCATAAGAGGGGGGTGGTCAGCCCAGAAACCTTCCTCGGATGAGTCTGTGTTTCTGGAGGCATTCAACGCAGGCTCGTCTACCTCTTGGGCGTTCCCCCCGGCCGACCCCCTGGTAGACTTGATTACTACCAGGGCTTGGAAGGAGCCAGACACTGTGGAGCCAATCCCTAGGAGACCGGATAAAATTCTTAGTCCCCCTTCTGACAAGCCGGCGTGGAATAAAGGTTCCCCGGTAGATGCCATGGTGGTAGTGGCTGCCACCAAGAAGGAACTGGCACAAGAAAGTTCCTCGGTCCATCCTCCTGATAAGGAATCTCGGACGATGGACCGTATTGGAAAGCGGATGTTTGCTTCAGCCACCTTTTCTATAAGGGCACTGAATTATCTGGCACACATAATTAGGCTTCAGCGGGATCTGATAAAAGAGTACACTGGGTCTCCCCCGGAGTCCATGGCGGCCGAGGACAAACGGACCTTCTCGACTTGCATGGCCACTCTAAAGTCCTTCCCGAATGCTCCCTTTGACGGTTCTACGCTATTCGGCAAAACCGTCTGCTTCTCGGCTCCTCAAAGGTCCTTCTCAAGGAACCAGAGAGGACAAAAGAAGATGTGGTTCTGGAAGTCTCAGCAGTCCTGTCCCGCTCCGGACCCTTCGTCCTTCCGAGGCAGAGGAGGACAAGGTGGACGCCGGCCCAGAGGAAGAGGGGGGCCAAAAAATTTTGGGTTGAGAGAACCCTTCGACCGACCCATGCATCAGCCCTGTGGGGTTGCCCGACTGTCCCTCACTGGAGGCAGTTGGGGGGCGTTTTTCAGAGCATCTAGCAAATTGGAAGTCCATTACTACAGATCGCTGGGTGCTCCGAATAATATCCAGAGGTTACTCTATCCCCTTCCTAAATCTTCCCCCGCTAGCAAAGCACCTCCCCGATGTTCCACCCAATCAGAGGGAGGCTGCGGCTTCAGAAATACAGAAGTTACTAGAAAAAAGGGCCATCCAGCACGTCCCCCCAGAGCAGTCCAGGTTGGGCAATTACTCCAGGTTCTTTTTGGTGCCAAAAAAGACGGGGGACTTAAGGCCAATTCTCGACCTGTCTACTTTGAACCTATTCATTGCCAAAGAGAAATTCCAGATGGTCACTCTACAATCTATTCTCCCCCTCCTGCAGGAGAACGACTGGATGTGCCCCATAGAACTCAAGGATGCGCACTACCACATTCTCATGGACAGACGATCCAGAAGGTTTGTCCACTTTCGGCTAGGGGCCATTCATTATCAGTTCAGGGTTCTTCCGTTCGGCCTCACCACAGCCCACAGGGTGTTCACCAAGGTCATGGCAGTTGTGGCAGCCCACCTGAGATTTCAGAGAATTCAGGTCTTTCCGTACCTAGACGACTGGCTCCTCACCTCCCCCACCAGGCATCTACTCTGTTCTGCCAGGAATTATTCTTTACTCTTGGCCCATCATCTAGGCATTACCATAAATTTCAGGAAGTCATCTCTTCATCCTGTTCAAGTTCTGGATTTCATAGGGGCCAGGATAAACACGCTTCAGTCCAGGGCCTTTCTGACAGCGGACAGGTTACGCACCTTGTCACTCCATGTAATAGTGCTTCTACAGTCCCCAGCCCCACCCGCAGAATTAGTCCTGAGAGCCCTAGGATCCATGGCGGCAGCCATCAGCCTTTCACCTCTTGCTTGGTTACACATGAGAGTCCTTCAATGGACACTTCAGGTCCAGTGGTCCCTCCTCCTTCACCCATTGGATTCACTGATTCCCCTAAGCAGGGTTTGCAGAAACTCCCTTCTTTGGTGGCTCCATTCCCGAGAGCTCCGAGAAGGGAGACCATTTGTAATGCCTCAACCCCAAACCACGCTGACCACAGACGCTTCTCGCCTCGGGTGGGGGGGGGCATTGCATGGGCAGAACCGTCCAAGGCATGTGGACCCCTGTAGAGAACATTCTGCATATCAATGTTCTGGAGATGAGGGCAGTGCTTTTAGCATTGCAAGCCCTTCAAGACTTTCTTCCTCCGGGAACTATTGCAATTCAAACAGATAACATGGCGGTAGTATGGTACATCAACAAACAGGGAGGAACCAGGTCTTACCCTCTTTGTCGAGAGACTATGAGAGTTTGGGAATGGGTGATTGCCACCAACCGCTTTCTGATAGCAATGCACATTCCGAGTCGGTCCAACATCCTAGCGGACAAGCTGAGTCGTTCTATCCTCACAGCATATGAGTGGTCTCTAAACTCCTTAGTAGTGAAACAGATCTTCCTCAGATGGGGTCAGCCTTGCTGCGATCTCTTCGCGTCTCCTTCAAATGCAAAATGCAGCAAGTTTTTCGCTCTAATTCCCCCACCGGGGGAGAGTCCCAGAGACGCTCTGGTTCATGCTTGGCTGCGCGATCTTCTTTATGCTTATCCTCCTCTTCTGCTAATGACAAAATTTCTGCAGAAAACTCATTGGTTGGGGAGCAAAATAATCCTCATAGCCCCATTCTGGCCTCGCCAGATCTGGTTCCCATACCTGCGGTATCACATCATAGCTCCTCCTTGGGTCTTAGATCCCATTCCGGATCTGATCTCTCATCCTTCGGGATTGCAAACTCTGAACCTGGACGACCTCAAGCTCACAGCTTGGTTGATCCAGTTCCACTAATGGCTAGGACTCCCGGTATCTCGTCTTCCGTAAAATCTATTCTGGTAGTGGCACATAAACCTTCTACCAGGAAGATCTACAAGAGTAAATGGAAGTGTTTTTCCATCTGGGCCAAACATAGGGATTTGGACCCTTTTACGGCTTCCATTCCAACAGTTCATGATTTTCTGTCCCACATTTTTCACCAAGGGGCCAGTGCTTCTACTGTCAAGGTTCAGATGGCTGCTATTTCTCATTTCCACATTGGGGACAACCTTGGTCCCTTAGATTCCGCTAAGATATGCAAGACCTTTTCGAAAGGCACCTTCCTGTTAAGACCTCCGGTCAAGAATGTGGTTCCCCCATGGGACTTAACCTTAGTTCTTCAGGCGCTAACTGGTCCACCCTTTGAACCTGCAGCTTCCATCGTTTTAAAATTCTTATCTTGGAAAACTGCTTTCCTGGTTGCAGTTACTTCAGCTAGAAGAGTATCTGAACTTCAAGCCCTTTGTACAAACCCCCCGTACCTGGTCTTCCATAAGGACAGAGTTTCTCTCGGGACTAATCCTTCATTCTTGCCCAAGGTAGACTCCGAGACCAATATCAATCAAACCATCAGTTTGCCTGTTTTCTTCCCCAACTTTCAGAACAAAGGGGAATACAGACTGCACTTGTTGGAGGTGCATAGACAATTGCGATTTTACTTGCACAAGACAGCTGGTTCTCACAAATTGGAGCAGCTTTTCGTGTCTTTCGCTAAGCCATCCTTAGGCAAGCCTATTACAAAAGTTATCTTAGCTAGATGGATATCCCACTGCATCTTGCACGCGTATACAGCTTCCGGTCGGCCAGAACCCTTGAGGGTTCATGCTCACTCTACCCATTCTATGGCTACCTCTGCAGCATTATGGTCAAGGGTTCCTTAGATGACATCTGCTCAGCGGCTACTTGGACCTCTTCTCATACCTTCATTTCTCATTACAAGCTGGATCTGATATCCAGAGGTAGGGCAGCCTTTGGCTCCGCAGTGCTCCGGAATATCCTTCCTTGAGGACCTCCCAGGTTTTTGGTAGCTGGGGACTCTGTCCCACAGGTTGCTGATCAAATGAAGTTAACTACTTCAGATAAAGAAGTTATGTACTCACCATAACGTTCTATCTGAGTAGGTAACTTCATTTGTCAGCAACTGACCCCCCCCTTCCCCCTAGCCTGTTTCGTGGTCATATTCATGACGGAATGTTTTTCCTTCTGTCACGCATCAGGTTAGCGTTTCTCTTTTGAGTATGTTTGACTGTTGTTGGTAGATAATATGGCAAACTCAGTCTGAGGACTGGAGGGAGGTAGCAGGGTATTATGGGTAAGGGGAGGAGCTGAGAGCTCGGATCTTTAGCTTGGAAAGCTGTCGGCTCAGGTCCTAGGTCGGATCCGATACCCACAGATTGCTGACAAATGAAGTTACCTACTCAGATGGAACGTTATGGTGAGTACATAACTTCTTTTTTGTTCTATCTAGGCCCAGACCACAGCCATACTGCCTAGGATATTTGCAAACTGTTCATCCCCAAAATTCTAAGGAGCCGTCTAGCTTTGCTAGAATTGTACATGGAGAACCAGTGTCTTAAGCACCTGGCATGGGAGATGGAGGTGACATTGGGTCCTTCGGATAAGCCACTAACTAAAAAGGCCAAGAAATCTCAACCTGATCTACCAGCTGCGCCCTCTCTCTCAGATGTCCCTCCTGAGGCCAGTGTAGGCCAAGAGGTCATTCTGGAGTCTGTGGATGTTGCTTTAGCAGGTACCACAGGGGATGCCCCAAAGGAGTCTACCAACACGTAAAAGAGGGAAGTGCAGGCATCCGACTTGGGCAAAAAGGGGGAACCACGACTCATTATTTCTGAAGGTCCTCCAGGTGTCACTCAAATCACTGTGCATGAGGATGCACTTACTGACGTAGTCGAATGTAGGCTGAAGTCGGGCCCTTCCACATTCCATCACATTGAAACTCCCAGAAAGAAAAAAGTGAAGACTAAGCGTGTTTCTCCTGTTCTGTCAGAACACCCCCCTGATTTGCAGGCTTTCCTCTCAAAGCCTTTTCAATGCCGTCATGGCCCTGCACCAGTCCTCACCTTCTTCTTTTCCTTTGCAGTCCTTTTTTCCCTCCACTGCATTCAAGACAACGGCTGCAGACTCCTCTTCAGATAAGGAGGAATCCTCTGAAGATGTGTCCTTGGCTTATTCCACCCAGATAGCTTCACCCCTAGGGTATGCCTCCCCAGAAGAGGAATTTAGTGGTACAGATTCCCCTGGGGAGGATATTTCCTTGGAGATACTACCCAAAAAATGAAATAATTTTTAAAATGAGACTGCTACCAAGTGTCAGATATTCAAAAGAAGTATTAGGAACTCTTGAAGATGGATTCTCCCTCACCTTCTGCTATTCCCCCAATTCTGCCAGCCTTCCTGGATGAATTTACTGCTGCTTCCAAGTGCCCAGATTCTCAACCCCTGCTCGCAAGCACCCAGACAGGTTCTACAAGGTTCCTAAGGATGCTAAATTCCTGTTTAAAGCTCCATCTGCAGACCCAGTTTCCATTTCCGTCTCAGCTGATAAGGCCTTCAAGTTATTGCTTTCTACTTCCTTACTGCCCTCTGATAAAGAGAGCAACATTATGGAGAGACTGGCCTTCAGGGCAGTTAATTACTAGACTCACATGGCCATATACTCTCTGGCTCTCCTCTCTGATGCAGGGAAAACTACTTTTTGAACTTCCAGATTTTCCTGCCAAGGCAAAACTGGCTGCCATTCTCAACTCCTCTGTCCAGGTTACAAGGAATTCCATCAAGTGCAGTTATGATGCTGCAGATGCCTCTGCTAGGGCAGCGGCCTCTGAGTCGGTTTTAAGGAGATATCTGTGGCTCAGGTTACAACCATTGCCTGATGACTTTAAGGCCAAACTCATGGATGCCCCTCTGATTGCTAAAACATTAATGTGAAATTGTTCAATCTCGCCGTTTGTTCTTACACACGGGTTCGGAGCCGATCCTCGGCTCCGAGTCGGCCGCATCACTAGCTCGCATCTTCAAGAAAGCTCGAGGCACAGTAATATCCCATGATCCTCCGGTGTTAACCCCCAGATCTAGTTTGCCGCTAGCAGCAGATCACTTCGTGAGGCTCGGGCCAGTACAACTTTTTACTATTTTTGCTATATCTCTTGATAATTTTAGTGATATTTTTTTTTCTTATAATTAATAGTTTATATATATATATATATATATATATATATATATATATATATATATATATATAGATAGTTGTGTGAACTAGTTAGGTAGATTTTTACCTTTAAAAATTAGTAAGGGCCTTAGGCCATTTTTTTGTCTGTAACAATTTTTGAAGAAAGTTAACCTTTTTCTGTTTATTTCAATTTATATATATCAGTGTGCTGTGGTGTGTTTGTTAAACTTTTATATATATATATATATATTTACATACTTTAGACTGGTTTTTGGTAGTTGTAATTTTTTTCTTTTCTATAGTAATGTCAGAAAAGATGAAAAGTGGTTTCAAGAGGTGTCAGTGTGGACAAAAGATGTCCATTACTGACAACCATTCTTCCTGCGTCTACTGTCTTGGCCCTCTCCACTTGCAGGAAGACTGTTCTATCTGTCATTCCTTTAGTGGGAGGGTCATGATGGAAAGACGCAGGAAGTTAGTGGACAGAGGTCTAATCAAACCTGAATTTCAGGAAGCCCTAGACAAGGCTGAACAGGTTTCGAAGTCTTCAAGAAGGGATCTTCAAGAGTGTCGGAGCCCAAGTCATCGGCTCCGAGCACTTCTTTTCAAATTCGGACACCGGCTCCTATGACTTCGGGGCCGAGTGTCAAGACTTTATCTCTGCACGAGGCTCAGGTCTTGGAGCCGGTAACAGAGGTACCACCATCTACTATCCTTCGCTCGGTGACGGCTTCGATTCCTTCGACCCGTTCTTCGAGGCCCATCTCCGACTCCGATGTGGACAGAGTGATACAGAAGCTTATGGAGAACTCGGCTTTTTCAAAATTACTCGAAGTTTCGTCCCAGTTGGTTTCGAAACTCAAAGCCATTCCAACTCCCTCGACACTTCCTCCTCCGAGACCAGTCGAGTCATCGGTGTTAGGAGTCGAAGAACCGATGATTGTAGAGCCCTCAGTGCCGAAGCCTCCAGTAGTGCTATCGGCTCCGTTGACCTTGACTCCTTCAGAACCAGCCGGAGAGTCTCGGAGCCGAACGTCTTTCCTGGGTTCCGGGGGGATAGTCGAACCGAGGTTTCGGTTCCGACTCTTCCCCTCGGTGCCTCGGCTCAGATTAGTTCGGATCCGTCCTCGGTGTCGGAGCCCGTGGTTCCGATCCCGGAGAAACGACTTCCTTCTTCGGATCGGGTCGGGTCTTCGGGTCGGGGCACCGGTGCCTTTGACATCATGAGGAAGGTCTTGTCGGATCAGACACTGACTTCATCGGCTTCTTTATCTCCTTCCCCAAAAGGTCCGCGTTCTGCTTCTGTACCTTCGGTACCTACCAAGCGTCGAGACCCAATGCCTCAGAAATCCCCACATGGAGACTCTGGTTCCTCAGATACATCCCCAGAAGCTCCCACTGAGGATGTTCCGAGGAAACGACTGTGCAAGAGGAGGCACATAGATTCCCCTCAGGAATCTCTTACATCTGATACTGATTTAGATGAAGCAGAAGGGTCCCCAAGGTCCACCTCTGAGGATGTCTCCTTCGCAGACATTTTGGAAATCCTGAAGCAAAGAGGGGACTGGCAAACCCTTACCCCTTCTGCGGATGAATCGGTTTTACTGAAGGCATTTGGGACTCAACCTTCTACCTCCTGGGTGACTCCTCCCTTTGACGATCTTATGGACCTAGTAGCTCGGAGGGCTTGGGAAACACCTGATACAGTGGAACCAGTCCCACGTATACCCAACAAATATATGACAGCTCCTCAAGATAAAGCCTACCTTACTAAAGGAATTCCCGTAGACACTATGGTGGTGGCGGCGGCCACTAAGAAAGAGATGTCTGAATCATCTTCCTCTGTCCATCCTCCTAATAAGGATTCTAGGACAATGGACAGATATGGGAAGTGCATATTTAGTTCGGCGACTTTTTCCATCCGATCGCTCAACTACCTTACGCATTTTACGCGTTTACAAAGAGATCTCATTAAAGAGTTAGGAGATACTCTTCAGGGACACACAGATGCTGCTGTCGCCAATAAAGTGACAGCGCAACTTAACACCCTAAATTCCATAGTCAACTCGTCCATGAGGCTGATTTCATACGCAGCCGAAGGATCGAGTAGAGCGGCAACTTCAGCGATTGCACTGAGAAGACAATCCTGGTTGCGCTTATGCTCCTTTGCGGAAACCTTTAAGTCTTCTTTGCCAATGCCCCTTTGATGGTGCCTCCCTGTTTGGGCCCAAAGTAAAGGAGACTCTCACAAGGTGTGAACAAGAAGGGAAGACCCTGTCTGCTGTAGGGGTCCGTTTTTCCGTTCCATCTAGGCCCTACCCTAAAGGGCAATGAGGAGGAAAAATGTGGTTCAAAGACTCAGGGATCTTTCAACACACCCAAGTGACGCCTCCAGAGGCAGAGGAGGGGAAGAAATGGAAGACGCCGCCCAGCCGGGCAGAGGGGTCCGCAAAATCAGGGTGACAGAGAGACGTTCTCTGGAAAACCCTTCCAGCACTCCTGAGTGCAGGCCCGACTGTCCTGCTCTCGAGGCAGTCGGGGGTCGCTTAGCTTTATCCCCAGAGGCCTGGCTAAATCTTACATCAGATTACTGGGTAAAAAGCATAGTTACCAGAGGCTACAACATCCGCTTCATAACAATACCACCAAACTCCCAGATGTTCCACCCAGTCTGCGAGATCAAGCAAGCATAGAAATAAAAGGTTGCTCGAAAACAGAGTCATCCAACCAGTCCCAGTGGACCAAATAGGATGCGGAAGTTACTCAAGGTTTTTTTTAGTTCCAAAGAAAACAGGGGACTGGAGGCCAATTCTGGACCTCAGCAAGTTAAATACCTTTGTAAAAAAGGAAATGTTCCGGATGGTCACGCTTCAGTCAATCCTCCCTTTTCTGCAAAAGGGCGACTGGATGTGCTCTTTAGATCTCAAAGACGCATACTACCATATAAAAATGGCCAGGGCGTCCAGAGATCATTTGCGCTTCTGGCTGGGAGCCAGTCATTTCCAGTTTCGCGCTCTGCCCTTTGGTCTCACCTCAGCCCCCAGGGTGTTCACCAAATGCATGGCAGTAGTAGCGTCTCACTTGAGACGAAAGGGATTCCGGATGTTTCCTTATCTAGACGACTGGCTCCTTTCCGCCACCACCAAGTGTCGTCTGCTACAAGCCAGGGACTACGCCATCAATCTTTGCTCTTCACTAGGCATAACGGTGAATTTTGGAAAATCTGTCTTATCGCTGTCACAGCGTATCTTATTTATAGGATCACAGCTAGATACCTCCCTGGCTCAAGTTACTCTACCCCCATCAAGGGTGTCAGACCTCAGGCACCAAATTTCGCTCCTTCTTCAGAACAACAGAGTCTCAGCATGACAAGTATTAAGAGTGCTAGGCTTGATGTCAGCATCCCTTCTGGTAGTTCCCTTAGGCAGAATGCACATGAGGATTCTTCAATGGATGCTATTCGCCCAATGGTCGTATCTACAACTTCCACTGTCTCACCAAATCTGGATCACGAATTATTGCAAGAAGGATCTCTTGTGGTGGATACACAGTCAAGAGCTAACACTAGGACGACCCTTTGTATTACCCAGTCCGATAGCAACTCTAACCATGGACGCTTCCCTGATAGGGTGGGGGGGATTCTTTCAGGGACAAACAGTCCAAGGTCAATGGTCCAACTTGGAGTACAATCTGCACATCAATGTTCTAGAGATGAGGGCAGTGTTTCTAGCGTTGCAACACTTTCACGAGTCCTTACCTCGGGGAACAGTGACAGTTCAGACAGACAGCATGTCAGTAGTCTGGTACATAAACAAGCAAGGGGGAACCAGATCTTACCCGTTATGCAGAGAGGCCCTCAGAATTTGGCAATGGGCAAAGTCCACCGGACGCTTTCTGATAGCAACGCACATCCCGGGGATTTCCAATGTAATCGCGGACAGGTTGAGCAGAGCCATCCTGTTCCCTCACGAGTGGTCCCTCAAACGTCAAGTAGCGGAAGAGATCTTCCGCAGATGGGGCCAGCCTTGCTGCGACCTGTTTGCATCCCCTTTGAATGCCAAATGCAGAAGCTATTTTGCCCTGTTACCCCCCCCAGGGGGTGTCCCCAGGACGCACTGGTATCTGATTGGCCCCGGGTCTCCTTTATGCCTTTCCTCCTGTTCCGCTAATTCCCAGGTTTTTGCAGAAAGCCAAATGTCTGGACAGGACCATAATACTGATAGCACCATTCTGGCCTCGTCAAATCTGGTTTTCCTTCCTTCAATCCCATCAAGTGGAGGAACCATGGATTCTGGACCGGAACCAGATCTGTTGACACACCTGCCGGGAGTTCCTCACACCTCCCTCAAGTCCCTCAAACTGACAGCTTGGCTGCTCCACTTCCCATCTTAGCCAGGTCGGAGTTACTATCTCCTGCAGTACAACAAATTATTGTATCTTCTCACAAACCATCTACAAGAAAACTGTACATTAGCAAATGGAACTGTTTTGTGCACTGGGCCTCCAAACAAGGTGTAGATCCATTCGGGGCCCCAGTACACCAGATACTAGATTTCCTTTCCTCTCTTTTTCAAGAAGGAGCATCAACATCCACTATAAGAGTTCAACTGGCCGCTATATCCAATTTTCATACTGGCCGTAAGGATGGTTCTCTTATGTCTCACAGGCTTTGTAAAGCCTTCATGAAAGGTACTTTTCATCTCCGTCCTCCTTTTCGTAATCCAATAGCACCTTGGAATCTTAATCTCATGCTGTCACAACTCATGTTACCCCCTTTTGAACCAGCAACCACAACTTCGTTAAAATTGCTTTCGTGGAAAACACTCTTTCTGGTTGCCATCACTTCAGCCAGAAGAGTTTCAGAGTTACAGGCTTTATCTATCCGACCCCCGTACATGATCTTTCATCCGGATAGAGTAACCTTGCGCACCAATCCATCTTTTCTTCCGAAGATTTGTTCGATTCAGAATATCAACCAATCTATTGAACTGCCTACCTTCTTTAAAAATCATTCCAATAAGCTGGAATACACATTGCATACGTTCACAGACAACTAAGATTTTACTTACATAGAACAAAAGAATACAGAAAGTCGGATCAACTTTTTGTATCATATGCGGACCAAAGAAAAGGACAGGCAGTAACGAAGGTTACCTTATCCAAATGGCTCTCAGATTGCATAAAATTCGTATATGCTGAATCCAAACAACAACTTCCTTTCAAACCCAGAGCTCATTCTACAAGGGCGATTGCTACTTCTTCTGCCCATACTGCTCGTTTGCCTTTAGATACCATTTGTGCAGCGGCAACTTGGGCAAAACCACATACCTTTATCGCCCACTACAAGCTAGACAAGAACTCCAGGGACAGGGCGACGTTTGGTTCCACTGTACTCAGGAATGTTCTCCCTTGAGCCACCCGGGAAAAAAGGAGCTAGGGACGCTACCCGTGTGTAAGAACAAATGGCGAGATTGAACAATTTCACATTAAGTTATGTCTTACCATAACGATCCATGTGAATTGTTCATCTCGCCTTTGTTCTTACATTCCCCCCCTCCATCCCCCGTCCTACGGTCTGGGAGAACGTTTTTTTGATTAGATTCCTTTTCAGCCTTTTCTAGGTATGGTTGACATATTATTAACATCAATAATGGCATCTTTTGTCCTCTACCTGGCAGTAGGGTTTTTAGACATGTTTCTAGAGGGATTCTTCTGGTATAGCAAACTAGATCTGAGGGTTAACACCGGAGGATCATGGGATATTACTGTGCCTCGAGCTTTCTCGAAGATGCGAGCTAGTGATGCGGCTGACTCGGAGCCGAGGATCGGCTCCGAACCCGTGTGTAAGAACAAAGGCGAGATGAACAATTCACATGGATCGTTATGGTAAGACATAACTTCTTATTTTGTAGCTTGGCTGCAGAACTATTCAAATCTTTACAGGAGAAATGAAAGGAGCTGCAGGACCTGAAGCATATCTTGGTTTCTGATGTTCCCAGGTTCTAAAGGAACTATCCAACAAAGACTGCCTTTGTTAGGAAACCTGTCATGCTCCTCCTTCCAAAAGCAAGAGAGGCCCTAGGAAACAAGCTTCTTCTAAATCTGTCTCATCTACTCCAGTTCAGAATTGGCTCTTTCATTCCCAGTCTAAGCCTGGTAGCCTGTGACTACCCACCTCCAAGTATAAAGTAACAGGCTGCAGTGAAGATACAAAAACCACAAAATTCATTGAGAAAACCACTTTATGTAAAATAAGATAGCAAAGCTTTCGGGTGAAACCCTTCTTCAATACTAATACCATTAGTATTGAAGAAGGGTTTCACCCAAAAGCTTTGCTATCTTATTTTACATAAAGTGGTTTTCTCAACGAGTTTTGTGTTTTTTGTACCCACCTCCAAGGCCATCGACTCCCCTGTCCCTTTGTCTTGCGCTCTCTCTTGTGACATGGTCGGATTACCCAGGACTCTTGGGTCCTCTCCATCATCCAGAGAGGATATTTCATGGTTTGGAAAACTTATCCCTCCTTCAGATGCACCCCATAACCACCAAAGAGTCAAATGGCCCTCTTCCCTCAGGTAATTTCACATCTTCTCTCTCAGGGAACTATTCAAGAGGCCCTTTCTACTCAACAACATGGAAAGGGTTCTACTCCAGGATGTTTTTGGTTCCAAGGAAGTATGGCCTCTGGAGACCCATTCTGGACCTTTCCTACCTAAACACCCTTCTGAAAGTTCCATCCTTATGGATGTTGGCCTCTCTTCTTTCTCTCATTCATCCCCAAGCTTTCATGGTGTCATTGAACATCAAAGATAATTATCTTCATATCCCCATTCACCCTCAGAAACTTCTACATTTGTTTCTGTTGCTTCCTCTCACTTTCAGTTCTGTGCTTTGCCCTTTGGTCTCTCTATGGCATCAAGGGTCTGCTGAGATAGCATTCTACAGACTGCAGGGAATTCAGATCTTCCCTTATTTAGACAAACTTCTTATCCAAGCCCAATCATCAGACCTACTTCAGGAGTCTCTTTCCTTCACCATTTCCCCTTCTAGAGAGTCTAGACTTCACTCTAAACTATCAGAAGTCCTCTCTGACCCCTTCACAAAACCACATTTTTCTAGGTTGCAGGATGCAAGCAAACAAGATGCTGGCATCCCTACCTAGAGAAAAGGTGCTGTTCCTCACCTCTTACTTCCAGAGCATTGTACCCCTCCATTCTGTGACTGCCAGGGACTTCCTATGCTGCTGGGGTTCATGGAATCTACTATCTCCATGCTCCCCTTAGCCAAACTGCACATGAGAAAAATTCAGTGGTTTCTAAAGACTGAATGCAACTCTCCCACTCCCTGGATTTCATGATTTCACTCCTACCCTGCATAAAAAAGGAGTTGGATTGGTGGATACTTCAGGTACCAAAAATCCTGGTCTCCCCCTACAGTCACCCCTACAGCCACCCCTCCCTTCCCTAGAAGTTATACACAGATGCTTCAGACATAGTCTGGCACAGGACTCTACTATCCTGGAGGGTTAGAGATGTGTGGTCTCCTACACAGGCAAAGGAACATATCAACATAAAGAAAATGAGAGCCCTGATTTTTGCTTGGAAAATCTTCAAACCCAAGCTTATTCCAGGGTTGCTGAGGTGGTTCACAGACAACACCACTGTTCTGTGGAACATCAACAAGCAGGGGGAACGAAGTCTTACTTCCTATACAGACTAGCCCGATACATCTTGGAGTTAGCCCTTCAAAGCCAAGTCTCCCTTAAGGCAGTTTACCTTCCCTCTGCTCACAATGTGGTGGCAGACACATTACGCAGATCCATGACCTAGTCCGACGATTGGATGTTACACAGAGATGTGTTTCTGGACATGATCCATCATTGGGGCATGCCTCATGTAGATCTCTTTGCCTCCCCCATGAACAGACAACTTCCAAAATGTTGTGCCAAGGTTCCACATCTCCTGGCATGGAAGGTGGTTGCTCTATCATTTTCTTGGAAGGGAGTGTTTCTGTATGCATTCCCCCCTTACCTCTCCTCTACAAGGTCCTACTGAAGATTCAGCAGTATCAACCAAACATCTTGCTGGTGACTCCCTTTTGGCCAAGGCAGTTCTGGTTCCCCCTTCTCCTGAATGTAGCCAGGGGCAATCATCACAAGTTACCCCACAGGATGGATTTATTCACACAGGACAAGGGAACCCTGATACATCCACAGCTGTCAACTCTGAACCTGGCTCTCTGGGTGATATGAATTTGATTCCCTTTAGACACCTATTTTCAGAGGACATGCTTCAAGTACTGCAGGAGGGCAGAAAACCCACTACTAGCAACTCCTATGTTTCCCAATGGAAAAGGCTTTTCATTTGGTGTTGCAAGAAGGATCTACAGCTACTGTTACTGGATTTTCCTGTGATCTTGTCTTATCTCTGTGAACTGATGAAAGGTGGCCTATCCTACTCTTCAATGAAGGCCCACCTTTCAGCTATATCAGGTTGTCTACTTATGGCACCCCCTTTAGCCATGCAGTTAGAGTTGAAACTTTTTCTAAAAGGCATCCTTCATATTAGACCACCAAGGAAACCAGCTCCTACTCCTCATTGGGATCTCAAGTTTGTGTTGGAGAAGCTTACACTGAGACCTTTTGAGCCAGCAAGCTCCTCTTCCCTGCAACATTGTACATGGAAAGCAGTTTTGCTGGTGACCATTACCATCTGGTAGAAGGGTCTCTGAGCTGCAAGCACTGATGTCTTATCCCTCCTTCACAGTTTTCCACAGGGACATGGTATTCTTGCATACCAACCCTTCCTTTATGCCTAAGGTGGTCAATGAGTTATCTCTTAACCAGTCTACTAATCGTCCCACCTTTTTCCCTTCCCCTCAGTCTAAAAGTGAGAGAATACTGCATTCTTTGGATGTCCACAGGCAACTCAGATACTACATGGATAAAACCAAGCATATCCGTAAATCTGAACACCTGTTTGTGTCCTACCATCCAAGGGCCTTTGATCAGCTGGTTTCCAAGCAAACTATTTCATGTAAGATTTCTTAAGCTATCTCTTTCTGTTACTCAACCAATGGTAAGAGCCTTTCTTCTCCAGTGAGGGCACACTCTAATAGGGCAGTATCCTCCTCAAGGGCTTTTTTAAAGGCTTAGACACTTGGTGTATCCTGGAGGTGGCTATGTGGTCCTTTGTTCATACCTTCACTAAACATTATAAACTTGATGTCATCTCCAAATCTGGGGCTGCTTTGGCTAGGGCTATTCTACATGGCTTTGTAGAAAAAGCTTCTGCTCCTCCTCCTTCTCCCCAGCTCTCCCATGCATGAGCTTTGGCATTCTCCCATATGTAATAAATACCGCATCATATGAATAGAAGGACATAGAATAGTTGTGTAAAATCTTACCATAACCATAGATGTCCTTCTCTTCTGTATGCTGCCGTATCCCCCTGATGTCTGCCTGTCTTTTCTGGTGATGTGTTTCTCACCTAGGCTGAGGCTGGTGCTTGGCAACATTCAGTTCTGAGATCGGTTCGTTTTGATGTATATTTTATACTCATCATCCCTCTATGACTGACGTATGTGAGAGGATGTGCAGTGTCGCACGTACCTAGCAGTAGCATGTAGACTTTTGTATACTGGTTGGATGTGCTTGAGTTAGCCAGAGGTGAACTCCCATATGTGATGAATACTGTAGCATATAGAACAGAAGGGCATCTTGGTTATGGCAAGAATTTACCCAGCTATTCTTTCCCAGTTACCTCTTTCTTCCCCATCACACCTCCAACATTTACCATCTACCTGAGGAAAAATTCTTCAGAGTGTGCTTGAGGTATAAAATAATTATGCACACACTTCCAAGCAAACATCCTAAATCTTTTAGACTTTGCTGCATTTCTGGGAGCCGTAAATATGTCCTCCCATTGTTTCTTTGTAAATTGCTTATCCAGTCTCTCTACAAAATCTTTTTTAACTTCTCCTAATTGATTCCTATACTTATCGTGCAATATTTTATATAACCTACTAATTATCCCTTTTTTAACAGCAACTTCTTTTCTAGATTTAACTAAAAGCTCTGTCAGAGTAGTTCTTCACTTAGGATTCCCTATCACTTTCTCTTTAACTATATCAATCCTTGGTAGGGAAGACATAACAAGAGGGTAAATTTCTGAAGAAATTTATGGAAATATTTGGTATGGAAGACATGAATTTAGCAGTAAGAGGTCAGACAGAATTTGCATATTACTCCCAAAGATGCAATAACTGGGCTAGACTAGACAGAAATTTTATTTCACAAGAACATGTGCATTTAATGGAAAGGTCTGACACATCCAATAACTATTTCAGATCATGCACCAATAACAACTAAGATAAAAATGCAGAGTAATGATGTAAAAATTAGATTTTTCCACTTCCCCCACCTAGTGGATATTATTTGGGAGTTATTGGGAAGAGAGAAAGTAGTCTGGAAGTTATAGCTAGTGAGTGGGATAAAATGAAAACTGAATTTAAGAATAGGTGATAAATAGAAGGAAAAATATATGGTTAAGAAGTAACAAAAATTATTTAGAGAGGCTGACAAAGGTTGAAGTATTGCAGAACAAGAGGGATCTCATAGAACAAGAAAAGGTACCACTGCAGAGTGCTAAAGAGAAAATAAGGGAGTATCTGGATAATTTGCAAGAGTTTAGCAAGATTGCTGTTAAGCAACTGTTTTTTTTTTTTTGCTAATAACTCCAGAGTACAATTTTTTTTAGCACAACAGCTTAGGCAACAGAAAGTGTAACAGGTTGTTTCCAGATATAACAAGAAAATAACCATAGATCCTGTAGAGGTGTTACAGCTATTTTGGAAATTCATAAAAATTCATATAAAGTAAAGACATCTGGAAATAAAGTGCACAAATGGAAATTTTATTGAATACTTGTGTACTATGGTTAGAGGTTGATGAGGCTCAACAATTAACAGTTAAGATAAGAGGAGATGAAAAAAAAATGGTGACATACAATCAACCTGCAGAAAGTCTCCAGCAACAGATGGACTTCTAGTGGAAATTTGGAAGCTAGGTGGGGAAAAAAGTGGTAAAGATCTGGAAGGTTTTGTTTTAACAATATTTTAAAAGGACAGGAAGCACCAGCATTATGGAAGAAAGCTGTGGTGGCTACAATACCTAAATAAGGTGAAGACCCATCAGACCCAGTTGCATAAAGGCCCATTTCAATTTTAAACCATGATTTTAAAGTGTTTATGTCTATAATAGCTGAAAGAATGGCAAAGGTGTTGCCAAATTAACAGATGTGGATCAATGTGGTTTCATGGAGAAGAGGCAAATACTTGACTACATTTATAGAACAATGATGATCCAGATGAATGTAGAATATAATAAAATACCACTGTTTTTGGCAAGTCTTGATACACAGAAAGAATTCAGCAGAGTAAACTGAGATTTTACGAGTACAGCAATGGAAGCATTTATTTATTTATTTATTTATTTATTCAGTTTGGTGACCAGGGAGGTCCACTGGGCTGGGGAGCCCATTTTCAGTGGAGGCCCGGGGGGAAAAGCTCCACAGAAGGTTTATTAGATACATTTTATAATGAAAGAGAACATACATAGTATAAAAATACATATGCAAAAACAATATGGTTCAATCTGCAATCTAGTAACAATCAATGGAATGACAGTTTAGTTAAAGAGAAAAGAGTACATAATGTAATGTTATGAGAAACAAATTAATAGTTAAGAGTGGGGATAGGAGAGGAGAGGTTAGGAGGTTAGGAGGGGAGGGGTTAGCCAGGGGTAAAGAGAGTGGAGGGTTTGAGAGGCAAAGGTGGAAGAGTGCAGTTGCAGTTCCTGTTACGGAAGAAGTAGGAATGGAGTTGAGATTTGAAGCTATTGAGGTTATTGCAGGTCCGTAGGGCGGAGGGCAAAGTGTTCCATTTTTTTGCTAGGGTACAGGATATGAGAAGCTGGCCAGCTGGGTGCTTGGGTTTATGAATAGTAAGTAGGTTTTGGTGAGAGGATCTAAGAGGTCTAGGAGGGAAATATGGTTGTAGTTTGTTGGATAGTGCGGGGCAGTTTGAGGGTTGGAATACTAATTTGTGGACTGTGGTTAATTGGGGAAAGTCAAGTAGGTTGGGCAGTTCAAGCCAGTTAAGGGAGAGAAGGGAATTGCAATGGTGTGAGGAGGATTTGGCACTAGTGGCAAATCGAGAAATTTTGTTGTAACATATCTCTAGTTTAGAGGTAAGTGTGGAGGATAAGTTAGAGAACAGAGGAGAGCCATACAAGAGAGAGGGAAGAAGATAGGTAGTGGCAAGAGTTAGCCTAGATGAAGGAGAGAGGAAGAGGTTATTTCTGTAAAGCAGGCCAAGTTTTATGTGTGTTTTTTTTGAAATTCTGCTGAATGTGGGAGTTAAGTTTTAGCTGATTGTCTATAGTGACCCCGAGGAGTTTGGCAGAGTGTACAATCTCTATTTGTAAGTTATTATGGCTGGTGATGTGAAGGGAGTTTTCATCTACAGGGGAAGATTTGGAAGGGGAGAGTAGAAGGATCTTGGTTTTATTAGCGTTAAGAGAGAGGTGGTTTTGGAGCATCCAGTCTTCAGTGGTAGAGAAGGCGTTTTGAGTTAGAGATTGGAGTTCAGCTAGGTTGGAGGCACTGCAAATCAAAGTGGAATCGTCGGCGTATTGGACAATTTTGGAGTTGGGAAAGGCTTTATGGAAGTCATTAATAAAGATGTTGAATAACAGAGGACCAAGTATGGAACCTTGGGGTACTCCAGTGGGAGTAGGGAGGAAAGAGGATGTGGCTTGGCCCCATTTTACGGCTTGGGACCTGTTAGCAAGATAGCTGGAGAACCAAGAAAGGGTTTCTTGGGAAAGGTTAAGGTTAGAGAGATGATTTAGGAGGTGGGTATGGGAGATGGTATCAAAGGCTTTAGAAAGGTTCGTCAGGACGGAAGATACTAAATGTCCAGAGTCGCAGGCTGAATTGAAGATATGTAAGAAGGAGAGAAGGGCGGAGTTAGTACTGTGTCCTGAGTAGAAGCCATGTTGGGTGGGGGAAAGTAATTGATATTTGGTAAGGAATGGTAGGAGCTGTAGATGGATGCATTTTTCAAGAATTTTGGAGATAGGGGATAGGATGGCTATGGGCCGAAAATTAGATACATTGTTTTTTGCCTCCCTTGTGGAGAGGCAAATTATAAGCAGTTCACTAAAGTTTAAGAACGTAAGACTCGAGTATAGATCTATTGATCAGGATGCTGATAGGCAGAGCAATAGCATCTGAGGCTATTTTTAGGAAGGAGGAAGGAATGCCATCAGGGCATTAGAGCAAGACTTTAGTTTATAGAGGAGTTTTTTATTAGGTTGGTAGAGACAGGTTTAAGTTCAAAATTAGGGTAGGGAGGGGAGAGAGGGGAGGATTGGGCAGGGAGGGGAGAGGGATTATTGTTGGTGAAGGTCTTAGTGAGCTCAGCTATTGAAGAGGTAAAGAAGGAGTTGAATAGTGTGGCAATTTGAGTCGGATTTGCTAGTGTCAGGACAGGGATTGTTTTTTGTTCCAGGCCTCAAGAGGGAATTAATAGAGTTCCAGAACTGCTTAGGATTTTTAGCAAGATTTTCTTGTAGTTTTAGGTAGTATGATTTTTTTATCCTTAATGACATGTTTTTTGGCTAGGTTTCTCAACTGTTTATATTTTAATAAAATCTCAGGTTGATTGTTACGGAGGTAAGTTTTCCAGGTTTTATCTCTTTGTAGCATGGTGTTTTTTGTATCTTTGGTGAGCCAGTGAGAGGTTTTAGTTTTGACTCGTTTATTTCTTATTGGGGCTAGGGAGTTAAGGATTGTTAGGAATGTTGAGTTAAAGTAGTCAATGGCTGTGTCTAGTGGTAGAATTTTTAGGGGTTTCCAGTTGGTTAGTTTGAGAGAATCAATGAAAGTAGTGGGGTTAAAGTTAGTAAGGTTGCGAGTAGAAATATATTGATGGAAGTGAGAGGAAGAGGGAGTAGCTCGAATGGTGAAGGCAGGGAGGTGGTCTCCTAGAGAGTCAGGAATGACTCCTGAAGTTATAGTTTTGTTGGGATGAGTTACTAGGATCTAGTTGAGTATGGAGCCAGGGGGTGTGTTTTGTTAGGTCTAGTAATGGAGGTGGTAAGTTGAGTAAAGGTGAATAGGTTAATTGTTAATGTAGCATTGGGGTTATTGATTTTTCCCCAGTCAATATTTACATCTCCTAGGATGAAGGTTTCTAGTTTAATGTTGGAGGAGGTCCAGGAGAGAATATCTTGTAGGGTGTTGGTGTTGTTGCCAGGTGGAATGTAGAGGGAGATGATACAGATACTTTTATGGATGTTAAGTTTTAGTAGGCCGATGACATGTTCAGCACTTGAGAAGGAGGGGATATGGTTGGGATATGGAGTGATAGATAAGTAGTTGGAGTAGACTAAAGCTACACCACCACCTCTTTTAGTTGGGTGGTCAGATCGGAGAGAGTGAAATCCGGGCAGAAGGAATTCAGAATCATTTATATGAGGTTTTAGCCAGATTTCAGAGATAGCTAATATATCTGGTTGGTTGTGATTGAGCCAGGAATGAAATAGGGTAATTTTATTTAGTAGGCTTTGGGCATTGATAGTGAGGAATTTGATGTTTTTATTAGGGGATTTATTGTTGAAGCTGTGAAGATATGTTTGAGAAGAGTTGGGACCAGGATTAGCGTGGATGTCACCGGCTAGGTGAAGGAAAGAGGAAAGTGGAGGTAGTTTGTTGTGTTTGGATTTGGGTAAAGGAGTTAGGTAGACTTTTAGTTTGAGTTTAGTGTTATTAGTTGAGTTTAGGAATAATTTTATTTTTAGGTGAAGGATAGGCTGGGAGGGAACTAGTGAAGCTGCAATATTGTGATAGTGTGTTGTGAGGTGGTGTAGGGCCAGAGAATAAGTGAAGATGAGTATAAGAGGTTGTATGGTAAAGAGGTAGTAGAAGGAAGACTAACGTTATGGAGGTAAGGATTGAAGGAGGGAGGAGGGGCATTGTTAGTTAGGGATTAAAGAGAGGTAGATGTGTGTAAGGTGATATTTGTTAGTTATGGGGTGTGGCTAAGATAGTCAGGTGTAGTGGAGGAAGGGGTGTGGGGAGAGGAGTAAGTGGATTGCTTGCTGGAGTGGGAGGGATTTAGCAGGAGGGGAAATAAATGTAGGATCACTGGGGGTGGGTGGGAATTGGGGGTAGGGTAGGGGAGCAGAGTGAGCCCGCAGGGCGAACGGAGCGGGTAGAGCCAAAGGATGGACAAGCACAGTGAGAGAAACAATCTGTAGCTATAAAGACTACAGCAGAGAGGTAAGTGTTGCTAAGGAGAATTAAGAGTTTAAGAACTGGGAAGATAGAAGATATAGTAGTCAAGGGTAGAAGTATGTGAGGTGAGGGAAGAGGATGGGAAAGGACACTATGAGAGTTAAAGTAAAGGGACTTATTACGTTCTTGGTCAAGGGATTAGAAGTATCAGAGTATAGTCCAATTTAGGGGTATAGTGCCACCTAGTGGAAAATAAGAGAAAAGGCAGCAGGGAATAATATATCCAGTATTAAATCTAGTAAGGGAAGATAGGAAGTAAAGTTTGCAGAAATGGGGTAGTGCAGAGGGTGCAGGTGGGCTGCGGTTGGCTGCTGTTTCAAGGGAGCAGTATATAATAGTGAGATAGTTAATAAAGAACAAAATATATATTAAAGATAAATAGTCGCAAGATAATTAGTTGCATTCCCTAATACAATAATGAAGTTAATTAGGATAATATATGAGGGATTGGAGGCAAAAATTAAAGTGGGAGAGTGCCTCTCAGATAAGCTGTGTCTGAATAGAGGAACCAGACAGGGATGTCCTCATTCCCCTTTATTTGTTTTATATTTAGAGCCACTGGCAAAGAAAATATAGGACTAAGAAATTCAAGGATATAATTGGTATGATAATCAAGAAAAGTTGCATTTATTTGCAGGCGATGTTACTTTGTACCTGATAAATCCAGGAAAGAGCACTTCAGTGTTGTGTAACATTCTGAGACAGTTTCAAGTTATTTTCGGCATATAGAAATTTTCAGACAAAACAAAGCCTTGGCTGTAAACTATGTACCCACACATAAATTGGTTCAGCAATACTTATATTTATGGGGAAATAATAAAATTACATATTTAGGAGTATGGGTTTGAAAGGATTCTGTTATGGCAGCTAAGGATATGTGGGAAGATATGCAATATTTGATAATGCTGTACTGTACTGTAATTAGCTGGAAACACTGTATACAATGAAACCCATGCTTGTGCTGAATAGGTGTCAGTCTCTTCCTTATGGACCAAGTCTTGTACACTCAGAATGAATTCTGCAAACACTGTAGTTCATTTAATATGATTTTATTAGATGCTCACAAAATCTGAATACTGTCTCCAGTAACAGTATTGATAAACAATTGAAGTTGCTGCACATTATTCTGATTGTCCTGACCAACATAAACTGACAGTCTCTAGATGACCTATTTAATGTACTCAGGCTTGAGTGTTTGTCATCTACTCTGAAGTAACAGGTCGAATAAACTTACTAACCTTAACTGCCTTGCTATCCTGAACACAGCATATTTAATTGCTTTTAGTCTCATAAATTTCCTTTATTTACTTTTTCTAACCTTGATCTCAGGCTTTGTTTGTGCTTCATTAAAGAACATTCTGTTGCTGATCTTTTCCTTGGGAAAAGAACATTCTGTCTGCACATTTATGCGTATCTTTCCTTTTTAATAAACTGTCTTTTTATGCTTGGCCAGCAAGGTTATTTTCCTTTCTGCTTAACTCTCTTTTATGCATAAATGAAACACAATTTATTTTACTCTTTAGCCTAATGTCCAATCACTATTTTAAAATGGAAATCCCTAATCTAACACCAAACAAAAGGTAATACAAAAATGAAGAAATGAGAATCTATTGTTTTTGGATATGAATAGTAAGATACAGGCCATGAAAATGTTTTTAGTCCCTTTCATTTTATATGTAGGTCAGGCATATTTTTATCAGCCAGAGAAGAAGTTGTGGACAGTAATTAATAAAGAGTTGAAGTACTTTATCTGGGAGGGAAAGAGGGCAAGGGTCAAGTGTGAACAAGGTGGTTTACGATTATCTGATTTGAATGTATATTTTACAGCTACACAGTTTAGGCTCCTATACATGACACATGCAGAAAGCTATAATTCAAAGTGAAAAGGGATGTTAATGAGGAAGTGTGGAAATTCAAGAAATAATGAGAGAGGATTTTGGATGCAGATCCTTAAGGATAATAATAGCCATACAGAATATTAAATTTATAAAGTAGCAGAAAATACTCTAAGAATGATTTTGCCACTAGGACTGAGTGCATTTAGGAGCAAATAACTAGAGAGGGAAAGGTAATACACTGGAATGAAGCCAAGAAGGCATTTAGACTGCAGGGTAGACTTCCTTCCCTCTCGGGGTTTATTTCCGAGAATAGGTAAATCGAAAGGGTAGGGGAATCTTAAGTCAAGGACCTAATGGCAGGATATATGTGTGGCTCAAACATATGCAACAAAGTCCAGAAGATTTAGGATTTTTGCTTGAAGTGTTTGCATAGGTGTTTTATACCTCAAGCAGACTACAAATCATTTTTCTTCAGATAGATGGCAAATGTTGGAGGTGTGATGGGGAAGAAAGAGGTAACTGGGAACATTTAATGTTAAGTTGTTTATCTCGCCTTCATTCTTGCTGGTTGGGATTGGAGCCCATCCTCTGCTCCGACTCAGCCATCTTTTATAGCTCGAGAGCTGTTTACTGGCTCGAGGCTACCCCTTATCCCATGATGCCTAGCGATAGCTACCCAGATCTCGTTTGCCGCTTCAGCTGCGAGGTGTTGTTTTTCTGGCTCAGGCTCGTATAAAGTTTTTTCGTATAACTTTCTTACTCTAGAAATATATTTTTTCAATGTTTTTTTGTTAACGTTTAGTCTTGTTTTTTGTGATAGCTAGTATTTAGTTGTAGTATCCTTTCCTTTCTTGTAGAACTCATTTAATTTAGAGAGTTCTCCCCCACCCCACCCCCATCCTCTTCTTGTCAGGTTAGCCATTTAGGTTAGAGGCTTTCCTTCTACCTTTCTTTCATAGGTTAGCCGTTTAACTTAGAGGCTTTCCTATTAAAAAAAAAAAAAAAATTCCTTTAGCTATAGTCTTGTAGTACAGTGTGTTTTTCGTGTGGACTGTATTTTGCTTTGGTAGCAGTTGTATTTGTTGTTTCCTTCTTTCAGGATGTCAAAGGAATCCAAAGTGTCTGGATTCAAGAAGTGTGACTCATGCTGTCAGAAAATGTCTCTGACAGATGGGCACACTTCTTGCATCTATTGTTTAGGCGCTGTGCACCTGCATGACTCTTGTTCTGTCTGCCATGCATTTAGTCCAAGAGTCCTGCAGGCGCGTAAGAATAAGCTTATTCT
>NC_056728.1:105966300-106154648 GCF_019279795.1 Protopterus annectens | reverse complement strand
AGTTAAATTTTCTAGCGCACAAAAAGCTAATAATTTTATTGGGAATGATTTTTATGAAGGTTCTAGTGATCACATTGAGGCAAGTGAGACTAATTATGGTCACCTTCAAGGTCAATAAAATAGGAAGTCCCTTTAGAATTTCCCCCCTCAGGAGATCAGAACTTTTAAAGAAATGATAGCAGAGGGGTCCAGTATTCACTATGGGACAGCAACTGAGATGGCACAGTGGAAATCAGGGTCTCCAATACCAGAGGGATGGGGTGGAACCAAAGGAGACCTCGCAGGAATCAGACAATTTAACTGTAGTGTTCAATAAACAGCATGATTTTAAGATGTATAATTACAGTGATGTTGTGGTAAATGATAAATGGGTTGATTTTTTGAAAGAGGTCTTACTTTTGTTCCGGCTAAAAGAGCCAGGGTCAAAGACATTCTAGTTAAACTCAAATTATTTATTTGTAATCTAAACTTGAGTCTATATTTTACACAGAAGGACTATATAGTTCCTTCATTATCCTCCCTATGTAAAAAAAAAAACAAGCACCTTTAATCTTGCACTGTAACCAATGATTTCCTTGTTCAAAAAAATAGTGAATATGACATTTAGACACATTATTAACAGTAAAAGAAAGTATTATATTTACAATTTACAATCAGATGAGTTTGTTATTGAAATAAATCATTAATACTCATCAAGTCAGACTTATGAAGCCTGACAAAGGTGGGGAAGTAGTGGTCAGGAACACCAATGACTGTATTAATAAGATACTTGGAATGCTGTATAGCAAAACCTACAAGGAGGTATCTGTTTATCAAAGAAATATTGCTTATCAAAGTCTCGATTCTTTGTTGGATGACCTATTATTACATGGTTTCATCACTAAAAGTGAGTACGATTTTCTTTTGGTTACAAACCCAAGATCCCCAAGATTTTTGTAATTCCCAAGATACATAAAACTTGCTGGACCCACCCTTTACACCTAATAGTTGACACAACATTTTCTAAGATCTTCACAATAGTTAGATTTATTGATTGGCAGTTGCATGAGGTTGGTAATAACACTGGTCATCTTTACAAGGACTCATGAGATTTTCTGACTAGAATTTCCAATACACCTTACAATAATAATTTGATTTTTGCCACCATCGATGTTAAGGACCTTTCTACAGTAATCCCTCATCATATTGGTCTAGACTGTTTTTATGTTTTAACACTGACATTGACCATGACAGAAATAAAGCCTTAAAGGCCCTAATGGGGATGGTACTTGAGAACAACTATATATTTTTGAAGGGCACCTATTTAGACAGCAGACTGGTGTGGCAATGGGAGCAACATATGCTCCCATTTTTGCCAATCTTGTTATGGCCCACTGGGAAAACAGTTATGTTTTTTTCCCCTTTAATAACTGTTGGTCCTTATATGGGAATTATGTTGATGATACAGTGTTTTTTTTGGACTGATACTATTGATAAGTTAAAGGAATTTTTCCAATATTTGAATTCAATGACTGGGTTTATGAAATAGACTATGAATTTTTCAGATGATAAAATTAATTATTTAGATTTAACTGTTTTTAAAAATAGGGAATGTTGTTGCTTTTAATCTAATATTTTTAGAAAACCAATGTATTCTACCTTTTTGTTGCATTATATCCTATGGACCAGAAAAGATCTCTAGTCAAGGGCCAATTAGTTAGATTATCTCGTATGATTTCACAGGAGGATTTGTTCACCAAAGAATGCTTAAAACTTAAAAAGATGTTCGAAGTTCGAGTGTGTCCTTCCATTTTTGTTAATACACTTCTGAAAGAGGTAAAAACCAAAAGGAAAAATAGGGTGTTTTATCCCTTGTTAGGTAAGGGAAACCTATTTCTAAGTAATAATCCACTGCTACCACAAATAGTTACAGTAAGGCATTAATTATTACTTATAATCTTGACTTTCACAATATTACAGCAGTAGTGAGTAAGAAATGGAACATTTTTTCAGTTAACCATGAACATCTCAAGGTCCTAGGTCCTTTCCCTAATTTTGTGTACAGTTTGCTTTAAGTCCTTAAATGAAAAGATCTGCACATTTGCTGGGACTGGTAGAATGAAAAAATGTGGGCATTGTAATCAATGCAGTTATATACTGAAAGGTTCTTTATGTTTATTTATTTTGTCTGTTTTTTGAACTAATAGCTCAGTGTTACCCTTTGTTTTTTAATTCATGTTTATGAAGTTATCTATTGATGGGTTTTTCAACCAATAAAACTGGGTGATTTTTTTTTAATAAAGTGGCTTGGTATATAAGGCTAATCTTGAGTGATTTATTTCATTCGGATGAACTCCAGTTACCAGGACAAAAGCAATATATCAATTTAATAAAATGATTGTTCAGTTACTTTGGTCTTGTTTTTGTGTTTTTATCAGTTTTTATATGTGGTGTCTTTGTGGATCATTATGTAGTGAGGGGGTAATATTTATGTGGAGGGTCTGGGGTGAGATACATCATGAGCAAGTTGTCTGATTCTTCAGTGAAGACATTTAATTTATCACACAACCCCGGTATCTATTTTTATTCTATTTTTCTTAATCTGCATTACTATTCTCCATTCATTTCAATTGGATGTGCTAATAACAGTATGCATTCAGTGCCTTAAAAAGTATTTACTTAAGGCATCTTTTTTATGTGATTAACTTTTAAACAAGCATGCGTGTTGTGTTGTGTTTTGTGTGTCTTGTGTGTTTCCTCTGGCCATGGTGGTGCAGGGGTTAGCATTGTCACCTCACAGCAAGAGTTTCTCCGGTTTGATTCTTGGCTGGATTGCCTTCTGTCTGGAGTCTGCACATCCGCCCTGCGGTCATTTGGGTTTCCTCTGAGTGCTCTGGTTTCCTCCCACAATCCAAATACATGCAGTAGGTGGATTTGACACACTAAATTGCCAGAGGTAAGAGCGTGTGTGCGAATGAGTGCTATGAACGAACTACCACAGCAGGACTAGCCACCCAGCAGTGTAAACTTTGGTTTTACAATGAAATAATGAGAATTATGTTAATATTTGTTAGATTTTAATTAGTTTTGAGGTTTATTTGGATTAATGTTAGATAGTGTAGTTTTCTGTTTTTAGTTCTAATCTGCAATTTTCAGATTGGATGTTTGTGTTTTGATTTTCATAATTTCTGTATTATTTTCCTTTTTTCCTTTTTGATTTTGTTAAATTTCATTTCTAGGGCTTTAACTTATATGGATGAAATTGTTTTATGTCTTTGAATTTATATTTTTGGCCAGGGTAGTGTTTTTTTTTTTAGTGCAAATGGGATTGAATCACTATGACTGCTTAAATGCCTAAATGGTTGGAGACTTGTGCACAGTAGGGATAACAGTTTTAAGATATTCTTAGGTGGTGATAAATAAGAATGTTTGCACTGTGTCTCTGATTTATATTAATAGTACAGACTAGATAAAGACAGTGATAAAAATGATGATAAAAACATGCATCATATACACTGTGTAGACATTTCTGGTTTATCTACATCCTTGGCACATAGTCAGAAACATTTCTACACCCTTGTTTATATCACAGAACCCAAATCAAATTGAAATTTAGGTGGTCTTACCACTTTTCCTGAAAATCATGTCATAAAGCAACAGTACAAAACAGTTCATTGTTTCCTTTATTATGCATCAGATCTTTTATAATCCACATTTAGAGTTTGTGCATGAGTGAGTATATGTGTGTGTGTGTGGCTACAAATCCTCTTCAAATCATCATCATACCAAATCAACGAATCACAGAATGTCTAGACCAAAACGTCAAACTTTCTAATCAGAGAACAATCACGATGCAGAAAATTCAGAACACTGAAATACTACTATGCAAGCATCAGCGCTGGCCTAGCTGCCCTGATAGTGTAAATTTGCTCAGAGCTATGAGAAAAGGTAAATTATAGATTTTAAGTTTTTACCGTAATTTACCTGTTGCAACGATTGTTGGTGGAAATCATGGTACAATGCGAATCAGAACATTTAGCCTTTTCCCCACTGTAGTGTGATCTCAGTGTTGGTATTTATAAGTTTTGTAGGGGGGGCATAGCTCCCCATATGGCAGGTGCAGGGGGGCACAGCTCCCCCTGCAAAAAAATTGTGAAGTATATAGTAGTCCATTTAGTGGTTATTTTTAATTGTTTTGTAATATTTGTAAGTGTTTAGGTTGGCACATGCACAGTGGTGTTTCTGTTTGAATATTCGGCATTGTGAAGTTTTGTATATTAGATGCTTCGGTGTTTTGGTCTCGATGTTCTGTGGTTCACTAATTTGGTATGGGATGATATGAAGTAGCTCCGTGGCTACATATATCATCATTAACCTCTGTTTTTCCCATGGGGTCCAGAAGTCACATCAACTACCACTATTAGTTGATGTGACCAATTTGCCTAAACCCAATTCTTACACCACTTTCTTGATCTCTGTCTTATATATATATATATATATATATATATATATATATATATATATATATATATATATATATATATATATATATATATATATATATATATATATATATATATATATATATATATATATATATATATATATATATATATATATATATAATATATATATATATATATATATATATATATAATATATATATATATATCTATACACATCTATGCTGAAGATGATCTACTCTTCAGTATATCAACAACGCACACAATATTGTCAAAAAAACTGATGCAGAATATCAATATTGCTTGTTCCACGATATTACCTTGGTGCATGCAAAACAAGCAAGCCCCCCTACAGCCCCAACATACCTATTAACTTAAATAAACTACCTCTGAGATTGCACAATACTGAGGAAAGGGCATCTACCTTTACCCCAGTATTATGTTGATCTTAGAGCGATGTTGCACAACTTTCCTGAAGACCAAACTGAACTTGCAGGACAATTGTTTACTATAGTAACATTCAACCAATATCCCCAGACCCACATATGTGTATGTTTGTGTGTGTGTGTGTGTGTGTGTGTGTGTGTGTGTGTGTGTGTGTGTGTGTGTGTGTGTGTGTATCTATCTACAGTGGATATAAAATGTTTACACACCCCTGTTAAAATGCCAGGTTTTTGTGATATAAATAAATGAGACCACACTAAATCATTTCAAAACTTTTTCCATTTTTAATGTGACCTCTAACCTGTACAATTTAATTGAAAAAACAAACCTGTTAGGGGAAAAATATAAAAAAATAAAAAACATACAATAAGCTGGTTGCTTAAGTGTGCACACCCTTAAACTAATACTTTGTTGAAGCACCTTTTGATTTAATTACAACATTCAGTCTTCTTGGCTACACACCTGCCACCATAGGCTCATAGGTGTGTGCTAGGCTAATGGCCCTAGGGCCTTTACAAGCCTAGCTCGTAGAAGTACCCTGGGATTGTGCCACCCGTTGTTAGTTCCCAGTGCCTCTATCAAGTAGAGCCACTGGAGTGATCCCCGGGGTGAACTTTCTATTACCCATCCACTCAGCATGATTTCTCTTGAATAGGTCTAGTGAGGTGATCTGCTTGACATGCATGGGAAGTCTATTCCAGACCATGGGTAGTCTCTGGGTTATGAACTTGTCCCTGAAGCATGTTCTGTTGATTGTGGTAATGAGGTTGAGGTCTCTGGAGCATGTGGTGTGGAGGGATTGGGATTTCTTTAGATGTAGCATTTCTAACAGAGCTGGGTCTGTCATGGCTTTGTAAGTCAAGCAGCGATCGCCTCTTAGTAGATGATATGAGACATAGAATAGCTGGAGTTTTTTGAGTCTGCCTGTGTAGGACATCTGTTTAAGGCCTTGGATCCTCTCTGTGAGATACTTTTGTGGCCTCCCCAACTGTTGCAGGTGTCTAGTGAGGTACATGCCAAATGGGGAATTTTACTCTATGATTGATCTAATGAGGGAAGAGTAGAGAGAAATGATTACCTCTTTCTTCCTGGATGCAAACCCCTTGGTAATGAGATGTGCCATATAGAAGGACTTTCTGACCACAGTGGCAATGTAGTGGTTGAAGGAGGGGTTGCTGTCAACCTGTGTCCCCAGATTTCTTATAACGCCTTCAGTGTTCAGTGGGCTGCCATCGATGTGGTAATTAGTGGGAACTGAGTTTTTTCCAAAGGGGATGATGGCATTTTCTGGCATTAAGCTTAAGGCCATGGTTTCAACACCAGTCATTGGTCTTAATGAGGCCTTTCTGTAGGATATCTGCATCACCTGGGGAGCTAATAATGGCTCCCAGCTTACAGTCATCTGTGAAATTTGTCAGCTAGAGTCCCTCCGTGTTGGCCTGGACTTCTGAGAAGTAGATGCCAAACAGGAGAGGACCCAGGACCGATCCCTATGGGACTCCACTTGTGACTGGTCGGAAGTCTTACTTGGAGTCCACTACTTTCACACCGTGGGTTCTATCTGTGAGCTAATTTGCAACCCACCTAATGATATAAGGATTAATGCCTAGTTTGCTGAGTTTATTAATAATTCCTGAATGAGGAATGGTATCAAAGACCTTGGCCAGATCGAGGTAGGTTGTATGAACTGCCTTACCTTCATCCACTGCGCTGGTGGCTGACTCAAAGAAGTCAACCAGGTTGAGCAGGCATGATCTAACCTTCACAAAACCAAACTGTGTGGGATCTGGAATTTGGAGATTCGCTATATCCTTGTTAATTAGGTCCATGATGATGCACTCCGTAGCCTTACATATCAGACTCGTCAGGCTAATGGGGCTAAAATTTCCAGGGTCTGTAGTTGATTCTTCTTCATAGAGAGGGATAACTATAGCAGTGTGCCATTCAGTAGGGGCAAAGCCTGAGGTGAGGCTGTGAGTGAACAGAGCACACAGATGTGGTGCCAGTTCACTTTGTAATTCATGTAGAACACAGCCAGGGATATTGTCGGGTCCCATGGAAGCTGTATTCTTGGCCTTAGACAGTGCAGCTTTAACCTGTGCTGCAGTAATGTTGGGTGCCTAGCATTTTTCTGGTATTGAGATTGTTTTTTTGGGGGGGTAAAGTTGGCACTGAATCTGTCAGCCAGTATGTTGGCAATATCTTTTGGCTCTATATAAGTGGTACCATTGTGCAGTAACTCAGAGCAAATCTGGGTATTGTCATGGAGAGCCTTGATATAACTATAGAAGGCTTTGTGTTTGTTTTTAGTGGCTGCTGCAATTCTGCCTTCATAGCTGGCTTTGCAGGTTTTGATGAGGGATCTCAAATATTTGTTGAGGCTAATAAGGGAATTTTTCCAGTCTTGGGAATTCACCTTTTTCTGCAACAGTTTTTTCTTTCTGTTGTAGAGTTTATTAATGGCAGGGGACCACCAGTTTGGCTTTCTTTTTTTGGAGGAGAGCATTTTGGTTCTATTGGGTATAGTTAGTTTCATGCATTTATGTATGTGCTCCTACAGTGTATTGGTGTGAGATTCGGCAGTCATGCATTTATTTTCCATTGGCATGGGTGCCGTGAAGTTAGCCACCTCTGTTTTTAGGAGTCCAAAGTCAGCTTTGGAGAAGTTTTTCATGGTCGATACCTTTACAGGGGTGTGGGTGAGGTATGAATTTTATGGTGATTAGTTTGTGGTCGGATCTAACCAGGGAGGAATTGACTATTGCTGTAGAGCAACGGTTGTGCATGTTAGTAATAACCAGGTCAAGGATGTTGCTTCCTCTAGTGGGGGTAAGAATGAGCTGGTCCAGGGCATTGGAACTGATGAATTCCAGGAAGCTTTAGGCCAGTGCATTGCTGCATGAGTATTTTTCCCAGCTGATGGAGGGGCAGTTGAAGTCGCCTAGTATGAGAGTGTTGTGTTGGATCTTAATAGTTTCCAGGGTGCTTAGGAATGTGGAGTGAGAGTCTTGGGACATGGTTGGGGACCTATAGCAGGCTATGTCCTGAATTACTGTCTTACCCAATATTAGTTGTACCTGGAGTATCTCAAATGTGTTATGGTGGGCTACTAATCTGGATGTTTGCATATTGTTTATGAATATGGAGACACCACCACTTTTGGAGCTTTGGTCCATGTTCTGGGGCCAAAATGTGTGGAATGAGTGATAGCCTGGTAGCGCAGGGGTGCATTCTACTTTTAAACCAGGTCTCCATTACAGCACAAATGTTGATGTTCTTTGTTCTGAGGAGTGCTTCGAGTGAGTGCATCTTGAGATTTAGACTTCTAGCATTGAGCAGCATGATCCTTAGATTGCATTTATTTATAGCTGTTACAGTGATAATTCGGTCTTTGGAACACCGCCTAAAAAGGCACTGTAGGGATGGCAAGAGCCTTAGCCAGTACCTGGAGACAGATGCAAGCCATCTCTGGTAAAGCATTGTGGTCTGTCAGTCATACCATCCCAAGCAGACAGATACTGGATCCCCTTAGAATGACACCAGAAACTTAGCCAATTATTGACGTCAGTCATTTTTTCTTCATACTGTGGTATCGTTCTGGGTGATGGTAGGATGCTGCTTAGGGCTAGGGTCATACCCCTGCCTGGGCCACATAATCCGAGAGCTGCACCATGTCTCTTTTCATGTAGTCCAGGGAGGTGTGTATCAGGTCGTTCAGACCCACATGTTCAATGACAGAGTCATACTTGTACTTGTTGTGGAGTGACCTGAGTGCTTGTGTTATGTGTCAGATTCTGACACCTGATAGACAACTGACTATTACCTTCTCCTTATTCAGCCTAGTGAGTGGGACATCAGTGCGTCTCACTATTGAGTCACCTATGATTATTGTATTGGGCAAACTGTTTTGCCTTAGGGACTTAGGTTGAGGGGCACACTGTGTAGGTGAGCTATGTGTCTTGTGGTTTGTGCTGTGTTCTGGTGGTCGAGTGAATTTCTGCCTTGGATGTCACTGCTGTTTGGATAGATTTCTATTGAGAGCCTCTGTGAAGGTGGGTGTGTGGTTTATGTTTTTATGTGAGGCCTGTGATGGTGGTGTTCTGGAGGGCTATGTGTTCCATGTGGTGTGGTGCAGGTGTTGACCTTCTTTTTTTGACCAGCTAGTCTTGGTTGGAGAGTGCATGGCTTCTAATTTGGAGATATACGCACATCTCTCACAGGTCTGAGTGTTGGGAGGGTAAGAGGAGAGGGTTGTAATTGCTGCACTGCCTCAGAATGCCCAAGTTCATCAGGTTAACAGAAGAAAGCATAGGAAACTAACTTTTAGACATGCCAGGAGGGACCGTCATCATTACTAAGTACTGGAGCTGTTTCCTTATGGGACATCTAGTGCTGATAGCATTTGTGTACTACAATAATTGCTACAAAAAGCCTGATGAAGTGCTGGCGAATAAGCTAATTAAAGTGCAAGAGAGAAGAGAAAGTTAAAAGGGATAGACAAAACTGCCCAAACAGCCAATAAAACTACAAATGTGAAGTTCTTAAATCTTATTCTCACTGATGGGTTCGGAGCCGATAGCAAAGCTCAAGGTTTGCCAGTAGCTCGAGACCAAGCCCCTTATCCCACAATGCACTGCCAGAATTACCTCAGATCTAGTTTGCCACGGCAAGAGAGATCTCAGAGATCCAGCTAGCTTGGACCATTTGTGGGAAAAATAACAGCAAGTTTATAAAAAAAAAATTTCTTTCTCTTACTAAAATAGTTGTGTGTTCATATCAGCTTGTTTATAATATAATCTATAGTTTATGTAGTTTTAAACAGTTTAAATAGTTAGTGCCCTGTTGACGTCTTGGTTTGTGTGGGCCTTTACCCTATTTACTCTTATTAGCCTTTCTAATAGTCAAGGTTCTTCTCTGTGGGCCTCTTTGCCCTATATTTGTAATCTGTGAGTATATTGTTATAGTTAGTGCCCTGTTTGGATTTAGTAGTTTTGTGGATCTTTACAAGTGAGTAAGGATTTTGCTATCTTACTCTTTTCAGTTTACTGTTTGTTATTAACTATGTCGGATGATAAGGAGAAATCCCATCCTAAATCGGGATTCAAAAAAATGCCCAGATTGTGGGCAGAAAATGTCCATCACTGACAGACACATCCAATATGTCTACTGTCTGGGGGCTAAACACCTCCAAGACACTCGCAGCATTTGCCATTCCTTTTCTTCAAGAGTCCTCTTGGAGAGAAGAAGGAAGCTAATAGACAGGAGATTGCTACAGCAATCTTTTTCTGAGGTTTTGAGTAGCCATGAAGGTACTAGCACATACTCCAAATCCTCAAAATCCAGATCTTCAGACAAAGTGACAAAAAAGGCAAAAATCTCAGGAGGGTCATCGGTTCCACAGACCTCAGAACCGAGTGTACCTTTGATTTGGAGCCAGCTCTCGATTTTGGAACCGGTCTCTGAAGTTCCTTCTTCACCTCTGCTTCCGTCAGCACCTTCGGTGCATTCACCTAAGTCCTCAGTCAGCCTTTCAGATTTGGACATGGATCAGCTAGTGCAGAAGCTTTTTGCAGGCACCAGGACTTTCCAAATTGTTGTCGGCCCCGACCAGCTCGTCGGTGCCGAAGACCATGGAACTGGATTTGTCTACTCCTCCTCCGAGCCGTACTGGACTCTTGGAACCGAAGGAAACTAAACCGATGGTTGTCAAACCCTTGGAGCTGATACCTGCACCGGTGTTATTGGCTCCATCTACTCGGATGTCCTCGGCACCGACCGAGGACTCTAGGAGCTGACGCTCTCCCGTCGGGTCTGCGGAGGATAGTTGAATTGATTTGTTGGTGCCGACTCTTCCTCTCGGGGCTTCGGCTCGGATGAGCTCTGCTCCTACCTTGGGCTCGGAGCCCAGGGTTTTGGTGCGGGAGGATCGGACGGTACTCTCGGGTCTGTCCACTCCTTCTCGTCGGAGCCATGGTGCCTTTGATGCTATGAGGAGAGTTTTGTCTCCGAAGACAATGTCAGCATCGGTTCAGCCTTCCCTCTCCCCTCAAGCTCCTGTGTCTGCTTCTACATCTAAAACAAAACACAACTGCAAACTCGATAAAACAAAAACAAAGGCAAATCCACCAAGTGATAGTCCACGATATAACAATGAAAGTTTGTAAAATTTATTGTAAGCGCTTTCATGCACTTCTCATAAGTGCACTTCTTCAGACAAAACAACATACAAACTGAGGCAATATATAAATTAAAATAATTAACACATATAATTAATTAACAAGATTCAATTAAAATGATTCAATTAAAAATTAAAGCCGTCCTAAACCTTTAGAACAGCACACATTCAAAACTTAATGACAGCACTGCCAGCAGACACAATATCACTACAAAACCATATATTCTCCACATAAAATTAATAAAAGTTATTTATTAAAGACCATAAATAGCTCATGACTAGCGTTCCAAAGCTTTTAACTTACGCAGACACTTTATGGAACAAATGTCATTGATTCCTGGATACACATAAGCATTACTTTAACAAACGTCGTTGATTCCTGGATACACATAAGCATGCTTCTACATCTACCGGTCCCTCTAAGCGTAGAGACCCCGAGCCTCAAGTACCCCCACAGGACATCCCCTACTCTTCTGAGACCTCTCCAGATCCCTCCACTGAGGAGGTGCCCAAGAAGAGACTGTGCAAGAGGAGGCACTTAGACTCCCCACAGGAGTCTTTGACATCTGATACGGACTTAGATGAGTCAGAAGGGTCCCCTCGATCCCCCTCTAAGGATATCTTCTTTGCAGAGATACTAGAGATCCTTAGTCAGAGGGGCGATTCGCAGTCCAAGACCCCTACTGAGGATGAGTCCATGCTCTTGAAGGCTTTTGGGTCTCAACCTTCCACTTCTTGTGTGTCTCCGCCTTACGACGAGCTCATGGAACTGATTTCTTGTAAGGCGTGGGAGTCACCGGAGGCCATGGAACCTGTTCCTCGTAAGCCCAATAAATTCATGTCTGCCCCAGTGGACAAGCCATTTTTGACAAAGGGAGTGACTGTTGATGCCATGGTGGTAGCTGCAGCCACCAAAAAGGAAGTATCTGAGACATCCACCTCTATCCATCCCCCTAACAGAGATTCTGGGGTCATGGATAGATATGGGAAGCGCATGTTTAGTTCAGCGACTTTTTCTCTACGATCACTGAACTACTTAACCCACTTTAGAAGACTACAGAGAGATCTCCTCAAAGAGCTAGGAGATACTCTCCAGGGTACAGTAGCTGCAGGGGTGGACGACAAACACCCAGCTCGCTACCCTAAACTCAGTGGCAAACTCGTCCATGCATCTCATATCCTATGCAGTTGATGGTTCGAGTAGAGCCGCTAGTTCGGGCATTGCTCTTCGAAGACAAGCCTGGATACGTCTCTGTTCCTTTGGAGAACCCTTTAAGTCTTCCTTTATTAATACCCCATTTGATGGCTCATCACTGTTTGGGCCCAAAGTAAAGGAAACTTTAACCAGGTGTGAGCAGGAAGGCAAGACCTTATCTGCCGTTGGAGTCCATTTTTCGACCCCTACTCGGCCCTACCCCAAAGGCCCTAGGGGAGGAAAAATGTGGTTCTGAAAAGCGCAGGGAACCTTTCAGGACACACGTGGATAAATCCCCACTAGAGGCAGAGGAGGGGGTTATAACGGAAGACGCCACCCCAGCAGCAGAGGGGGTCTGCAGCAACAGGATGAGAGGGGTCAGTTCTCTGGTCAACCCTACCAGCGCCCTTGAAAGGGGGCCTGACTGTTCGGCTCTGGAGGCAGTCGGGGGTCGCTTGTCTTTGTACCCAGAAGCCTGGCTAAACATAACATCAGATACTTGAGTACAAAGCATCATTTCCAGAGGATATTTCATACCATTTTGTTCCCCTCCCATTCCTATAAAGAGAATCCCAAATGTTCCACCCAATCTCAGGGAACAAGCAATCGTAGAGGTCCACAGATTGCTAGAAAAAAAGAGTCATCCAGCCAGTCCCAGCAGACCAAGTTGGATTCGGAACTTACTCAAAACTCTTTTTGTTACCAAAGAATACAGGAGACTGGAGACCTATCTTGGACCTCAGCAGACTCAACCAGTTCATAAAGAAAGAGAAGTTACGAATGGTCATGCTTCAGTCCATTCTTCCTTTTTTAGGTAAAGGCGATTGGATGTGCTCCATAGATCTCAAGGACGTGTACTATCACATAAAGATGAACAGGCACTCCAGAGATCATCTGCGCTTCCGGTTGGGAGCCAATCATTACCAGTTTCGAGCCCTGCTCTTTGGTCTCACTACAGCCCCCAGAATGTTAACAAAATGCATGGCAGTGGTCATGGCTCACCTGAGACGTCTAGGCTTCCAGGTGTTTCCATACCTAGACGATTGGCTCCTCACCGCTGCCACCAGGCATCAGTTGACACAGGCAACACAATGCACTCTGACACTCTGCCATCAATTAGGCATTACAATCAACTTCGAAAAGTCTGCCTTATTGCCATCGCAGCATACCGTTTTTATAGGAGCAGAGTTAGATACCTCAACTACCACTCTACGTCTCCCTGTCGAAAGAGTCTATCTTCTCCGCCAAAACGTCAGCTCACTGGTTTCATAGAACAAAGCTACAGCAGCAGAGGTATTGAAGGTGGTAGATTTGATGGCAGCAGCAATCCTGGTTATACCACTCGCAAGGATGCATATGCAAATTCTTCAATGGCTCCTCTTCACTCAGTGGTCAGAAACTACCGATGCACCACATTATTCTCATCATGGATTCTTGCAGGAGAGACCTTCGGTGGTGGTTGACATCTCTTCATGTCACAATCGGAAGACCCTTTGTTCTCCCCCCCAGTAGCCACTGTGACCATGGACGCTTCCCTGATAGGGGGGGGGGGCATTTTCAGGGAAAGACTGCTCAAGGCACATAGACAGATCAAGAATCACATCTGCACATCAATGTTCTAGAGTTGAGAGCGGTGCTTCTGGTGTTGCAGTACTTTCAGGACTCTTTCCCTCTAGGAACTATTGCAATTCAGACGGACAACATGTCACTAGTCTGGTACTTGAATAAGCAAGGCGGAACCAAGTCTTACCCCCTTTGTCGAGAAGCCCTCATCTGGCAATGGGCTGTATCATCCCAGCGTTTTCTGTTAGCAACGCACATCCTGGGGAAATCCAACTTGATAGCAGACAAGCTAAGCAGGGCGATATTACTCCATCACGAGTGATCTCTCAAACAACAGGTTCCGGAGTTGATTTTTCCGCATATGGGGCCAGCCTTGCTGCGACCTTTTTGCCAGCCACATCAATTCAAAATACAGAAGTTACTTTGCCCTAATACCACCTCCCGGTCATCCCCCGAGAGATGCAGTTTTACACGATTGGCCCCCGGGGCTCCTTTATGCATTTCCACCCTTCCCATTAATACCCAGATTTTTACAGAAAGCAAAATCACTGGGAAGGACTGTTATACTCATAGCTCCCTACTGGCCTTGACAGATTTGGTTTCCGTTTCTCCATCATCATCTGTTGGAAGATCCATGGATCCTGGACCCAGTTCCGGACCTTCTGACCTACCCGTCAGGGAACCTTCATCCTTCACTGCAGTCCCTGAAACTGACTGCTTGGCTAATCCACTTCCCCTAATTGCCAGGCTTCATTCAATTTCAGAAGATACAAGACAAATTCTCTTGTCTTCTCACAAGCCATCTACCAGGAAATTATATGGCAGTAAGTGGAAAAGGTTCTCAATTTGGGCCAACACGCAGAACATTGACCCTTTCCCAGCTCCGCTATCTTCTATTTTAGAATTTTTGACAAAAATTTTTAAGGAAGGGGCAGCAGCTGCTACAGTTCGAGTTCAGTTAGCTGCCATCTCAAATTTTCACCTTGGGTTTGGTGGCTCAAATGTTATGGGCCATAAATTATCTGAGACTTTTCTTAAAGTCGTTTTTCATATGAGACCTCCGATCAAAATTCCCTATTCTCCCTGGAATTTAAACCTTATGCTCCCTCAGATTATTCTTCCTCCTTTTGAACCAGCATCTTCTTGCAATCTCAAATTTTTATCCTGGAAAACAATATTTCTTGTGGCCATTACTTCTGCCCGCAGAGTGTCAGAACTTCAAGCATTATCTATCAGACCACCCTACATGATTTTCCATGCTGATAGAGTATCTATCAGAACAACCCCCTCATTTTTACCTAAAGTCTGTTCTGAGTCAAATATCAATCAGGTCATTGAGCTGCCAGTCTTTTTTCCCAACCACTCTAACAAATTGGAATACATGCTGCACAAACTTGATGTTCACAGACAGCTCAGATTTTATCTTGATAGAACTAAGGATATTAGAAAATCAGACCAACTTTTTGTATCCTTCTCAGAAGCAAGAAAAGACAGTCCAGTGGCTAAAACAACCTTATCTAAATGGTTATCTGATTGTATATCCTTTGTTTATGAAAATGCAAACATGCCATTGACACACAAAACTAAGGCTCATTCTACCAGAGCTGCCTCTACATCTTCTGTCTTTCAAGCTAAATTGCCTCTTGGCAATATTTGCGCTGCAGCCACTTGGTCTAAGTCTCATACCTTTATCACGCATTACCAAGTAGATAAGGCTTTAAGGGACAGGCCTTCCTTTGGTTCTACGGTACTAAAGAACATACTCCCATGAGTCACCCAGGGTTGAGGCTGTTAACGCTACCCATAAGTGAGAATAAACGGTGAGATTTAACAACTTCACATAAAGAAGTTATGTACTTACCATAATGTGCCATGTGAGTTGTTTATCTCGCCTTTATTCTCACGTCCCTCCCTCCTTCCCCCTCCTGGCTTATTGTTGACTTAGAGGCTAGTACCATCCTGATTATTCAATATTTCTTCTTCCCCTTTGGGAAGTGTTCTTGGTAGATATATATATATATATAAAAGGATATGTATGTATATAGCAGCAAACAAGATCTGAGGTAATTCCGGCAGTGCATTGTGGGATAAGGGGCTTGGTCTCGAGCTACTGGCAAACCTTGAGCCTTGCTATCGGCCGTGTTGGAGCCGAGGATCGGCTCCAAACTCATCAGTGGGAATAAAGGTGAGATAAACAACTCACATGGAACGTTATGATAAGTACATAACTTTTTTTTTCAGAGCCTGAAACCACTCCTCTTGTGGTAGATAGGCTGCCTAGTGCTTACCACTCTCACTGATAAGCTGGAAGCTTCCCTCTAACACAGAAGGGTCTGGGGAACTCAGAGACTTACAAAACAGTCATGGACACTGCAAATCTGTATCTGGACTACTCTAGCAACAGGAAAGGCAAAAAACAATCTCAGAACTTTTTTTTTTGAAAAAGTTAACTTAAAAGACTAGCACTTGCAGTATGAAAAAAAACACAGTTAAACAGCAACAAAATTCAGTAAAATGCAGTTAAACAGTAATGAAATGCAGTAGATAGCAATGAAATATAGTTAATCAGTAGATTGCCTTGAAACAATAACTCACAAATCACAACAGTAACAGACAGCAGTAATAAAACAGCGATTCAGTAAATACTGTCTTCAATTTAGTGAGGCTACCAACAAGCAGTAATAAATATGGCAAACAGCAAAATGAAGTAGAAAGAGGAACACTGTTTATAGTAAAAAGTGAAGAAACAGAAAAAATGAGATAATTCAAGGTTCAGAAGCTAAAGGGGTGGGGCTTTGCTAAGTTCTCACTATAAACAGTAGAAAGCTGATGTAATGTCACTGGGGGGGGGGGGGGTGTCCAGTATCAACTTTATACCAAAGGCGGGCAACTTGAAGCCACCAAGACTTAAAACCACAACAATGACTCGGCAAGTGGGTTGGAAAAAACAGTTGTACAGATTACAGAGATATGTATTAAAAGACAAGTGCAGCAGACAATTGAAAATAAACACTTATCTTTTTCAAATATCACAGAAAGGCAGTAGGCCAGTCTCTCTGCAGCTTACAATAGCTTAAGCAAACAAGTATAAGACTGGCTATTAAAGGCAGAGAAACAGAAACCAGCCCAATTATCCAATCAAAAACAGTTTTGCAGGAGTTAAAGAGAATCTGATTAACCCCAAATAAAGTTCAGCTGTTCTAGTAGGATTTTCTTGACATTTACTCAGTTGCCTGCTACAGCAAGAGAGCTTACAAAGCATCAAAAAGATCTCATTGTTGAAAGGTATCAGTCAGGAGAAGGGTACAAAAAAAATTTCACAGCATTGGATATACCATGGAACACAGTGAAGACAGTCATCAAAAAGTGGAGAAAATATGGGACAACAGTGACGTTGCAAAGAACTGGAAGTCCCTCCAAAATTGATGTAAAGACAAGATGAAAACTGGTCAGGGAGGTTGCCAAGAGACCTACAGCAGCACTGAAGGAGCTGCAAGAATTTCTGGCAAGTACTGGTTGTGTACTACATGTGACAACAATTTCCCATATTCTCCATATGTCTGGGCTATGGGGTAGAATTGCAAGATTGAAGCCTTTTCTTACACAGAAAAACATCCAAGGCTGGGTAAAATTTGCAAAACAATACATACAGTCTCCCAAAAGCATGTGGGAAAATGTGTTATGGTCTGATGAAACTAAGGTTGAATTTTTTGGCCACAATTCCCAAAGGTATGTTTGGCGCAGAAATTACACTTTGCATCACCAAAAGAACACCATCCCCACAGTGAATGGTGGTGGCAGCAGCATCATGCTTTGGGGTTATTTTTCTTCACCTGGAGCTTGGGCTTTAGTCAAGATGTAGGGAATTATGAACAGTCCCAAATACCAGTCACTTTTGGCCCAAAACCTTCAGAGGTCTGCTAGAAAGCTGAAGATGAAAAGGAATTTCAACTTTCAACATGACAGTGACCTCAAGCATACATCTAAATAAACAAAAGAATGGCTTCACCAGACGAAAATTAATGTTTTGGAATGGCCCAACTAGAGCCCAGACCTAAATCCAATAGAAAATCTGTGGGGTGACCTGAAGAGGGCTGTGCACAAGAGAAGCCCTCATAATCTGACAGATTTGGAGCACTTTTGCAAGGAAGAGTGGGCAAATATTGCCAAGTCAATGTGCCATGCTGATAGACTCCTACCCAAGAAGAATCAATGCTGTAATTAAATCAAAAGGTGCTTCAACAAAGTATTAGTTTAAGGTAGTGCACACACAACAAAGTATTAGTTTAAGGGTGTGCACACTTCTGCAACCAGCTTATTGTGTGTTTTTTATTGTTTATATTTTTTCCTTAACAGATTTGTTTGTTTTTCAATGGAATTGTACAGGTTATAGGTGAAATTAAAGGTAGGAAAAGTTTTTGAAATGATTTATTGTGGTCTCATTTTTTTATATCACAAAAAACTGGCATTTTAACAGGGGTGTGTAAACTTTTTATATCCACTGTATATCTATATATAAATATATATCTATATATATAAATATGTGTGTGTGTGTATGTGTGTATCTATATATAAATATGTGTATATCTATCTATAAATATATGTGTGTATATATATATATATATATATATATATATATGTAACTATATATATATATATATATATATATATATATATATATGTATACATACATACATACACACACACACACACACACACACACACACACACACACACACACACACACACACATATTGGAGCTTTTCTCATTGGGCCTCCACTGAAAACCTATGTGTGAGTCTCACTCTCTCTCTCTCTCTCTCTCTATATATATATATATATATATATATATATATATATACCACTTCTTAATTTCGAAATTACAAAATCCCGAAGTTCTATATATCGAACTGAGATCCTTGAAATCTTGTAATCTTGAAATTAAGAAGAAAAACATATAAAACTATGTTTATGCAGGGGGCAAGCCCCCCTGCACCCCCATAATCCCTGCACCTTAAATATATTAACTCCGAAATCGCTCTGCAGTGAATAGATTGGTAATAGGGATTGCTAGACAGTGCGGAACAGGAACATTACCACTCTCTTCATTGTAGCCCGATCTTGGAGTTAGTATATTTTAGTTGCAGAAGGTGTGGGGGTGCAGGGGGCTTGCCCCCTGCAAAAACACACCTTTACATGTTTTTATTTTTTTTTTCTATTTAGTTTCTAATTTCAAAATTTCATAATGTCGAGACTCTGAGTTCGATTTTATGAATCTCGACATTATGGCATTTCGAAATTAAAAACTGGTCCCATATACATATATATATATATATATATATATATATATATATATATATATATATATATATATATATATATATATATATATACACACACACACACACATGTATTGGAGCTTTTCTCACTGGACCTCCACTGAAAAGTTATATCTCTGTATATATCTTACTATATCTATACATATATGGGATCAGTACTGATCCTCGAAGGAACTTTGACCGGTTAACAAACAGCGCATACTTCAAAGTGCTTTTTACCCAAAAAGCACTTTTGCGAACATATGCCTACAGCTAGAGGGAGTTGTGGGGGAATGACTGTTGCGGAGATCGTACTACAGTGTGGATAAGGGAATATTCCTTTTTCCTCACTGTAGTGCGATCTCGGAGTGAGAATATTAAAGTGGGGGGTGCAGGGGGGCTTGCCCCCTGCATGAAAGTAGATTTATTGTTTTTTTTTTTTAACGCACTTTAACGAAAGCACTTTTGCGGTGAATGTGCTTTCGTTAAATTGTGGTCAGTGATTGTGGATTCGGACTATTGAACTTTCATTCAATAGCCCTAGATTCACGTATATCTATCTATCTATCTAGAGATATATATATATATATATATATATATATATATATATATATATATATATATATATATACATATGTATATATAGTGAGATATGTATGTATGTATATAGATATATATAGATATAGATATATATATATATATATATATATATATATATATATATATATATATATATATATATATATATATATATATATATATATATATATATATATATATATATATATATATATATATATATATATATATATATATATATATATATATATATATATATATATATATATATATATATATATATATATATATATATATATATATATATATAGATATATATATATCTATATATATATATATATATATATATATATATATATATATATATATATATATATATAAAATGATAGATATTAATATAGCTATGCATACATACATTATATATATATATATATATATATATATATATATATATATAATATTTAAAGAATATGTGTGTGTGTCTGTGTGTGTGTATATATATATATATATATATATATATATATATATATATATATATGGTTCTACCTGACATGACTGAAAGCTCACATGGTCGACAGTTCATTTGAATGACATGAATTTGCCCCCCTCCCCAATGTTGTGCGACCTTGGAGTTGATATATATAGTTAGGGGGGGTGTGGGGGGCACACCTAAAATTCATGTCAATCAAATGAACTGTCGACCATGTGAGCTTTCAGTCATATGAGCTTTCAGTCATGTCAGGTAGAACCATATATATATATATATATATATATATATATATATATATATATATATATATATATATATATATACATATGGGCCTTGTCAACTTACTGAAAAGCAGTAAAACAAACAAAGAGGGCAATAAATGGCAAAATAACCTAGAACAAAATTTTTATTTTTAAGCGCTTTTTGTCTGAGGTACTACCCAGACTTCATCAGAAACAATAATATATAAGAAAAACAGAGCATAAATTAAAGGAGTGGTTATATGAACACATCTATAGCATTATGAAAAATAAGTTAGACAATGCTTTGGCAAAACATATTTTTGATAACCCTTCACATTTTTTTAAATTTTGGGTGATTGACCATGTGGTCTGTAACCCTAGGGATGGGGCCCATGGATTAAAATTAGAGAGGCTTGAATCAATCTGGAAGTAAAGTCTCAATGCTCAAGGATTCCCTGGTCTAAATGACCTATGTTCAGTAACTTGCTTGCTGAAATTAAAATGCCTTGAACGTTAAAAGAATTATTTTAACTTCTTGTTTGTCTAATTTTGAAATTTCTGGTGTGTAAATCATTTTTAATGGAATTTTAATAAGTTTTTGAAATTTGTTGACTTTTAATGACATATTGAAAATTTTCTGAAGTTTTTGGGGACTGGTGACATGACAATTTTTGGTTATGTGATAGTTATGAGGGACTTTTAAAAGGATGCTTCCGTCGTGTTATTGATTCTGATGAAGTCTGGGTAGTACCTGAGACGAAAAGTGCTTAAAAATAAAAGTTTAGTTCTAGCTTATTTTACCGCTTATTGCCATCTTTGTTTGTTTTACCAGTTTGCTGTGTTTGTAACTTACTGAAAAGCGGTATACTGAAAATTTCATAATACGGAATATATAATATTAAAATGTTAAAATGTTGAAATCAAAATACCTACTGTCTTACATGTTTAGATAGCTAAACTTGTACCCTCACCCACAGGACCATTGTTAACATTTATTTGTAAGTTTCATTAAAAGGGGTGTGATTTTGTATGTTGACTGGCTGTGTACTGACATAGTGAACATATAGAGTTCATGGATGCTCTTTATAGGTGTTATGAGTTCTACATTGTAAAGTGTCAGCATTTTGACATTTCAAGATTTGTCATTCCATGTCATGACTTTTGGCATGCCACTGTTAAGTAAGCTGCCATGTACCCATATAGGTATATGTAAAATATATGTTTATCCACTGAATGCACACAGTTTAAAGCAAAGGCTTCCCTTTCCACTTTTTCAGGTATTAGCAGAAGTTTCTACGAAAAATGTGCAGAGAGTCTGCAGATTATAAAGAGATTTGTTCACAGTGTGTTTGATTTTTATTTGCTTTTGTATAGTTGCATATAAATAGCTTGAAAATTAGTTTAGCAATTAGCTCAGAGGACTAAAGCTCTGACTTGTAAATGAGCTGATTTGTGTTGCATGGGAATAGGGTTTGAATCTATCCACTTTCATTCACCTACTGCGTAACCTTGAACACGTAACCAGAACCAGACCATTAATGGTCTCCTGGAATACATGCAACAACCTATGCTTGTAGTAAGAGAATTACTGTTGGTAAACTGATAGGGATGAATACAGGATGGGATTTTTTTAGGATCCTTACAATATGGCAGGAAGTTTTGGTAATACTACTTCCATTTTAAGCATTGTGTAATCTGTAGAGTCAGACGTGCGTGTCCATTGTGTCTTAACTGTTGTTTAGGTTATTATTTAAATATAATTCAATATTTTATATCTATTCTTCCATGGATTTGAATGATCTATATACACAGTGGTTAGTAGTGCTGCCTTAAAACATCTAGTTCTGCAGTTCATTCCCTGGCTGGAATGCCTCCTGTTTTGAGATTATCTGTCATCCCTGGACTCATAGTTTTTTCACTAAATAAAAGCAGTTTATGTAATGACGTTTCTCAAAATGAATTCAAGGCATAAAAGTATTTGTTCACTAAACACGCCTTTTTTAACAATTATTTAGATTTAAAGTTGCATCATATTTTATTTATATTAGTATTCATTTATTTTATTTTGTTAACCAGGAAAGTCCGACTGGGGTATATTAATTTGTTTTCTATAAAAGCCTGTGGAGAAAAGCTCAACACTGTGATAGAACTGTAAGATGCATAGTAAACAATTATTAAGCATAGCTGTGGCAAAAGCAGTTATTTCAACAACTAACTGTTAAAGTATATTTATTTATTTAGTTAGTTATTCATTTATTTTTTACTTTTGTTTATCGGGAAATCCAAATGGATGCAGGACCCATTTTCAATAGAGGCCTGGGGAGAAAAGCTACACAAATTTATTTACAAAAAATGAAATACAAATTTTAAATACAGATATATATTGTGCAAAAATAAGAATGCAGTATAACAATTAACATTGCATTGTAAAATACTTTATTTGCTAACAATACTCAATGAATGCTTCACAGTGTATAGAGCAAATTGCTAGAGGTGTACAATCATTTTTTTTGCAATGAAACATGTAGTACTGTGTTCTCATGTCTAATTATGTGAGCTAGCTGTGTGCTAAGTTTAAGAAGCTGTCAGTGAGAGATTGTGTGAGAGGTGGGAAGCAAACTGTACTGGAGGTTATGCATGGGGTGCAGAAAATAGACCAGCAGAGCTCCAGCAGTAGTGAGTGTCAGGTCAAAGATTATAGTGATGGATCTGTGGTAGGAATAAGAATTGGCAAGTGGAAACCTAAGTGAGAGGCAGGAAGAAAATAGAGTAGCAGAGCCACAATGTCTATGCAAGGTGTACATCAAAGATTGTTGTGTTGGATGAGTTAGAGGAGTTGGGGAGAGTGTGAGAGAGTATGTGGTAGTGGTAGCTAACCTGGAGCTGAGCAGTTGCACGATCAAAGTATTGTTTTAAAAGTGTTTTAAAGCTTGTCAAACTTGTTTGATGTCTGATGGAAGTAGGAATAGAATTCCATATTTTACATATGCAGTGTAAAGAAAATTAACTGAGGAATTGTGGGGTATGAATACACTGAGTAGATATTTGTCCGTGGAGCAAAATGGCCTCTTATCAGAGTGGGTAGAAAAAGTGCTGAGTAGGTCTAGACAGTTTTGAGGTTTATTAACGATACTGTAGACTTTTGATGTTTGGGTGTTGGAAAGTAGCTTGTAAGTTATGACCAACAGAGTACATATACTGTATTGCATTAGCAAGATCTGTGTGTTTGATTAGTAGCAAATCTTGCAATTTTATTATAGCATGAGTCATTCTGATAAATCTTGCACTATTATTATAGCATGCTCAATTTGGTTGAAGAGCATGCTAGAGGTTAGTGAATATTGATGTGGCATATTTATCTGAAACAATACAATAGGCATATTGAAAATGGGCCTGTCATCCAATTGGATAGGACAACATAACTAGGCAGCAATCAGATAGCATGGCTAGACTTAAAATGCCCAACCAGGGATGATAGCCTAGTATACTTCTACTGTATGAACCTGAGATAACTAATCTTGTAACAGAGTTTCAGTTGAGTTTGAACTCTGTTTGTTATATTATGTATGAGTATTGTAAAACATAGTGCTGGGACAAGTATTAGGCCAAGGTATCTCTGTTAGGTGACATAAGGGATGGTATTACCATTATAATTCTTTATTAAAATTTGTAGAATAGTAGCTACTTTTCATGCTGTGGGTGAATTTTCATGTGGTTGATTAGAAGCGGGTTGGAGTAGGTCCAGTTGCACATTTGAGAAATTTATCTTGTAACTTATTTTGCAAGTTGATATGGTTTGTACTGACTTATAAGACATGTATGCCATCTGTGTACATGACTATGTTTAGATTTGGTAGATGTAAAAAGATATCACTGATAAATAGTGAGATCGATAGTGACCCTAGTAATGATCTTTGAGATAATGCTGTATTGAGTATGCCTACAGAGGAAATGGAGTTACTGTAATAGACCTGGAAAGATCTTTTGAGACCAGCTGGCATACTGGTCATGATATTCACCCTCTCCATTGTACAAGGTACAAGGTTTGATCCTGGACCCCCGACAATGACTGTATGGAGTTTGCAAGTTCTCTCTGTCTGTTTGCACCTCAAACTCACCCAAGAATGTAGTTGTGGGCTGCAGCACAGACTCTAGATGGTGTCTATAGGGAGAAGGGTTGTATAGACCAACCTCTCTGGACATCAGCTGTGGTACACAGTATCCTCTAGATAGGAGAGCATGGATCACAGACTAAGTGCCATGTCAGGGCTAACCTCTCAATCATGTAAAACAAAATGACTCTAGGTGATTTGGTTGTGTTGACTAATATTGACAAAAAATGGGCATGGGTATTGGCCAGTGATTAGTGGGTTGAAAGAACTCTGACCCTTGCCAGGGACCTATGTTAAGAGTGGGAAGTGGTCTATGAGCCCCTGTTGGCCAGTGTGTGCCTGCCATTAAGGCCAGTGACCCTGGGACATTAAGCTACTGACTGGCCAGTGTTCAGCTGCTCAGCTTGGGTTACCTGGGATAGATCTATTGAGGAAAAGCTGGATGTAAAACCAATCAATTCTGCCAAACATGAACTAAGGATTACTATACTTAGTGTGGGTCCACTAACAGGACACAACTTGGAAGTGGATGACATTATGATAAGGAGGAGGCTGCACATCCTATGTATCCAGGAGACAAGATGGAAGGGTAGTACAGCAAAGCCACTTGGCATGGGATCCATAGTCTGCTACTCAAGAGGAGGCCAGACTAGAAATGATGTGGGAATTGTGGTGAGGTAAAGGCTTCAGAAGAGAGTAAGGGATGTCAGCAGAATTAGTGACAGACTCATGTCAATCAGATTCCAGTGTAATGATGGGACTTTATTCATAATCTCAGCATGTGCCTCACAGCAGGGTTGTGATTGGGATGAAAAGAATGCATTTAGGCAGCAGTTGCATGGCCTATTAGATAAAGCAGGACAACATAAATTGCTGTTAGTAATGGGTGAACTGAGTGCACATATTGGGACAGACAAAAGCAGAATATGAGGACTGCCTGGGTCCACATGTTTGGGGTAAAAGGAATAAAGGAGAGGCCATTCTAGACTTCTGTCTGGCAAATGGCTTGATGGTGGCCAGCACATGGCTCAGCCAGAGAGACAGTCACAAGATCACATGCAAGAGAAGTCAACAATTAACTCTTCCTCCTAGTAAGGAAAGGGCATTTGGGGTAGAATTAGTGATTGCAAAGTCATCCCCATTGAAACATTCATTCCACAGCATAAACCACTGGCTGCCACAATCGGCTGCAAGCTGTGATCAGAGAAGTCTCTAAGGTCAACAGACACTAGATTGAAGACCTGGAATTTGAGTAGAGATAAGCTTGAGTTCAGGGAATTACTCAAAGCAGTAGCAACTCAGGAAGAAGAGGAAATAGATGGAGTTAAAGAAGGATGGCGGTACCTCAAAACAGCATTTGTGAGGACAATAGAACAGATTGAGAACTGTGCCAGATATAGAAGCAAGGTACATAAGGAAAGTTGGCGGTGGACGGCAAAAGTCTATGAAGTCATCAAACAAAAGGAGGACTGTAGGAAAAAGTGGGAAATAGGAAAAATGGACCAGGCTAAGAAGGAATGCTAGATGGCTAACAAAGAGGATAAGAGAACAGTTGCAGTAACAAAGAACAAGGCATTTAGAGTTACTTTACCAGCTTTTGAAAAGTGCCTCAGTTGATGACACAAAGATCGTCTATCAAGTTGCAAGGCAAAGACAGAAAGATAAAGGAGATAGTCATACACCCTTTGTAAGGGATACCAGCAACAATCTGCTCACCAGTTCACAGGACATCAAATGCAGATGTAAGGAGTACTTCCAGCAGTCTCTAAATAAGTAAAACCTCCAGAAAGTTGAAGCTGTACTTCCCCAGACACAGCCTATGAAAAAAGAAGAGGAGGAGGAGTCCACCTTAGAAGAAGGAAGAACAGCACTAAGGAAAATGAAGTCAGGGAAAGCAGCAGGCTCGGATGAGGTCATAGCAGATATTAGAAAGATGTTGGTTGAGAGAAGACAGAAATGGCTCCTGAGAGTAAACATAGCAGTATGGGGGGGGGGGGGTGTATCCCAGATCATCCCTCCAGCCATAGCCCCTTTTTCCCATTTTTGCACATGGAGTCAGGGTTCCACTTCAACAGTGACAATCACATAGAGCCAAGGTTTACATCTCTTGGTGGAAACTGGAGAATAAGCAGACTACTGACAGTATAAAAAAAAACAAAGGGGACATCCAGAAGTGTGGGCAATACAGAGGTATCAAACTGTTGTCATACGGCATGAAAGTTCTGGAGAGGATGATTGATAAATTAATACACAGAGTAGTAGAAAAAGTGATGAGCAGTTTAGATTCAGATCAGGATGCAGCAGAACTGACCAGATGGTTGAAGTGAGACAGATAATTGAAAGAAGCTAGATATGAGGAAAGTGTCCAGCTGGGCATTCTTATACTTGGAAAAAGCATATGACAAGGTCACAAGAAACCTGATTTGGGCATTCCTGTGGTGGTTCAGTCAGCCAGAAGGATCAATCAAATTAGTGCAGGCTATATATAAGACTCAATAACTTAAGTATGAGCAGTGTTCAGTCTCACAGAAGGGCTCCTAGTGGAGGTGCATCAGGGTTCAACTCTGTTCCTATTGCTATTCATACTGGTGATGGACTACATTAGCAAACAGGTCAGAGGGGACAGATTGACAAAGTTGCTGTATACTGATGGTGTGGCATTACAGACAGACTAGAATTTCAGCAAAGGAAAGGGGAGTGGAATGTATAATAGAAGGCACATGGGATGCAACTGAGTACAGATAAGACAGTTGTAATAGCAGCAAATGGGGAAATCCAAAGAAGCTGAGAATTGAGAGGGAAAGTAAAATAGTGGAACAGTTTAACAGTTTCAGATATCTTGACAGGGTGGTTGAGAAGAAGAAGAGAAGTCCGATTGATGAGGTCAAAGTTAGCATTATAGGGGCTGCAACCAATGGGCACTGTGTGTCAGGGGTAGTGTATGACAGAAGAATGCTAAACAAGATGACAAGTAAGGTGTACAAAACAGTGGTATAGACAGTAATACTGTATGCTGCATAAATATGAGCAGTGAAGGCCAAGTAGCTGAGGAAACTAGAGGTACTGGAGATGAAATTCCCGAGATGGATGGTAGGATGCACATTGTGGGAGAGACAAAGAAATGGGGACATCAGAGCAGAAGCAAAGTAGCTCCAATTGTTGATAAGGTCAAAGAGAACAGATTATGGCTTTTGGGTCTATGTGCAAAAGCAGAAGACAATCTATTGAAGGAAACTGAGGAAGGACAGGAAGAAGCCAAAAGGAAATGAGGGCATCCAGCAAAGAGATGAATGGATCATGTGAGATAAGACTTGCAACAGTCATGAATGACTGTCAAAGAAGCTAGTAGAGTAGCATTGAATCAAGAGAGATGGTGACAGTTGATACAACAGCCTGACCCCATGTAGAAAATGGGAAAAGGGAGATTGCTGATGATGCCGATGATGGTAAGATCTGTTTTGAAGGTAACTCTAGAACTAGAGATTGATATTTCTTCCAAAGCTTAGACAGGTGAGCTTACTGAGTAGCACTATGTGATGCCCTGGTTATATCTACAATGAGACCTGCTGTGATGTGCCCTTAATTAATATTGGAGTAAATGGTAGCTGTTGTCATTAAAATGGTTCTAAAATGTTTTAAAAGCATTGTGAAAGCCATGCTGAGCTTATGATAGCAAGTCATAGCTATTCATGCAATTTAGCAGTTATTTCTATAGTAGATTTTCAAATATCTTTGTTAGAGGGCACAAATCACAGATGGGTCTGTAGTACTTCTGATATGTTGGTTTATCAGAGTGGAAATATGTATGCATGTTTACATTTGAAGGGAGAGGGAGAGAGATGCTTACATAAGAGGTTAAGAAATGAGGAAGGAATTTACCATTTTTTTCAGCTGCAAGTTTTGTGAAGGAAAGGTGAACTTTGAATAGTTTGACCCCACTACTGTTAAGTTTCAGTAGCAAGAATTTAGATTGCCTAACTAATATGGGAGAAGTAAAAGATGGATGTATAAGTGTCTAATTGATACACTGTAGAAGAGGATAGAGCATCTTGAGTATGTGGTTTTGCTTTGTTGTGAGGGAAAGTTGTTTATTATGTCCTTTATGGTAAATTGAAGAGACTGTGCATAGTTAGAGACAAGAAAGGAGTTATTTTTGAGGGAGTATCATTATTGGACTATGTGGAGTTATTTAAAGTGGCTGTCATTTGTCTAATTTCTTTTCAGAAGAGATTGTTTAGACTGGTTAGTTTGTCATAATTTAGTCCAGAGTGGAGTTATTACCTATTTTTATGGCAAGTCAAGTGGGTGAGTGGATTAAACGGACTAGTCTGAAATGCTGCAACATTTTGTTAAGGGGAGTTGCATCTTTCCCAGTGGCATTTACATTGAAGGCACCTGGAATGACAGCGTTTTTATTGATGCACATGGGGGAGGGCATATTTTGTATGGCAATATGTATCACAGACAGTATGGATTATTATAGCAATATCCCACCCCTGGGTGTGGGTAATGCGGGATTTACCCACGGTTGGCGTGGTTTGGTCCCGAGGGCGAAGCCCAAGGGACCAAACAAAGACAACCGTGGGTAAATCCGATACCCACACCCAGAAGTGGGTTATTGCTATTATACTATGACATTATTTAAGAAAAGAAATAATCACTTTTCTTAAATAATGGCATTGTATAATGCCTCTTTGCTGCCCTTCCGCAGCTGTCTGGTATCCGCGGCAGTTCTGATGTACTGCGCATGCCTATGCAGTACATCAGAGCTGTGGCCAAAAGCAATGGAGAAAGCAAGATCTCCATAGCTTTTTACTGTTTCGCTATGTTAAATGGGTTTAACATAGCGAGACAGCTTTAAAATAAGCAATGGAGATCTCCGTTGCTTATTTTAAAGCTGTCTCGCTATGTTAAACCCATTTAACATAGCGAGACAGGTTTAAAAAAAAAGCAACGGAGAAAGCAAGATCTCCGTTGCTTTTTACACACTGTGTCGCTATGTTAAAGGAGTTTAACATAGCGAGACAGCTTTAAAAAAAGCAACGGAGATTTTAACATAGCGAGACAGTGTTTTAAAAAAGACTTATACTAATGGAAAAAGTCCGGGCGACCGGACCTTTTTCCATTACTATAAGTCGATTTACAACGTGCACGCTGGCCAATCAGCGTGCACGTTTTGGAATATTAATGGGGGGTCATGGTATAATAGGAAACATTTGTATGAGAAATTATCTAATTATGTTTACTTTTATATTCTTTGAATAGGAGTGGTATTTTTATTTGTATTTTGTGAGAAGGTTTTTAGATTTTCACTTTAAAGTTGTGAGTAATGTAGAGGAATACTATCTGAAATAAATAAGCATCATGCTAGCACAGATGTTATGAGACAGTGAGTCACTTTAGATTGCGTCAGTCTGCACAGTGGCATTTTTGTAAGATTATGTTTAGACAGCCTGGATTTAGTAACTAGTGCATGGATAATAATTAGAGGGGAAAGTGTTAAAAAAGTAGAAGTACACTACCAGCTAAGCATGTAGGTCCATCTGTTACCCAGGATATGCAAGGGAGAAAAGATTAATAAGAGACATACTGTCACCAGGACTGAAAGGAAATTGATTAGTGATTAACACAGATGAAAAGAAATGGAGGTAGAAATTGTGCCAAGAGCAAGTAATAGTGGTTAAAATAAACAAAGTTATGGACAAATTTGTGAGAAGTTATAGAGTCATACTGGGAAAAGACGCCCACCAGTCACCTGGGCATTATTCAATAAATGTGATAGTTGTATACAAGACTTTGTCAAGTGCTGCAGTGCCACACAGGTTCATGGTGGGGGTACTGAGGCAAGTGGTGACCCATGTCTCCTTGACAAGGTATGACCTCACCCAGTTTAATTTCTCCAGGCCTTTTGGGTTTCTAATAATATGACAGGAATGGACACCATTCTTAGGTCAAAGTGTGATTAAATTTTGTGAAATTAGTATTGTTTCAGTCTTTGATGTTAGCCAAATGTGTTCTTCACAGCACCCACAGTATGCTCAGAATCAACTCCTCCTACAGTTCATGCAGTTACATGTATTGGCAGCATATATAAGTAAGACTCTGAATTCTTTTTTAAGAGACCCATTGTTCGACTACTATTGGAACTGTCTGGGTATCCTTCTTACACATTGCCGTAGTTTCTGCCTGCAAATCCTGGTGTTTTATGACTGTGTTTTTTTCTTATGACCAGTAAGCAGCAAGGCATGGTATTGTAATCCAGAAGCCAGCTAAAGAATAAAACTTTGAATTAAAGACTAATTGAAGGAGGACATTTAATGCAGATAATTCAATGTTTTGCTTCATATATGTGCATGTAACATATTAGTTGCATTGCATTTGGCATTAAAGGTGAAGATGGTCTAGTGGATCAGCTGATGTACTTAGTTTCCAGAATAAATGTGATGCACAAATACAGGAACAGTTAAAAGTTATTACTTGTAAATTACACAGTTTACTTTCCTGAAAAAAATAGTTAAATGAATGTATGCAAGCAAGTGGGAGTTAAAACGTAAGGCTGCAAGATGGAGGGAGATCACATATTTCATTTACTAAGGCTAAATATATATAAAATGTAAATATTTTTTTTCTTGAGGCTACTAAGTATCATAAAACACACTGCACTTTTTTGTGTGCATAAGGCTAGTTTCTCAAGAATGCCATACATTTTTTTTCCAGGAAGAAACTGAGATCCCTATTCCAAAATATTTCATCACTGAGAAGCTGAAGGTTCTTAAGGACAGAGAGAAAATTCTGGCTCAGATTTTAACTAGCAGTGAGGCTCCTCAGACTGAAGTGGTAAGTGTAAGCACATACAAAGTATATCACTTTTTCAGAATTGAACCTATAAGCAGCATTCCCTTACTTGAGATTGTTTATGCACCTGGGATGATTACAAGTAATTTTCAGTTTAAGAAATATGCAGCAGATAAATTAATGTTATTATTACATTATAAACTGTTATATAGATCCAAAAGGTAATTAATAAATCAAGTGTTGCTATGGGATGAAGTCAAGCTGGAGAAATAATGAAGTAATGCTGGGCATGCATATTAGCCCCATCATACTCACTGTATATCTGACAACCCTGTATTTTTGCTACTGACTTGCACACAGAGAACTGTTTAAAAAGCTACTGAATCTTCAAAAGTTACAGTCTTAAAGAAAACTACATTATTTTCATATGTCCTGACTGCATAGCTAGTTTTGCTTATCTGAGCTTCATTCAAAAATTAAATTTACTTAATGATAAAAATAATTCCCTATTTGAGTTTTCTAGTGAACTTTAAAATTTAGATTTAAAAGATGCATATCCATCCACTTTTCAGACATTTCTTAAGGATTTCAGTGTTTGGATCACATTATCAGTTCCCTGCATTACCCATTCATCTATCTACTTCTCCAAGTGTACTCTCAAAGTTTCTGGCTCCTGTACAGACTGCAAGATATTCATGTTTCCATATTTAGATGACTTGCTTATCTTTGAAGATTCTTTTTCAATTGTCAGGAGTCTCTCATTTGGGAAAGGGATCTCCTACACAGGCTGGGATGCCAAGCAAACTTTTAGAAGTTTGGTCTAACTCCTTCCCACAAGATTTTTTTCTTGGGGTGTATCCTGAACACCTCAGTTCAAAGAACATTTCTTCCACAGGAAAAATAGGTTTGTGTTTAGATATACTCCTGAGTTTTTCCCACTCAGACTACCATCCCAAACAAAGGAATTCCTCAGGATTCTAGGTCCCATGATGCCTCTTGCAAAATTCCATATGAGAAAAATCCAGTGACACCTGAAATCTCTATGGTGCCATCATCAGCATCCAATGACATTTCTGATTACAGTTTTTGTATTTGGAAAAGGGAGCTTCTATGGTGGAGACACCAAATTTCTCAAGATGCAGTTCTGCCATTCTTCCTGCCTGCCCAAACACAGTCAGTCACAACAGATATCTTAGACTTTTCCTGGGGAGTAGTGTTTATGGGAATAAAAGTGCAAGGTCTTTGGAACAAAAAGGCAGGCAAAACAGATAAACATAAAAGAGATGTTAGCTCTTATAAATACTGTCAATTCTCTCATACATCTGTGGTCCTCAGGAACTCTTCCATTGTTTGCAGACAAGACTCTCAGTTAGCTAAACCACAAATTGTGTAGTGTATTAGCTGCATAAAACTTGCATACATTCCTACCCTGTATATCATTCTCTTGCTAGTCCCTGAATGTTTCATTGTTGTGATCTGGACATTATTGCTAATTCATATTTTCTGTTTACCAAAACATTTATCTCACAAAAATTGCTTGTTTAGACAAACTAACCACTTACAAATTATAACTTCTTGTTTTCCTTCCTTACATCATGCATGCGTTCCAATGCCTTTGCATACAGAAAAGAAATTATTACTTTTTATTTCAAGGAAGAAATACATTGTATCCAAGATTTAAGTTCTAAGCGGGACACCATGTGTGAAAGCTTGGAAGACAGATGCCCTTTCTTTTCCTTGAACAAGAATGTTCTATATGCTTTTCCACCCTTTCCACTGATATCCAGGGTACATCTAAAGATTCAGAAGGAGTCCCCAAAGATCATTGTGGTGACATCCTTCTGGCCCAGGCAACAGTGGTTCTCCCTTCTTTTGGAATTGGCTGGGGCCAATTATCACAAGCTTCCTCACAGATTGGATTTACTCACACAGGATCAGGGGTGTTTGATATATCCTGACCCCAGTCAACTACAGATGACTGCCTGGATGTTTGGATCTTAATACCTTTTAGGCACCTGTTTTCTGAAGAAGTGCAGCAGGCACTAACAGAGACAAGAAAGCCTGATACTAGAAAATCATATATAACCAAATGGAAAAACTTTTCTAGTTTGATGCCAGCAAAACAATAAGCATCCATTCAGGGCTAATGTTTCTCTCAGGTCACAGTATTTATGTGAGTTGCTATCCTATGGAATGTCTTATTACTCAGTCAAGGTCTGTCCCTAGATTCCTCTCTTTCAATGCAATCTTATGTGAAAATGTTTTTGAAAGAGGTATTACAGAAGAAGCCTCCCAGAAAACCAGTGGTTCCTGCTTGGGATCTTAATTTTCTGTTAGAGAAGCCAATAGTTGCCCCATTTGAGCAAGCTCATCTGGCTAACTTGAAGTTATTATATGGAAAACTGTTTTGCAGATTGTTCTGAACTCTTGGGAAGAGTAACTGATTTGTAAGCTTTTATGTGGGTCAACCTTATCTCATGTTCCACAGAGACAGGGTTTCTTTCAGAACTAATCCTTCTTTTATGCCTAAAGTTATATCCAAGTTTACTTTAAGCCAGTTCATTAATCTCTGTATGTTCTTTCCTACATCCAAGAATGAGAGAGAAAGGATACACTACTTTGTGTGGGTTTGTGCTCAATTCCTCAGAACTACTCTTCGTCTGGGTACTTCGCCTGAGCGTTGCAGAGAATCTGTTACATCTAAAGCTATCCACTGCTGAAAAAGTGAAAATAAGTATCATTTTGCACTTCTGCTGATTATTTTTACTGTATTTCATAAGAATCCTGTATTAAGTGTTGCATTTCTCACACTTTAATAGAGTTTCTAAGCTGAACTGTTTCCACTGCTGCTATAGTACTTAATTATATTGCGTATGAGAACTCTAAAGCAATCATTTTTACATTAACTTATTCCCTCCAATGCAGCCCTGGAAGTTTGCACCATAGCTTCAAAGGGGCGGAACCTAAGCTTTTTGATAGAATCAAATTATATCTTGATATTTCGAACAAATGTTCATATCTCCTTAACCATTGGGGTTACTAAAGAAGTGTAAATGACAAACATCACAGCTATTTTTTACAGTAGTAGTATTCTTTAGGTTCTAGGTCTTAAACTGGGTTTTAAAAGTCAAAGTAAACCCGTTCAACATCTACAACCCTAAGCATATCTCCGGAGGACCTATGGGAACGTGCCTGTGCCTCCGTGACAGCCCTAAACATACGTTGAATGGCACAAAAAGAGACACCTGAATCAGATTCAGTAAAGCTTACACAGATTCAGTAGGCAACTCTACAAAGTGTGTAGAGCTACCCAAACAAGTTAAACAAGTTAAACACCATGGCATGCTAATTACAGCATAACCAGCTGAATTGTATGCTAATCAATCAATCCAAGATACAGGAGTTATGCAACAAGCTATAAAGCAATGTGTAGATTTAGTGCTGGTTTTCCCAGCAAATTCCAAAACCTAATGGAACGCAGCCACGGAAAGAAGTCTACACAGAAAGAATGTAGAGGCTGCTGTCTTCACTGCTGCTGCTGCTAATAGACCAATGTCAAGGAGAAAAGTTTCCAGGCCCCATTTAACTTATCACAGTCTACATGACGTGGAAATTGTAGAGAGCAACAAGTGGATAGAGACACACTACTGGAACTCTGCAACCCCTGTCATCCTCAGCTGAGAGCCATGGCAAACTCCATACCAATGGAGACAAAGGTTTGTGTAGCACTTAAAAGTTTAGCCACCAGTACCTTTCAGAGACCAACAGGGACATGCTGGAGGTGTCACAGGCATCAGTATCCAGGATCCATTGCTGTGTTCCAACATGCCAGTGAACACATATATTTTTCCCATACTCCTGAGAACATGGCCAGAAATATGCAGGAGTTCTTCCCTGTAGCACACTACCCTGAAGTACTGAGTACCATAGACTGCATACATATAGAAATTAAGGCACCACCGGGGGAACAGGAAAGGCTGTACATAAATAGAAAGGGATTCCACTCTATTAACTGCCAAGTCATGTGTAATGCCAAGAGAATAATCATGAATGTGTGTGCTGGCAACCTAGGCAGTTACCACCAATGACATGTCTGCCTCACCTCCCAAGTGTATCAGATGTTTACTAGTGGGGATATCCCACAGGGTCATTTAAGGGGGACGCAAGTTATGCACTGGAACTATGGCTGATGACACCCATCAGAAATGCACACTTACCCTCTGAAGAATGCCATAATGAGGCACACACTCAAACCAGAAATATCTTAGAGCATGTGTTTGGACTGCTGAAGCCACACTTCAGTACCTATATACATCTGGGGGAGCCCTCCAGTACAAATTCACATACATGTACTGAAATATCCACTGTATGTGCCTTGCTTCACAACATCATCCTGAAAAAACAGCTTCAGCAGGATCAACAAGGGGCAAGGGCACACATCTTACCACCAATGGCAAGGTTACCACAGCCACACACAGGTGAGGAGTCAGAGGGGGAACCAGCAGCTGCTATGGGTATAGGCAGATATAGGCATGCTCAGTATGCCCTTGCATTGGTTAAGAGACAATGCATAGCACACTCACTCACCACCTAAGGCCCTAAAATCTTCTTCCCATGCACATAAATACAGTAACATTGATGCCAGGCAGCTCTCACAACTTTTACATACTCATGTAATGGCTGTGTATTGTTAGCATCAGATAGAGTCAGCCTTGAACTAAAACTGGTGCCAGTGCTGGATTTGCAAGGTTTTAAGTGTTGAACCTGGTGTGTATTGTGTAATAATATAAATGAATGGCATATGTTGATACTTGGTAGTGTAAGCAAGTAAAAGGTGGGTGATTTGTACAGAAATGACTTTAACATGTGACAGCAGAGACTTATGTGACTTATATGTGTCCATTTTTAAGTAGTAGGCCTCAGGCATCAAAGATTCACATAGTCATACCTCTCTAAAGTACTGATGGTCACTGAATGTCCTCACTATAGCACCATACATTTGTTCTGGAAAATCGTTAAAGAGAAAAGTTAGAAAATAATGAGACACATTTCATTTTCAGACTTCACAACCTTCACAAGATCATTAACAATACCGATGCAAAAAAAGTTTGATGTTATCAACTGTCTAACTTTCTAAGGCCAATAAAAGTCAAAGATATAATTAACAATCCAACATCACAAATCAAGTCAGCTATGCTCCCTGAGCATCAGACACAAAGCTTATGTATCCCTGAATCCAAAAGATAGAAAACAGGGATATGGCACAGTTATCATCACTTGCACAGCGTGTTGTGTGGGGGCCAGTAAGCCTAGACTGGCACAACAGGTCAGTGAGTGAGTGTGTGTAAGAAAGAAAGAAAGAGAAGCAGGCAGACATTTGGATAAAGTAACAAATGGTCAGTGAGACAAAATGAGTTTTAAGCTTCACGGTGTATGTGTCTGTATGGATCCTTCAGGTGATATTGGTGTGTGAGTGTCCAAAAATAAAGGTTATATCAGGTACCAAAAGAACCAAGAATCAAAACCAAAAGTACTCAGAGAAAGTCCAAGCCAACACTGGTATTCATAAACTTTAATCCAACCACGTAAAATAATGTACACTCATAAAGGCATACACTGTATTAAATAGCATTTTTGTCAAAGTTCCATAGACTTCATCAGATGCAGAACTACAGAGGATAGAAATTCCACAGCTTCTTGACTGGCTTTTGGAACCACATCCATTGTTTGCTGACAATACAGGAGCTCCTATTTTTCCTTGTGTCAGATAAGTCTTTATCTGTCAGGTTCATTAACAAGGTACCTGCTTAAAGGAAAACAAATTAAATGCTGATCTTAATTCAGTACAAACAAAATGGTGCTGTCACTTTAATCACGAGTCATTATCTGTTATCCTCCGTATGTAGGTATTGAACCCTGGAGAAATGCCTTGGATATGAACAACAGCCTCTCCTCGTGCCAGTCCCCACCAAGGGTGTCACCACTGCTTGTGTTACAAATCATGCCGCAGCGTGAGGCTCCCTAGCCTCTAGACATTTTCAACTTGTGTGAGTGTCTCCATGAATGCAACCAAGCGCAGTGCCAGCTCTACATCTTGGTATGTCAGACAGGTGTTAGCTGTGCATGGTAGAGGTGTCAGTTCATCATTATTGTACCCAACCATGAGAACTTACTCTGCCATGAGTTGCACTGGCACATTCATGCCCATGGTCAGGTACACTAATGCCACCTGAACATGACTGATGTCTGCTGGGCAAGCTCCCATCACAAGGATACCCAAGACAACATCCCCATAGTCTGCGACATCTGGGTGTGGACAGCTCAACCACTAATGGAGCAGTGGAAGTACTGCCACTATGGGAGTGTGATCGGGCATGGCTACATTGGCTAACAGCAGATGATGTGGCTGACATACACCCAAGAGGATGCCATTCCCCTCCCAGCAGATGTTCCATCACAGACACCACCCATTCCAATGTGTCATTCATCCAATCCATTGAATCGGCAACACAGTGGAGGCAGTCACGCATGTCAGCCTGTGCACCATCTACAATCCTAAGCATTCTCTGGAGGACCTATGGGAACATGTCTCTGCCTCCATGATAGCAAAAGAGACACCTGGATCAGGTGGAGGATGGACAGCAGGCCTCCTGTGAGCACCCCTAACAACCCTCCTGTGTGACACCTTGCCCGCACTTTGGCTATGGCCAGAGTCAACAGGCACTGAAGCCACAGTAACCACACTTCCCTGTTCTATTGTCTCACCCTCCACCTGTCCAATATCTGAGGGCTCACTGGAATGGGTAGGCCTACTGTCTATTTCCAATGGAATTACAGTGTTGCCGCTATTACAGACAGTACAGCAATACACACAACAGTCCTGGCTCTAACATCACAAACAAAATATTTCTTTGAACTGCTTATCAGTACTGGCATAAAAATGTTTGGCTTACCATGTGTAGATGCTTGTAGGCTCCCTATGCTGGATGGTCCTAGATCATCATCACAATTAACAGTAATACAGTGGGTAACATTTTTCCCTTTATATGTCCATTAAATATACTTTCAACAAAAACTTGGATGACAAGTCCAACCTAAGCTCATGTGTAATAAATCTGAATGTGTTGTTAACTGTAGCAATCTGCAATCCCCCCAACCAATTTCTTGTTAAACAGAACTAACATACTGATGAAAATATTTTACTATACAAGAGTATTTAACAGTTGAGATACATAAGCCTACAAGGAAGCTCCTCTTGAGATATACCTGCTGTCCCTGAAACAGTAGCACCAATGTCAAGGGCATGCTGTTCTGCACTTTCCTGTGAGCTGTTTGGATCCCTGACAGTGGATTTGCTGTTAGTAGTGGCACTGTAGCAGTCCCACCCCTGGTACCCATCCAATCATGGGCCACTGCAGCTGCTCTTCTCCGTGCAGATGAGATCATGTCAGTGGACCTATGGCACACCTGATCACATCTCCTGCTGTGGCTGCCTACTGCATTCATATCTGCAACTATTTGCTGACAAATTTGTATTCTGCCTGACATATCTCCACATCCTCTCTCAAGCAAAAAGGCACCACGTTAGCTAAAAGCTTCCACAATTACTTGATTCTCAGGGTCAGTGAAGAATGGTTTTCAGGGACTTGAGATGTCTAGGTGCCATGGTCCTAGGTGTCCTAAAATATAACAGAAGGATAATACACATAAGTATCACATAGGTTCATAGGTAGGTACTAGGCTATCAGCCCAAGGTCCTACATAAGCCTAGCCAACAAGGTCCTCTAGCTTACGCCACAGAAGACATTATTTTCCTGTACCCCTGTCAAGCAGAGCCACAGAAGTGATCCCTGGGGTGTAGTTCCTATTTCCCATCCATTCATCAAGATTTTTCTTGAAGAGTGCTAATGAGGAGCTTTTCTTGACATAGATGGGTAGCTTGTTCCAGAGTATGGGAAGTCTCTGGGACAGGACTCTATCCTTCCAGCATGTCCTGTTTATTGTGGTGACAAGGTTTTGGTCCCTAGAGCATGTAGCTCGGAGGGATTGGGATTTCTTTAGGTGTAGCAGGTACAGCAGCTGTGGGTTTGACATAGCTTTATATGTGAGGCAGAGATCACCTAGGAGTAAGCTTGAATTTTTTGAGGCGGTCAGTGCAGGGCATCTGTTTGAGGTCAGTAATCTTCTTTGTGAGGTACTTCTGTGGCCTTTCCAGCTGCTGCAGATGTCTTGTGAGGTACATTCCAAAAGGGGTGTTATACTCTATAATGGGTCTAATGAGTGTCGAGTAGAGGGGAACCATGATCACTTTTTTCCTGGATGAGAACCCTTTTGTGATGTGTGCCACATAGAAGGATTTCCTGACTACTGTGGTGATGTGATTATCAAAGGAGAGACTACTGTCCACCTGAGTCCCAAGGTCTCTTATCACATATTCAACATTAAGTAGACTGCCGCCTATGTGATAGTTCATGGGTACAGAGTTTTTACCAAAGGAGATGACAATGCACTTTTTGGCATTGAGCTTGAGGTCATGGCTGTGACACCAGGCATCTGTCTCAGTGAGGCCCTTCTGTAGGATGTCTGCATCATTTGGGGACTTGACTATGGCTCCTAGTTTGCATTCATCTGTGAACTTCATTAGCCAAAGACCTTCTGTGTTAGCCTGTACTTCAGAGAAGTAGATACCAAACAGGAGAGGACCCAGCACTGAACCCTGTGGTACTCCACTTGTCACTGGTCTGAAGTCGGATTTGGAGTCTGCTACTTTCACAGTGTGGGCTCTGTCAGTGAGCCAGTTGGCAACCCAGCTTGTGACATATGGATTTATACCTAGTTTAGTAAGTTTATCTATAGTTCCAGAGTGGGGGATGGTGTTGAAAGCCTTGGCGAGATCTATATGGGCTGTGTGAACCACCTTACCCTCATCTATGGCTTTGGTGACCGCTTCAAAGAAGTCTATTAGGTTTAGGAGGCATGATCTGCCTTTTACAAACCCGAACTGGGTGGGATCCAGAGTTTGTAGATTACCAGTGTCATTGTTTATAGGTTCTGTGATGATACATTCCATAGCCTTGCAGATCAGGCTCATCAGGCTAATGGGGAGGTAGTTCCCGAGGTCCGTGGTGGCTCCCCCTTTGTGGAGTGGGATAACAGTCGCTGTGCACCATTCAGTGGGCACAAAGTCTGAGGTGAGGCTATGATTGAACATGGTACTTAGGTGGGGTGCCAGTTCATTCTGTAGTTCATGTAGAACACAGCCTGGGATGTTATCAGGTCCCATGGATGTTTTGTTCTTGGCTTTGGAGAGTGTGGTTTTTACTTGTGCAGCCATAATTACAGGAACTTTGCATTCTTCTGGTATAGAGATGGGCCCTTTATGAGGTGAGAGGGGGGTAAAGTTAGCACTGAACCTATCTGCCAGGATATTGTGCAATATCAGTTGGTTCTGTATATTTAGTGCCATTGTGTTGTAACTCAGAGCAGATCTGAGTGTTCCCATTGAGATTCTTGACATAGCTATAGAATGCTTTGTGGTTGTCTTTAGAATCAGTGGCAATCTTGTTTTCGTAAATAGTTTTGGAGGATTTTATGAGGGATCTCAGCTTCTTACTGAGGCTGATCAGGGAGTTCCTCCAATCATGGGATTTTACTCTTTTTTGCAACACTTTCTTTCTTCTGTAGTAGAGTTTGTTTATGGCAGGGGACCACCAGATTGGCTTCCTTTTTTTGGAGGGTAGCATCTTGGTTCTGTTAGGGATTGCATGATCCATACACTCATGTAAGTGCTTATAATGTGCATTTGTGTAGGATTCAGCAGTCATACCTCTATTGTCCATCTGCATGGATGTCATGAAGTTTGCCGCTTCTGTCTTAAGAAGTGTGAAGTTGACTTTGGAGAAATTTTTTACTGTGGTTTCCCTACTTTGGGATGGGGGCAGGACATGGATGTTTAGGGTGATTAGCTAGTGGCCGGATCTGACCAAAGAGGAATTGACCTCTGGTGTGGAACACTGGTTGCCCATGTTGGTAATGACCAGGTCTAGGATATCGCTGCCCCTGGTGGGGGTGTGGATAAATTAATCCAAGGCATTGGAATTTATATATTCCAGAAAACATAGAGCAAAAGAGTTGGTACATGAGTAGTTTTCCCAGTTAATGGTGGGATAGTTGAAATCACCCATTATTAGTGTGTTAGGTTGTACCCTAATATTTTCCAGTGTATCAAGAAATAGGAGTGGGAATCCTGGGGCATGATGGGGGATCTGTAGCAAGCTACAATTTGGATTGCGGTCTTGCCCAGAGTTAGTTGCACTCGGATAATCTCTGATGCATTATGCTGAGCAACTAGCCTGGAGATGTGGATATCCTTAATGAATATGGACATGCCTCTGCCTTTAGTGTTTTGGTCCAGGTTAGGTGGCCGAAAGGTGTGGTATGAATTATAACCTGGTAATGCAGGGGAGCTCTCTGGAGCCTTCCATTTTAAGGAGTGCCTCCAGTGCATGCATTTTGAGATTTAGACTTCTTCCTTTTACTTAATACCTAGTTTAATTTTCTTAGGAATCTTTCCTTAACCTTTCCTACCTACCCAGTTTGAAAAAATGTTCTCTCCTTCAGTTTTTCTTCTAGTAACTCTCTTCTTTTGCACTTTGGTGTTCTTGCCTACCAATGCTGTTAGTTTTTCTATGTTAACAATAAAATAATAGGGGAATAGTAGTTTCACTAATTTCTGACTTTCTTCTGTGAGTAAAAAACCAATAACCACCAGCTCCAGGTACAAATAAATCAGGTCCCAAAAGAAGAAGCAGCAAGTTGGAGTTTAATATCCACTGTATTTTCAGTATAATAGCAGCAAAAATGATGTCCACAGAAGCACAATACGTTTGCAAAAACACAACGTTTCGTCATCAACTTCCTCAGTAATGACAACCATAATGAAGACTTTCCTTATATAGTGAACATAACCCAATTAACATTTGAACTAACCAATCAAATAAAGTAAAATAAAATACCTAATAAATAATGCTTTAAGTACTTTCAATCACTACAACAGTTTGTGAAACATAATCAAATGTAAGAACTAATGTTAAATACATTTCAAAATTAAAATCTGTGTATACACATACATCAAGGTTAAAATTCTAGTATAATTAATTAAAAATGTTTTATTCTGTCACGAACCATATTTAAACTCTAATGCATATTTTTATAGTAAATTACACCATCTAGTGGTCAAAATAAAAAATCACAGTGTTTTACCATAGAAGTGACTTAATTATAAACAAGTTTAAAATGTGTGTTTATTAAAAACTACTAAATATATAAACTTAAACAGTTGATTTTAATAAATATTTTTTGTGTAAAAATTGTTTAAAAATTAATTTAATAATTCCACAAATTATATGAGGAGAATGAATATTGCGCCTAATAAAATGTACTTTTTGAAGGTGCTAGAGCTTAGCTGCCCTTAATTTGAGCACCGGTGCTAGAGACACCATGTCATTTAACCCCAAGTTTCTACCTGAATCTAGTATTAGTTGCCAATGTAACTCCCTATATTCAATAAGGGTTTCCCACATACCACCTCTGGGATTAATGGGAACTACTTCAAGCACAAAAAATTGGTAACCTGTTGTTGGACATCTCATAGAGTGTTTACTTAGTGCATTTTTGTCTTTTTTCACTCTAACATCATAAAGGTGCTCGTAAATCCTTTGTTTGAGCTTCCTCTCACTTTTTCCAACGTAAAATGAAGAACATTTCTTACATATGGCAATGTAAATAATGCCACTAGTGTCGCAATTTGCAAAACTGTTTAGAAATAGTGTCTTTTTCCTTGCCTGTAAATAAATTGAGGTACCAGTCAATAAGTGTGTGCAATAATTGCACCTACCACATTTAAACAATCCCTTCTTAGCTTTACTGTTCTTACTTATTCGATTGAAATTGTGACAATTTTCTAGTATGTTCTTGATGTTTCTCCCTTTACGATAGGTGTAGGTTACTTCCTTATCAAAGATGTACTCTAAATCAGAAATTTCTGAAAAGGCATTTCATTCTTTAATAAAAATTTCCTTTATTAAGCTTGAATATTCATTAAAGGTGGTAACTAGCCCTGCACTATATTGATCAATATTAGCTCTGCTGTTTGCTTTTATTACAGCTGTGTCTTTTTTTACCTAAAATAGGAGCAAAGGGACCCTTCCTTTTCTTGTTTACTTCTTCTAAAATATTATTGAAGTAGTCGTGTGAATAACCCCTCACAGCAAAAAGCTCTCTAAGTGCATTAACTTCTTTACAAAATTCATCATCTTCAGAGGTCATTCTGCTTGTACGAACTAGTTGCCCTTTTACAACCCCCTTCTTTTGAAATGGGGGATGACAACTACTAAAATGTAAATAGCTGTTGGAAAATGTTTCTTTTCTGTGTATTTTTGATGTGAAATTTCCATCTTTTTTACTAATATTGACATCTAAATAATTCAGTGTCTTTGTGTCAAAATTCTGAGTAAATTTCAAAAAATTAGTGGTTTGGTTGACATATTCTACCAACTTCTCAAAGCTACATTGATTACCTTTCCAAAAGAAGCAAAGGTCGTCCAGAAATCTGGCATATAAAACCCATTGTTCATTGAAAGGCGAGTTAAGCAAAAATTTCTCCTCCCAAAAAGCCATAATAATGTTGGCATAAGTTGGGGCACAATGTGCCCCCATGGCTACACCTTTTTCTTGTCTGTAATATTCCCCATGAAAATAAATAAAGTTGTTTTTTAGTATAATTTCCATTAGGGTTAAGGTGTTTCTAAAGTCTCCTTGGGTCAATTTTTTACTAGCTATTAAGGCTTCTTCAAACCAGTGTAGCCCCGTGTCGTGTGGGATACATCCAAAAAGATCAACGACATCCATTGTACCAAAACACAAATTTTCACTGTACAAAGTTGGTTCCACTTTCCTTAAAAAGTCCCACGAGTCCTTGAGTATATAATTTCTCCCCTCTAATACATTTTTGACTTTTACATCCACATACTTTGCCAGAGGCGCTGTAGCAGAGCCATCCGCTGACACTATAGGCCTTAAGGGGGGATCTATACTATCTTTGTGTACTTTGGGGATGCCAAAAATACATGGGACCTTAGGCTTCTCAACAGTCAAAAACTTGTAAGTTTCTTTGTCAATTGAACCTTCCAACAAAAGGTCGTTCAATAGGACGTGTATCTTTTTGTAAGCTATGTTGACTTCGTTGAGAGATACTCTAGTGTACTTGTCTACATCATTCAGTATTTCCAACATTTTACCTTCATATTGTATTGCTTGCATAACAACCACTCCGCCTCCTTTATTTGCCTCTGCCTTTAGTGTTTTGGTCCAGGTTAGGTGGCCGAAAGGTGTGGTATGAATTATAACCTGGTAATGCAGGGGAGCTCTCTGGAGCCTTCCATTTTAAGGAGTGCCTCCAGTGCATGCATTTTGAGATTTAGACTTCTTCCTTTTACTTAATACCTAGTTTAATTTTCTTAGGAATCTTTCCTTAACCTTTCCTACCTACCCAGTTTGAAAAAATGTTCTCTCCTTCGGTTTTTCTTCTAGTAACTCTCTTCTTTTGCACTTTGGTGTTCTTGCCTACCAATGCTGTTAGTTTTTCTATGTTAAAAATAAAATAATAGGGGAATAGTAGTTTCACTAATTTCTGACTTTCTTCTGTGAGTGTGTGTTCTTTCAACCTTTCATACCTTGTGGTACCTCTCCTACCATCGTTAGTATCCCCTATCCTTCTCCCTCTACCTCCTGGTAGTTCTGGCCTACCATTGTTGGTAGCCTTTCCCCCCTTTTTCTTTCCTTTTTCCTGTGTGTGTGCGATTGTGTGGGTGTTTCTGCTATTAGTCTTTTTCAAGATGGCAGATAAACATAAAGGCACTACTCGATTCAAGCAGTGCGGTGAGTGTGGAAGGAAAATGCTCAGTTCATACGGACATATGTCATTTGTCTATTGCTTGGGTCTGGTGCACTTGTAAGAAGATTGCAATATTTGTCAAGCTTTTAGTCACCGGGCCCTCATAGAAAGGAAAAACAAACTTACGAGGAGGCTTTGTCCAGTCAGCCAAGGAAATCTAAATCAGATGTGTCGTTGCCAACTTCCTTCCCTTTATCTTCCTTGAAAATTGATCATGGGAAGAAGAGGAGTCTCTCTGTGCCAGCGTCTCCTTCAGCTTCGGCATCCAAGAGAACTAAGTCTTTGGTTCTCTTGCACTCATCGGAACCGAAGCTAAATACCAAAAAAAAGCTTTGGTGCCAACGTCTGCACTAAGTGTGATGACCAGTACTGCACAGAAGGTTTCAGTGTCATCGGTTATGGTGTCGACCGCCCAGGTGCCAACACCTCCCTCGGCACCCAGCCCTCCCACAGTACTCTCTTTATCTTTAGAACTAGGACTACTTTCCTTCCTAAGACTTGCTATTCCCCCTCAGTGGATCCCTTTGTAGGGCACTTCCCAAGCCCCTTTCTAGAAAGACCTGAATCCCCATCGGCACTCTGTTTGTTCCTCCAGGAGTCTGACAGAAGTCGATGTTGTAAAGTTGTTGGATCAGCTCCTTGTGGCTAGGGGTCTCCCAGGTTTCATTCCCCTCTGGAGATGGGACCTTCTCTCCAAGGACTCCAGCAGACATTCCTTCTTTAACCTCCACTGAAGCATTAACGACCATGAATCTGATCCCCATGCATCCAGCTCTCCAGGTGCTGACAGCTTTTATGCCTTCAGCTCCAGTGTCTGCCCTTAGTTTTTCTGTTCCTTCGAGTCCCCGGGACTCCTGGGGTCATAACTCTGCTGCCAGGTTCGAGGAACATGGTTGAACTTTAGTTTTCTTGGAGCCATCCTTGCTTTTTGGAACCTCGGCATGCTTAGGCTCTTCCCCGGCTTCAGATTCGATGGTAGTCTCAGTGGAGTGGGGTGGGACCACAATTCAGGGGTTGTTCTTCCCAGTTCTGGGCTCCCATCCCTCTTTGGGGGTGTCTGCTTTCCAGGTCATGGAGAAGGTCTTGGCCTCTGCAGGTCCCCAACCAGTTCCTTCCCTATTGGAGCATTATTCTGGGACTGCCTTTCTCCCAGAGCTTCCTCCAACCTCAACACGCAGATAGCAAGCACCAAGGCTGCAGGATACTGCTGCACAGGGCCTTATCTCTTCTGAGTCCTCCACAGAGCTTCTCACTGAGGAGGTGCCCTGAAAGAGGACATGTAAGAGAAAACACCTAGATTCTCCAGAAGAATATGTCACAGAGGATACAGATTTCAGTGAAGGGGAGGGTTCTTACCAGTCACCCCCAGAACACATCTCCTCTGGATACATTCTTGAGATATTAAAGCAGAGGGGTGGACGGAACCACAGAGACCCTTCCTCAGAGGAGTTGGTGCACTGCAAGCTTTCAGTGCTCATCCATCTACCTCTTGGGTGATCCCACCCACTGACAATCTCATTAAGTTGATCACACAGCGGGCATGGAAAGCCCCTAATTCTTTAGGGCCAATCCCCAGGAGACTGGACAAAATTCTCCCAGCATCAGAGGACCATGGGATTATCAGTAGATGCCATGGTGGTTGCAGCAGCCACAAATAAGGAACTTGCAGGAGAGAATTTCACTGTTCACCCATGTAACTGAGATTCCAGGGTGATGGACAGGTTTGGGAAGTGGGTGTACATTTTATCAACTTTCACCTTATGGTCCTTGAATTTTATGTCACACTTTACTAGGCTCCAGAGGTATCTGATCAAGGAGTTGTCAGATACCCTTGCAGGAGCTGTGTCTGCGGCGGTACAAGATAAAGTGGCCTCCCAGCTGGCCATCCTGGAATCTATTTCCAACTCATCCATGAGGTTCATTGTGCATGCAGCTGAAGGGACGACTAGAGCAGGAGGCTTTGGTGTTGCCATAAGGAGGCATGCTTGGATGCACTTGTGTGAGTTTGCGGAGCCATTCATTCTTTGTTCATCAAGGCTCCTTTGATGGATCATTCCTGTTTGGCTCCAAAGTCAGAGAGACCTTGGCTAGGTATGAAAAACTGGAAACACCATGTCTGCAGTGGGAGTATATTTTTCTATTCCCCAGCGGTCCTACTCCAGAAACCAGAAGAGTGGAAAAATGTGGTTCAAGAAATCCCAAGGGCCTTTTCATGACTCACTTGGCACTGGCTCCCCTTGGGGTAGAGATGGGAGCTCCAATTGAAGACTCTGTCCTCACAGCAGAAATGGCCCACAAAATCAGGGTTCCAGAGATTCTTTTTCAGGGGAAACCCTAGCAGTACTCCTGAATGGAGGCCCGATTGCCTGCCTCTGGAGGCAGTCAGGGGAAGATTATCTTTACACTCACTAGTATGGTGACAAATAACCACAGATACTTGGGTCTAAAGGATCATTACCGGAGGATACTTCATTCCCTTCATTCTCACCCCAAAAACAGGCAGAAGAATCCCTAATGTTCTACCGAATCAGAGAGATCAGGCAGCTTTGGAAATTCAAAAGCTGCTAGAAAAAAGAGTAACCCAAGAAGTCCCACCAGACCAAATAGGATTCAGAGTCTACTCAAGGTTCTTTTTGGTGCCAAAAAAGACAGGGGACTAGAAATCAATTTTGGATTTCAACCTATTGAACAAGTTCATTCAGCAGACAAAGTTCTGGTTTGTCATGGTTCAGTCTATCTTACCCTTTTTAGCGAGAGACAATTGGATGTGCTCTGTAGACCTCCAGGATGCGTATTACCACATAACAAATGGACAATTTCTCCAGAGGGTTCCTCCACTTCCGGCTAGGAGACAGTCATTATCAGTTCAGAGTTCTGCCTTTCTGACTCACCACAGCCCCCAAAGTGTATGGCAGCAGTAGCAACTCACTTGAGACTGGACGGATTCTGAGTGTTTCCATATTTAGACAACTGGCTCATCACCGCTTCCACCAGGTATCTACTAAAGCAGACAAGAGATTTTATTCTACACACTTGCAATCATCCAGGTATTATGGTGAATCACATAAAATCCCAACTAAGTCCATCTCAAGAATTGCAGTTTATAGGAGCTTGCCTGAATACCTCCTCTTGCACAGCCTCCCTTCCTTCTCACAGATTGCAGAAGATAAGGTCCCAGATGGGAGCTATTCTCTCCAGTGACATGATACTCACTGTATTAGTTCTACAAGCTCTAGCATCCATGGCAGTGGCCATCACACTGGTCCCCCTAGCAATATTTCACTTGAGACTTCTGCAGTGGCTTCTAGCCTCCCAATGGTCTATTCTCAGTCATTCCTTGACACATCTCATTCGGGTCACCAGCCTTTGCAAGAAAGACTTATCCTGGTGGATGGAATCAGAGGAAATTCTCTTAGGCCGACCCTTCATTCTTCCTCAGCCCAAGGCCATATTGACCATGGATGCCTCCCAGATGGGGTAAGGGGGGAATTATCTGGGCAAAAAAGTCAAAGGCACTTGGTCCTCAATAGAGACCGATTTTCATATCAGTGTTCTGGAGTTGAGGATGGTGCTTTTGGCATTGCAAGCCTGCCAAGATGCCCTCCCTCTGGGAGAAATTGCTATTCAGTCAGGCAATATGTCTGTAGTCTGGTACATCAACAAACAGGGCGGAACCAAGTTTTACCCCTGTGTTGAGAAGCTCTCAGAGTATGGCAATGGGCAATTTCTTCCAACCATTTTCTGATAGCAGCGCACATCCCGGGGAACTCGAACGTGATAGCAGACAAGCTGAGCAGATGCATCCTCCTGCCTCGTGAGTGGTCTCTCAATACCAGATTGGAGAAGGAGATTATCTGTCACTGCAGTCAGCCTTTCTGCAACCTGTTTGCCTCACCCCTGAACAACAAGTGCAGCAGCTACTTTGCCCTAATTCACCCTCAGCGGAAGACCCCGAGAGATGCTCTCCTTCATGACTGGCCATCAGGACTGCTCTATGCCTTTCCCCCCATTCCATTGATACCTCATTTCTTAAAGAAAGCCATCAGGTTGAAGAGCAAGGTGATCTTCATTGCTCCCTTCAGCCCTCAACAAGTCTAGTTCCCCTTTCTTTGGCTTCACCTAATTTACCGTCCATGGACTCTGGACCCAGATCCAGACCTCCTGCCCCATCCACAGAGACTAGTTCACCCCAGTCTCCAAAACCTCAAGCTTACAGCTTGGTTCATCCAATTTAGTTGATTTCCAGGCAAAATAACCTGTCCTCTCCAGTTTGAAACAATTTGTTGGCTTCCGATAAGCCTTCTACCAGGAAACTTTACCACAGTAAGTTGAAAAGATTTTCTTTTTGGGCATGAGATAATGGCATTGATACCTTCTCTGCACCAGTTGAAAATATATTAGAATTTTTACCTATGCTTTTCAAACAAGGAGCTTCTTCTTCTTCTTCTATTAAAGTTCAACTAGCTGCTATTTCCAACTTCCACAATGGTTTCGAAGAGCACTAATTAATCTGTCATATATCGTGCAAAGTGTTTATGAAAGGAACCTTGAGGTTAAAATGACCTTATAAGGATCCTCTCATTCTTTGGGGTCTTAATATGGTTCTTCAGTCTTTGGTCCATTCCCCTTTAGAGAGAGTGGCTACTTGTGACCTTAAGTTCCTTTCATGGAAGACCATTTTTCTGGTAACCATTACGTCCACCAGAAGAATTTCAAGATTCAAGCATTATCTTCAAAACCTCCATATTTGATTTTTCATAAAGACAGGGTTTCACTAAGAACCAACCATCCTTTCTTCCTAAGGTAGTATCTCAAACTAACATTAATCAATGCCTTGATTTACCAGTCTTTTTCCCTAATTTTTCTAACAAGGGAGAATATTGTTTACACTTGTTACATGTTCACAGGTAATTGTGTTTTTATCTCAGCAGAACAAATTACTTTAGGATGTTGGACCAGTTATTCATCTACTTTTTGAGTCCATCCATGGATAAACCAGTGTCAAAGGTCACTTTATCTAAGCGGTTAAGGGAATGCATAATTTTTATCTGCAATAAGAAAAACATCCAATTGCCAGCATCAGTGAGGGAACATTCTACAAGGTCAATAGCCATGTATGCTGTTTTTCACTCAAACGCTTCCATGGATGAAATATGTGCAGCAGCAACCTGGGCTTCTCCACATGCCTTTATCACTCATTACAAACTGGATCTGGTCTCCAGGGGAGGAATGTCCTTTGGGTTTTGTGGTGCCCAGGAATAGCCTTCGATAGGGCCTCCCAAGATGTAAGGTAACTGAGAACTCTGTCCCATATATCAAGGCTAAATGAAGACTGACAACATTGGATAAAGAAGTTATGTACTCACCGTAATGTTCCATCTGTGTTGTCGATCTTCATTTATCCTTGACACCCACCCATCTTCACCCTCCTTCAGGCTTTTTGGTGGAACGATTTCTAGTCCTGGTTATCTGTTATTTCATATCCGACCTTGGACATAACCTCTACAATTGCAATAGGGCTCTCTTCCTGTCTTCCTTTAGAGCTGCAAACATGATCTGAAGTAATGTAGAGAGGGGCATTCTGGGTAGGGACTTGGCTCGAGAGTTTTTGGTTCTAATGATTTGTTATAAGAGCCAAGCCAGTTCTGAGAGTCTGAATCAAGTCTCATACATTAAAGATAAATGAATATTGACAACACAGATGGAATGTTTTGGTGAGTACAGAACTTTTTTCCTTTTCTCTCCTGATTTCATACGTGCTCATAGCTTCTTTTTCTTAACATAAGCTCTGTTTTCCCTTCATAAAAGCTAGAGCATTTGTTACATAGAGCAATATATACGAACCCCATGCTTTTGCAGTCAAAATGTTGTTTATTACTGATAATCTTATTCCTGTAAATTTTATATATATATATATATATATATATATATATATATATATATATATATGTGTACTTGATCATTATTTGCTATATATTTATATTGCGCAAAAGACCTACATTTGAATGTACCTGTTATTTTGTCTCTGTTCTGTTTTAATGAATACTTATTTTCAAAAATGTCTTTCATATTTTGTCCCTTTTTGTAAACAAAGATAATTGGTACTAATGAATTCCCTGAAAAGTCTGAAAATTTCAAAAACATATTCTAGTTGTAAATTATTTTGTTCTTAATTCTGTGAACATCTGAAGTAAACCTCATAACAAAGGCATCTCCATACTCCCCTGTTTTTGTATCAGTCCGTTCATCCACATTCTGTTCATTAGTCCCTATTTGTAAATTAGTATGAATTCCTTTATCTATTATAGTTAATAATTTATTGCGTCTTCCTTTTCTAACCTCATCCAATAAGCTATTAATAAAATACTCATGATACACTCTCTCAATAAACATATTTTTAACATTATTAACCTTGTTGTTAAAGTCATTTTCTTCAGAGACCCTATGTGTTATTCTTATGAATTGACCTTTAACTATATTTCTTTTTTGTTGTATGGGATGCTCACTCATGAAATGTAGATAAGAGTTAGAAAAGGTCTCTTTCCTGTAAAAGGTAGATTTGAATTTCTTTTCTTGTTGCACATTATGTATAGTAACATCCAAAAAATTCACTCTAAGAAATAGTGGATGTGAACTTTAAGAACATAGTGGTGTTTTCTATGTATACTGGAAACTCATTTAAAACAATTTCATTCCCTATCCAAAATATATACATATTATCTAGGTAACATTCCAGACATCACTGTATGGTGAATTAAAAATATATTTTTGTTCCCAGAGCTTAAGAACCATGTTGGCATAAATGGGGGCACAAGACACGCCTGTCGCTACCCCCTGAACCTGCTTATATATCCTTCAAAAAAAAAAAAAATATATATATATATATATATATATATATATATAATTATTTTGCAAAAGCAAATCCATAAATTCCATAATTCACCTGGCCTCTGTAGAATCTAGGAAAATAGTATCCATAAAAGCTTCTTCAAACCATTGTAGACCAAAATTGTGGGGTATAACTATAAATAAGTCCATTGTATCAATACTGATGAATATGATATTTCACTAAATAATTAATTTTTGATTACCTTTAGAAAATCCCAGGAATCTTTTAATATGGATGGATTCTTCTTCTTTCGGCTTTTCCCGGTTAGGGGTCGCCACAGCGGATCACCTGTCCGCTCATGATTGGCAGTGGAGTTTTATGGTGTCGAGTTGCCCAACCTTCCACAGAAGGCACACACATGCACACACTCACACCTGGGGCCAATTTAGAGTGTCCAATCCACCTACAGCATGTCTTTGGGATGTGGGAGGAAACCGGAGTACCCGGAGTAAACCCACGCGACCACAGGGAGAAATTGCAGACTCCGCACAGAAGGCACCCCAGCCAAGGATCAAACCGGAGAACCTCTTGCTGTGAGGTGGCAACACTAACCACTGCACCACCGTGGCCACCCTTTAATATGGATGGATTACCCTTCAAAAATTTCTTCAACTTTTTATTTATATAAATCAATAGAGGGTGGGTCTTGGATCCATTATCTGAAACTATAGGCGTAAGGGATGGATCTTGAATGTTTTATGAACTTTGGGAATTTCAGATATTGATGGCACAACAGGCTTGTCATTATTCAGGTAGTTAAATAATCCCCTGTAATAGCATATCATTTATATAATTAAGTTTTCAGAATGCCACATTCATTTCATTCTTAGAAACTGTGAAATATTTTTCACTACTCTATAAAATCTCCATCATCTTACTATTATAATCAGCTATGTCCATAATCACAACACCACCACCCTTGTCAGGCCTCATAACTCTAATAGATTTGTTATTACTCAACTCATCCTCCAAACACTTTTCTTCTTTATCAAATAGTAAAATCATCTTTTATTCTTCTGTAAAAAAACCCTGCTATCCTTTTCAACTACAGTCTCAAAATTCTTAAGCAAGGGGTGAAGTGGCGGGTTATATGTACTATTTTTCTTTAATATTCCTACCTACTCTTTCGTTTCACCTAATGGGAACATAATCTTAAACTTTACCTTCCTTAAAAACAATTTCAAATCAGTGATAAGATTGCTAATGTCACTTTCCCGAGAAGGAGTGAATTTAAAACCTTTTGTAAATAACTGGAAATTAACTTTATCAATTTTAATTTCACTGTAATTAAAAATCTTAAAATTATTAAAAGTGTGCACATGTCCCTCTATATTAATATGAGGATCTCGGTTGCAAATAGGTTGTCTTAAAAATTCCCTAATGATATTCTGGATAATTTACCCCTTTGGTCCCCCTTATTTTTAACTATCTTACTTTGTGTTCTCTTCTCCCTTTTGAGTTTCTGTAGTGTGGTACTGCTATCTTCTTCAGTCTTGATTACCCCTTAATGGGGTGAATTCTAAAGGGTCATGTATATTGTAATTGTTATTTGCTTCATACTGTAATCCATTTTGTCCTTCACCTATACTCTCCTTGTGGCTGTTATTAACAGAATGATCTTGGTGAACCTCATTATGATCATAGCGTGCATTGTCCCATCTATTACCTGAGTTGTAATAATTATTTGTGAGTTTCGGACCCTCCTATTTTCTTTGTATTCTGTTCTACACCTATCTAGTTTCCTCTGTTTTCCTTTACTAAAAATGAACATTTATTGTTGTTTCATAGCATCTTAATATTTAATTCTTTCATAATTTACTGTAAATAGTAAATCATATAAGATTATATTATTAATATGTTCAATGTTCATATACAAGTTCACCATGTTCAGTTCATTTTGATTAATGTTGGCTCTAATACTTCATACCTTGGATGTCCAGAGACAACTTGGGTACTATCTTGACACAACAAAATCTTTCAGAAGTTCTGAACAGTTGTTCATTTCTTATGAAGATGAAACCTGTGTCAAAGCAGACTATTTACAAATGATTGACTCAGACTATTATTTTTTGTTATTCCCACCACAGCAAAACTATTCCAGGCATGGTTAAGGGCCTTGGCTTCATCTACAGCTTTTTGGAAAGGGTCTGACTCTGGAGGTTTTCTAAAAAGCACTAACTTTGTCCTGTTTGCAAATTTTTGCAAAGCACTACAAACTAGATTATTTTTCCAGATCTGGGGTAGGCTTTGTTAGTACTACTCTCCAGGAGCTCTTGGACCCTTACCCTTCCACCTCTAAGTTATTGTAAGCCATGGTAATCTCCCCATACAGCTTAGGCTACTGCAGCAGTGATCAAAATGAAGAACGTATTACTGCTATTACGTAAACTTATCATAAGAGCGGATGTTCTTATGATTACCGCTGCAGTAGCTGCACCCACATTCCACCCCCCTTTATTTTTTGAAAGTTTTTTTTTTGTGCCAGGATGTGGACATATATTTTTTCTTACTAGTGATGTCCTGTCAGGATGGCTTGGTGCCCAAATCTGTCTGTTTTAGTCATTAACTTTTTATTTTTTTTAGTCATCTCAGCTGGTTTGGATACTTGTAAGGTGACCTGAACTTTTGGAATGTAATGTCCTATGCAGAATATAGCCCACGTAACTTAGTATACTACAGCAGTGATCACTTGAACATCTGCTGTTATGGTAAGTTTACTTACACAACTGTAATTTCCATTCACTCTTATTTGTTCTTACCTTTGGGACTCAGAAAATAGTAGAGAGTGTTAAGATGACCATGTTTACAGTTGTGTGAGTATACTTTCCACAATAATAGATGTTCACATTTCAGGATCATTGCTTATCTTTCTTATTAAGTCCTGTAATCTACATATCATAGTTTACTTATGTTATATAATTTTGTGTTATGCTATGTTATGTGTTATATTATATGTGATATGAGACAATGTGTTATTGCATGTTATATTTATATTCCATTCACAATTATTCATTATTGGAGGACTCACAAAGTTGGGTCTTGAACTTCAAGTGTGAACCCTTATTATGAACATATTACAATTGCTTGAGCACACTCATCATAATAATACATGCGCAAAAACAGGATCAGAGCTGAATGACAGCTTCCTTTCTCCCTTATATTGGTTTTGTGCATATTTTTAGTTTGATGGGCTTTCTATATAGTTAGTGTTCTACCACTGAGTTTGTAGTATGTTTTATAATACAACAGAAACAGAATAACTGGCATGTTACTATGTTTCTTGTATTCTGTTTTGGTTAAATTGTACTAGATTTTACTTCTTGTGTGATTTTACATAGGTTGACTTAGTTTTTTTGGTTCTTTAACCTTGCCAGATGCATTTGTCAGTATACTAGCTTTGGTTGCACTTCTTGAGCATTGAAAACTATCCCTGTGTATGGTATAATCTGTTTTATAGTCATGACTTCATCTGTTTGCCTCTAGGGATGTCTAACTGTAGAAAACGATTATCCTGGGAACTTATTTTCCCTATAGGCTGTTTTCCATTCATATTATGATTTCCTGCCACAAAGATCCTATTACTTGAACATCAGCAGCTATGTTGTTTATGCTTAACAAAAGTGCTTTCTAAATCCTGTAAAGCTCATCTTTATACCCTTCTACTCCCACAGATACCACGTCTAAGGCACTTTACAAAGCTGTGGATCCTGCAAGCATGGCAGAATCATGATGTCTACATCATTGTTACCTTTGATTATCTAAGCACTACATGAGGCCAGGCAGATCAATATTCATTTAATATTGATATCCATTCTTTGAGCAAAGCAACTATGGTATTCAGTGCTACTCCATATATTAAAGTAGAGGAGGCTATTCCTGATACAGGGAGTGACATCTAAGTCTATGGAAAGAAGATGGTCTTTCCTTATCCAGTAGTTCAGGTGATGCCAGCCTTCTTCTTGATGACCTAGAAAGGTAATTAATTTGATCTTCTCCCCATCTCAGGAATAATCCTTAGAGCATTGTAATACTACAGGAACTGGTTTGCTAGGAAGAAAGATGCAGTCATTGGGAAATGTTTTGTAATACAGTAAATGCACAAGAATCTATGACTACAATACTTTTTGTGCTTTTTTGAGGAATTAAAGGTTCCTTTGTCTGCCAGATCAGCATATCTATCTGCAGCGTTACCACAGCTATCCAGGAGGAAGACAGCCTTGTCATGAGGCTTCAGGGCATGCAGTCGCTATGGCTGACATTAACCGTAACATTTGAAGAAACATTTTTCCTTGCGGGTGGTAACATCTGAAAGTATATACATATTACTGCAGATTATGTGCGGACAACGAGGAGATTTCTCTTTGCAGTCCTCACATAAAACTCTTTTTAATCATAGGATCACTGTAGATTACTAGATTATCAACCCAAAGGTCATTTTAAGCCTAGCTGTTTCATCCCAATGTAATACCATAGAAATGTTAGTCAATACCCAAGATTGTATTTTTTGATGACTGCCCATGTCCAGGAGGGTTATGGGCTGGTGCCCCATACACTCGTTCAGGTTCCTCTTGAACAGTGCCATAGAGGTGGTCTGTTTCACATGAACTGGTAGCCTGTTCCAAAGAAGCAGCAGTCACTGGGAGATAAATCTGTCCCTCCAGCATGTCCTATTCAAGTCCCAGGCCATATTTAGGTCCCTGGAATGGGTAGCCCAAGTCCCGTATGTTTGCAGATATGCAACAAGTTCATTAGGTTTGGGTCTTGGATTGCCCTGTAGGCCAGGCATAAGTCTTCCCTAAGAAGTCTATACAATATGGAGTATAGTGACAGGGACTTTAGTTGGTCTGTGTAAAGCACATGCTGGAGCCCCTTGATCTTCTTTGTTAGAAACCTCTGAGATTTCTCTAATTGCTGCAGGTGCTTAGTACGGTGCATGCCAAATGAGCCTTTATACTCAAATATGGGCTGGAGAAGTGCCATGTATGGGGGGATATAACTTCTTTTGCTTTTGAGTTGATGCCTTTACTAATCAAGTGTGTTTTGTAGAAAGCTTTCCTTACCACAGTAGATGCATGGTGGTCAAAGTTAAGGTCACAGTCAACTTGTGATTCTAGGTCCCTTACCACTTCCTGAGTACTTCTGGGTATTGTTGTTGATTTGATAGTGTAAGGGGAACATTGTTTGTGCCAAAGAGAATGATGATACATTTCTTTGCATTCATTTTGAGACTGTGACTAATGCACGAGTCATTGGTCTACGTGAGATCCTTCTGGAGTATACTGACATAATTTGGGGATTCAATGATTGCGCATAGTTTGCAGTTATCTGCAAACGTGGTCAGCCACAACCCCTTAGTTTTGACCCGAATTTCTGAGAAGTATATACCAAACAGTAGGGGGGCCCAACACTGACCCCCACTGGTAACAGGTCTGCTGGTTGATGTGGAGTCACCCACTTTGATAGTGTGTGACTGGTTTGTGAGCCAGTTGGCAGCCCATCTTACAACAAAAGTGTTTACATTCAGTTTGCTAAGTTTATTGGTAATGCCTGAATGCGGGATTGTACAAAAACCTTTGCCAGGTCGAGGTATGCTGTGTGCGCAGATTTGCCCACGTCAATGGCTTGGTCACATTTACAAAGAAATCCACCAGATTTAACAGGCAGGATCTGCTCTTCATGATGCCGATTTGGGTAGGATTCAGGGTTTGGAGGTCACATATGTCTTTATTTATGAGGTCCATAACGATACATTCCATGGCCTTACAGATGAGGCGGGTCAGGCTTATGGGTCCGTAATTCCCCAGGTTTGTTGCCAGCTGACCTTTGTGGAGTGAATAACTGTAGCGCTTCTCCATTCCGCAGGAACAAAGCCTGTGGTTAGGCTATGATTAAAAAGAGTACGTAGTGGTGATGCTAGTTCATGTTTTAGCCTGTTTAGAAGACAGTCTGGGATGTCATCTGGTCCCATAGATGCTGTGTTTTTTGCCTTGGACAAGGCTTTGAGGGCCTGCTCTTCAGATATGTAGGGTGGGGATGGGGATTTTGGGGAAGGTTTATTTCAAGTTAGGAGAGGATGAGTGATATTTTAGCCTAACCTATCCACTAGCAGGTTTGCTATCTTTGTGGGGTCAGTGTGTGTAATATCATTGACCACTAGTATTGTACATGATTGGGTCCTACCCTTTAGGTTACGTACATAGCTGTAAAAGGCCTTATGGTTATTCTTGGCTGTACTTATTAAGTTTCTCTCAAAGGAGCCCTTGGAGGATTTGACAAGTTGTCTTATTTGCCTGTTGAGGCTGAGGAGGGTGCTTTTCCGTTGTTGTGGTCTTACATTTGTTTTCTTAGACAGCAGCTTTTTGCATTTATTGTCCTTTAGCTTTACCCTTGCCATTTCCATAACTTACTGATTTTGTTTCCAGGAATTGAAGCACTAACCCTTAGAATTTTACATTAACAGAATTAAAAAAGAATGGAGTTCAAGGAGTTTGTCTGTTTTTTTAAATATTGATGTTCTAGAATAAAAAAAAATAACAGATGTAGGTAACAGCTGCAATCAAACTGCTTAAAGAACAAACTGATAATATTATTTTGTTTATGTTACATTCAGGCATGTCTTTTGATTATGTGGTACCAGTTTCCTAATCTTACACATGATTTATGAGCATTTTAAAAAGTCACAAGCTTAACAAATGTGATGATGCACTGACCATTAATCATACAGATCAGCACCATCTTAACTGGTGAGCTGTTAATTAATTCATAGTTTATTAAATAAAGAAAGACAACATGGGAATACCTGAATGCCATTTAGATGAATGAAGTTTAAGCTCAGTAAAATTTAAAACCATGTTAACTCTATTTCTTACAGGAACAAACTGTGCATCACTACTGATGACTACCATAATGTCAGGGCCCTAGGGAGAAAGCTAGACTCTACCAGCAGTAGGAAACAGCTCAACATGTGGTGTGGGCAAACACAACATAATTTTACATTCCTGTACTAGAAAAGTCATTAGTTAAGCTGTCATTTCAGCAGAACTATTATTTATCTTGTATAGTCTGCACCCCCCTCCCCAATTATATGGTAGAGATGGTGAATCTTTGCCTGACTAATAACTATATATATGCTTGAAACATTTTACGTTCTGTTTTATTCCCTGATAAGTAATGAGATTTTTTTGGAAAAATGTATATGTCAGAATTAAATTTATTCAAAAAATGGTGTAAAGCAGGTTTTTAGTAGCAGTTTTGTACAGTCGGCTAATGAAATTGCAGCTCAGGAATTTTAACTTTTACCAGAAAAAAAGCCCACACATCTAATCTGTGAAGCGCAGATGAAAATTTAACCATCAAAGACCATCTTAACACAACAATAAGTCTTTAATGGACTCTCTGTAACAAAGTAATTATTTTGAACCTTGTGCTGTGGAACAGTTCTCAGAGAAGACGATTATTTTAAGCACTGTTTAGTAGGGTTCATCTATACTACCAAAAGTGACCTCTGTGTTATAAGTTCATAATTTTAAGGGCAAATATTCGTTAGTCAGTTCAGTCATTACAAGCTCAGCCGATAAAACGTATTCAAAAGTTCACTCCATTCTTGAGGAAGATGACACAAGATAGATACTGTGACGACTCTCCACTGGACCAGTAATCAAGAAGCCTCAGTCCTCACCACAGGCAACAGTGGTGGAAAGTACACTGGGAGGATGACAGGTACACGCACAGTATTTCCAGATGCAGCTTTCAGCATCTAGTGCAATTTCCCTTAAGAGCATACAGAGACCGCAGTCAATCTGAGCTGATTTTTCCCTCTTTCTCCATATCTCTAGTAAGACCTCCCACTGGTACAGCTATAGAGGTGAGATCTCAGCTGAGTGGCCAAGCCAAGACCTCCAGCACCCTCTCTGTCCAACCAGTGCTTCGTGTCCCTGCCCAAGTAGTTGACACAGACACACACGCACTCTGAGGTTTGATTTACACATACAAACACACCTGGAAACACAGGTTTACTAGCAATGGTCCCTCTTACCTAGACTATAAGGTTGTTATCACTGCCACCAGCCAACTCCTTGTCAACTGCTTTAAGGCCCTTAACAAAGGATGTCCAATCTTACTGTGTAATGTTAATAGTAATACAAATGGTAGTTTGACCAAGAGCAAGGCTATTAGGGGTGGACCACACAGTGTCACCAAATAAATATGCACATACTCTCAAAATTTAAATATCTCTAGACAGATCAACTGCCATGAAAGGTTTAAATATGTTTGATAATAAATAATGAAAGAACCAAGAAAATGGTCAATATATATTCACAGTGACATCAAAGTTCAAAACCACAATATTTAAAACCACATTGCGGGACAGTCTCAAATAAACAAAGAAAAATATCTAAACTAAGATTCACTATATTCCTGAATGTATCTATTTCTTGTCATCATTTCTTGTCATCTGACTCTAGCCTAGGTGAAACCCCCACTGCTGGAATCTTGTCAGTATTTAGCATCTACCTGTGAAAATACATATACCTCAGATCTTTGGCAGATGCAGAAAGTCATAAAACAATTGCATTCCTTCATAGTTTCAGAGGCAGTAATTAGTTCACTCCAAAGTTAATGCAGAAATCTTCTCAGCACAGACATTATGTCTCTGGCTTGGCCTATAAAGTAATGTAATTTCAGCTATTTTTCTGAAGTTAATCTCCGGTATTCCTGTATTCCAGTTTCCACTTTTAAAATATATACATTTAAACAGTTACAATAGTGCACATACATTTCTGTTCTATTCGAGTAGGGGACACTGTGGTTACATTTTAAGCAGAAGCACTTAATAAAATATCTTTTTAACACACTTCTGTACAGAACAGTTTAATATACACAAGACATACAGTTCTAATACATCTGTAACAAGCATGTTATATAGACCATGTTGATATTCACAAATGACATATACTGTGTTGGCAGTATCTCCCTTTGTCACACTCCCCCCCCCCCCAAAGACTCAAGATAGTTTTTCAAATGACCTTTGAGAAACGTTGCTTGAGTGGGATGAGCCTATCTGGGAATACATTACCTCATACCTTGTCTTGAGAGCCCATCTGTGTTGGCCTTGCTAACCCCACTGCAGTGCTGCACTGTCATATTATATGCCAGGAACCCTAGTCTCCACCACAGTAATTTTGGATTTTGCTGTCTGGCTCCCTGTAGCCAGAGACCAGCCTCAGACTTCTCCTGCCTCCTACTGCAAATACTTAGCACCAGGACCCCTCTATCATGGTAAAGTTTCATGGTGTTAACATGGTACAATTTGTGCCCCTTCCTTCTGCCTAGCAGTTCTACCATGTAGTTAACAGCACTGACCTTCCTTACCACTTTGAAGATTCCCTTCCAAGCTGCCTGCAGCTTGTTGTGTCTGTCAGAAATGAGAACCATAACCTGCTGCCTCACAGCATACTCTCTAACTTGAGCATTCCTGTCATATCAGACCTTTTTCTGCTATTGAGCTTCTGCCAGGTTCACCTGGGCCAAGCCCATGAGCTCCCTGAACCTTGTCCTGAGGTTTAGGATATGCCACAACAGACTCATTGTAGAATTCACACTCACCCTCCCACTCATTGCGAATTAAATCTAGAGGTCCCCTTAACTTATAACCATATAGCAACTCAAAGAGAGAAAATCCCATAGATTTCTGTGGCACATCTCTGTAAACAAACAACAGATGGGGTAAATATTTGTCCCACTCCCTCTTTTGCCTGCAAATGCCCGCAGCTTGGTCTATAACATAGAGCTTAACCTCTCCACCAGACCATTAGTCTGGGGGTGGTAGGGGTTGGTCTAAAGGTGCTTCACCCCACAGCTCTCCCACAGATAAGTCAGCAGGTCTGATGTAAAATTGGCACCTCTATCAGTCAGTATTTCTTTTGGGAAACCCACCCTGCTGAAAGTCTCTAACAAAGCATTTGACACTTTCTCTGCCTCGATGGAGGACAGGGCCACCGCCTCAGGGTATCTGATACCATAATCTACTACTGCTAGGACATACTTCTTTTCTGTGGAACTTGGAGTACTCAGAGGCCCCACAGTATCCATAACTATCCTCTGAAACAGCGCTTCAATCACAGGCAAAGGCAACGAAGGAGCTTTGACCTTTTCATCTGCCTTGCTACCTTTTGGCACTGCTGACAGGTCCTGTAGTATCCTGTTACATCCCTGGAAATCCCATGCCAATAAATGTTCTGCATAATATGTCTCTTGGTATGCTTTATGCCCATATGACCAATTAAGGGAATGTTGTGCTATGGCTAGAAGTGCCAGACAGTAGGCTCTGGGCACTACCAACTGCTGTATTACCTCACTCTCAAGCTCTCCCTCAGGGGCCCACTCTCTATACAGTAATCCTTTTCACAGTATACAGATTCCCCCTTTCCTTGAGAATCAGGCACCTCCCTAGCTACCTCCCTTAACCTTGTAATGTAGGATGTTCTTCGTGTTTCACTGTTGCAAGCTCCTGCCTGGTGCCCTGCAGAGTTCTACAGCAGCAGAGAGACAAAAGAGAGACTTTGGGGTGATTAAGTATAATTTTTCTGCATTGTCCTGCTGCCTTTAGCTAATTCCACCTAAAATGCCAATTTTTTAGAGTTTCTGTGATTTAAAAAGCTTGTTTCAGCTACATATTGTACTTATTCGTTTTTGTGTTTAAATTACCTGTTTAACTGTTGTCGGCTACACACTCAAGTGTGATAGCCATTTCTGTGCATTTAAAGTGTTTTTTGATTGTATCTGCTTTATTTCCTGAAAAATAAAAACAAAAAAATATACTTGTTTTCCCGTCTTTCTAAGCTAGAATAGTCCAGTTTTCAGACTAGTGCTGAATTCAGGGCTGTGTTACTAGTTTCTGTGTTTGCCCATACCTTACTTGGATAGAAGGAAGTTTCTCTGTTCACCTGTGAGAGAGGGGAGCTTTGAGCAGCATATCTGTCCCTGGAGGAGTGGTTTCAGCCCAGAAATCAGTAGTTTTATTAGCCATTTTGGGCTAATTTCTATCTCTTTCATTTTCCTGTTATAAAACCCGGATTTGCGCAGATTTACGAGCGGGGCAGCACCGGTTAGCTAGGGTATAACTATTCCTGGCTCCACAAAGTCTGCTCTTCAGTTTTTCCCTTGGAACTAGACAAACTTTCAACTTAAGCACTCAAACCATTCACTTCTCATCTCGGCGCTTGCTCAAAACTCATAGCAAGCACTAATAAACCTTAGCACTAGACCCCCCCTATATTGTAGAGAAGGGCTCTCTATTCGACCTTACCATCCAATCACTAAAACAGTTCACTGTACCTATCCAAACATGTCCAAAGGGCAGTTTCAGGTGTACTCTCCTGTCCAACTGGTGAATCTAGGCATTTTGAGGCAATGTTACAACTGCCTCATGTACACAGACAAGCCTCTCCTCCTACCACCAAACACTAATACATGCAACAGATGCAATTATACAGCCAAACTGGGGGCTAAGTTCTTTCAACCAAAGACTGGACCAGACAGTCAAGAGGAGAAGGGAATTACTTGCATGACACCACCAGTCTCACACAGACCTATGAAACCAGCACCGGCAAAAAACACACATAAATACACCAAAACATACTCGGAGGCTCTAAATAAAAATTTGAAAAAGCAACAGAGACCACCAAAGCAGACATCCAAGAAACCTCCACCTCCCAACACAAACCATGAAACACATACTTCACAAAACCACTGTGCCACGCAATCACAGCCCTTAAGGCAAAATAACATACCCAACACACTAGTAATAGGTGACTCTATAGTTAGGCACACTGACATCCCACTTACTAGGCTGAACAAGGAGAAGGTTACTGTTAGCTGCCTGTTGGGTGCCAGGATCCGCCACATAACTCAAGCACTCAGGTCACTCCAGAACAGGTACAAATACGACTCTGTCATTGTCCATGTTAGTGTGAATGACCTGAGCCGTACCTTCCTGGACTACATGAAAGGAGACATGGAAGAGCTCTCTGATCACGTAGCCCAGGCCAGTATGACCCTGACCCTGAGTAGCACCCTGCCCTCACCAAGAATGGTGCCACGGTATAAAGAAAAAATTATCAATTTCAACAATTGGCTAAGCTTCTGGTGGCATTCAAAGGGGATCCAGTGTCTGTCAGCCTGGGATGACATGCTCGACAAGCCATGCTGCTTCGCTAGAGATGGCTCGCACCTGTCACCCTTAGGCTTTCGAATACTGGCCAAGGCTCTTGCCACCCCCATAGTGCCTTTTTTAGGCAAGGCTCAAAAGACAAACCCACTGCCGTAAATAGCACAAGTAACAAAAAACTGAGGGTTATGCTACTCAATGCCAGAAGTCTAAACCTCAAAATGCATGCACTCGAGGCACTCCTCAGTATGGAGAAAATCGATATATGTACAGTAACAGAAACCTGGTTTAAGGCTTCAGAGAGCACCCCAGCACTACCAGGCTACAACTCATACCATACATTTCGGCCACAAAACCCAGACCGAAATACAAAAGGTGGGGGCATATCCATATTCATCAAGGATACCCACACTTACAGGTTAGTGGCACAGCACGGTGCTTCAGAGATCATCCACGTGCAGCTAACAATGGGCAAAACTGCAATTCAAATTGTAGCTTGCTACAGATCACCCACCATGTCCCAGGACCCCCATTCCTCATTTCTGGAAACACTGAGACACATAAAGGTCCTACTAAACACCCTGATATTAGGTGATTTCAATTACCCAAACATTAACTGGGAGAACTACTCAAGTACTAACTCCCTTGCCCAATATTTCCTAGAATTTATATACTCAAATGCCCTGGATCAACAGGTAAACACCCCCACCAAAGGTGACAAAATATTGGACCTGGTCATCACCAACATGGGGGACCAGTGTTCCACACCGGAGATCAACCCCTCGCTGGTTAGATCTGACCATAAACTAATCACTCTGGATATCCACATTCCACTTCTACTACCGGTCAAAGAAACCACCGTGAAAAACTTTTCAAAAGTGAACTTCATGTTACTTAAGACTGAGGTAGAAAGTTTCAAAGCCCCATGCTAAAGGATAACGCTGTCCAAGCTGCAAAATCCTTTACTAATGCTCTCTATGGGCACATACAAGAATGCATGGATCGTGCTATCCCAAGCAAAACCAAGACGCACTCTTCCAAGAAAAATAAACCAGTCTGGTGGACCCCTGGCATAAACAAGCTATACTATAGAAGGAGGAAACTAATGCATAAAAGAGTAAAATCCCAAGAAGGGAAGACATCCCTGATCAGTATCAGCAAAAAACTGTGATCCCTCATAAAATCATCCAAGGCTAGCTTCGAAAGAAAAATTGCCACAGACTCCAAAGATAACCACAAGGCATTCTTTAGCTGTCATAAGTGGCAATTCTCAGATCTGCTCGGAGTTAGTGCAGAATGGCACAAAGTACATGGAACCGACCGATATCGCCAACATCCTGGCAAACAAGTTCAGTGCAAACTTCACCCCCCTCTCTCACCCGCAAAAGGACCCATAACCATACTAGAAGAATGTAGTGCCCCTGAAATCACAGACACTCAGGTTAAAATAGCCCTCTCCAAAGCCAAAAACACAGCATCAATGGGACCGGACGGTGTCCCAGGATGCATCCTACACAAGCTCAAAGATGAACTAACCCCCCACCTAAACACATTGATCAAATTCAGCTTCTCTACAGGCTAAATGCCAGTAGAGTGGTGCACAGCAACAGTTATTCCTCAGCCTGTCTACAGGCTACGTGGCAATAGAGTGGCGCACAGCAACAGTTATTCTGCTCCACAAAGGCGGAGCCACAACAGACCCCGAGAACTATTGCCCTATAAGCCTGACTAACTTGGTCTTCAAGGCTATGGAGTGCATCATCATGGATCTCATTAACAGAGACATTGGGAACCTCCAAACACTGGACCCTACCCAGTACGGCTTTGTTAAGGGTAGATCATGCCTCCTAAACCTGGTGGACTTCTTTGAGACAGTTACCAAGGCTATAGATGAGGGAAAGGTGGTCCACACAGCCTACCTAGACCTCATAAAGGCCTTCAACACCATTCCCCATTCTGGTATTATAGACAAGCTCACCAGCCTGAACATAAACCCCTACGTCACGAGATGGGTGGCCAGCTGGCTCACAGACAGAACATACATGATAAGAGTTGCAGGAGCTAGGTCTGACTTTAAACCAGTTACAAGTGCCGTTCCCCTAGGCTCAGTCCTATGACCCCTCCTGTTCGGCATATACTTCTCAGAGGTACAGGCTAGCACAGGAGGACTATGGCTGACCAATTTCGCAGATGACTGCAAACTAGGGACTATAACTGACTCTCCGGCTGACACAGACATCCTCCAAAAGGGTCTCACTGAGACAGATACCTGGTGTCAAAACCATGACCTCAAACTAAATGCCAAAATGTGCATAGTCATCCCCTTTGGAAAAAATGAAGTACCCACAAATTACCACATAGGTGGTAGCCCCTTAAATACAGAAGACGTTATAAGGCATCTGGGGACCCAAGTAGATAGTAATCTGTCCTTTGATAATCACATTGCCAAAGTGGTCACATTGCCAAAGTGGTTAGAAAATCCTTTTATGTGACCCACCTAATCACAAAAGGGTTTGCATCCAGATCAAAAGAGGTCATTGTGCCCCTCTACGCATCACTCATCAGACCAGTCATAGAGTACAGTGCCTCATTTGGGATGTACCTTACAAGACATCTGCAACAGCTGGAAAGACCACAGAAGTATCTCACCAAGAGGATCACTGGCCCAAACAGATGCCCTATGCAGCTCGACTGAAGAAACTCCAGCTGTACTCGGTTGCATACCGCCTACTCAGAGGTGATCTTTGCCCGACATACAAGGCCATGTCCAACCCAGAATTGATGGACATGCTCCACCTAAAGAAAACCATATCCCCTCGAGCCACACGCTCTAGGGATCTAAACCTTACCACAACAATAAATAGGACGTGCTGGAGGGATAGATTCCTGTCCAGAGACTTCCCATGCTCTGGAACAAGATTCCAATGTACATCAGGCAGAACTGCTCACTAACCCTCTTCAAGAGAAATCTTGGCGAGTGGATGGGAAACAGAAAGTTTACCCCGAGGATCACTTCAATGGCTTTGCTGGACAGAGGCACAGGGAACTAATCTAAGAGGGTGGCAAAAGCCAACACATTCCGGCTAGTTTGATTAATGCCTTCAGGCAGATAGCCTAGTACCTACTTATGAACGTATGAACTCATCACATTTGGGTTATCCCTGCCAGGGTAGCTCTCGGCTGGCTCGAATACCAGAGACTTATTATTTCTGCGTCAGTTGCTGTCACTTGAGGACTGAAGTCAGGTCGTCAGTAGTATAAATTAAGGCAGCCAATGCCATTACACCAGTCTTTCTTGCCATGGAGCCCGATGCAGAAGCAGTTTGCATGAGTGCCGGTTGGCCGCTACCTGAGTTTTCGTCTACCAAATTGAAGCTGAAGTCTTCTAAAGCTAAGTACCCCATTGGGGATCCTTTTTTCTTGCACTAACCGATGTCAGAAAAAGTTAATAATTGTCTCATCTGTGGAAAACAAATACTGCACCAAGACTTCCACTCTTACTGCATCACTTGTTTAGGCCCAGACCACAATGTTCCTCATTGTCATTTCTGTGCTTTGTTCAACGCCAGAACTATCCATCATTGGGCCCTTATTGTAGCCAGATATTTTTGCTTACAGTCCTCGAATTCCGATATGGCTTCGGTAAGCCATCCGACAGCAGATCTTCCGAAAAAACGTAAAGATAACACAGAGACAGACCGCACAGGTCCACACCTACTGATGACACTTCCGTTAAGCTGGTCATCAGTTCTCCGGTCCTCAGTGAGGCGCTTTCACAGCCCCTGATGCCCGTTTCTGTTGTTTCGCAGGCCGTTACCGAAACCCTTTTGGAGTTTGGTATACCGTAAAACTCTTCTTTGATTAAGGATTCTGTGGTTGTCTCAACCTTGGATGGGTCGGAGCCGCTGAGCAGGCACCGGCTTCCGAGGAAGGCCTTCGTACTACCGAATCTCAACACAGACCGTCTTCTTTTGTGACTACCATTCTTTCTAAAACTACAGAGTTTCTTAGGCCCCGGATACAAACCACACCCAAGAAACTGACGACCTACTCTCAGGTGCCTGTTACCTTGCCTCAGTCTCAAATGCTTAAAATGGTGGAAGACCTTATCGTGCTGATCAGGGGATGCCAAGCTACCCCCTCCAAAAGGAAAAGAGATCTGTCCCATGTAGTTTTGTCTGAACAAGAGTTAGATTAATCTGATGCATCTGAATATGAAGACATGCAACCCCTCTCCACTTATGAAGATTCCATTCCTTCAGCCTCTCCCCCAGAGGATTTTTCCTTTCGGGAAATCCTGCTTACCTTAAGGGATCATTTCCAGTGGGAGAGTCAGGACTACCCTCAGTCTAAAAGTGACTCTGTGAATTCCTAGATCTTCCACAACACAGACCTTTGGCCATCACCCCAGTCCTGGATGTTGTGGAGGATGTTTTCTTCAAATTCAGCTTGACTCCTGAAACCCTTCTTTCTAATCCCAGAAAGCCAGACAGGTACTATAGAGTCCCTAGAGTCCCTGACTCACACAAATATCTTTTTAAAAATCCAACAGCTGACCCTGAGGTCATTTCTCAAGGGCCAAAAGGAATTAAAGCAACTACTAGTAAGAATCCCACCCCCTCAGACAGGGATTCCCGAGCATTGGACAGATGGGGTAAGAAAGTATACACCTCAGCTACTCTTGCTATCAGGGCACTAAACTGTAAGTTACATATGCTGAAATTTCAGCAACATACATTGGAACTCCTTAAAAAAAATGTCTTCCTTTCCTGGTTGGACAAACTCTAAAGATTTACAAGAGTTTATGCATTCTGCAAGTCAAGTAGCTAAACACACATTGCACTGTGGTTTTGATGCCCTAGAAGCTTCTTGCAGGGCAACAGTCACTGGATCTGTCATTAGAAGGCTTGCATGGCTTAAGGAACAGCCCCTGCCAGATCATGTCAAATCTAAATTGTTGGATGCCCCATTGCACAAAGATAACTTATTTGGCACTAAGGCAGAAGAGGTCTTAAAAAAGATGGAAGAAAAAGCAAAATCTATGCAAACAGTTAAGGATTTCTTGCAGGTCCAGCCCCCTAGGTTCAGAAGGCATTGTCCCTCCAAACACTGGTCCTTTTCTGCTCCCAGTAAACCGGCCCAGCCTAGGCCCCGTGGAAGCAGCCCCAGGGAATGCAGAGATCTAAGCATTGGACTAACTTCACTTCAAAACCAGGGAGTTCTAAGCCACCCCCTTATAGTAAATACAATGACTCATCTTCACCACCCCCCTCTGCCCACCTTCACTTACTCCTAGGAGGAAAACTCTCCTTTCACTCCAGCACCTGGTCCACCATTACCAAGGACCACTAGGTTCTGAACATTGTATCTCAGGATACAAATGTTCCTTCCACACACTTCTAACCCCAAAAGAGTTCCCATATCTACAACCAAATCAGTGGGCAGAGGCTCAAAAGCAAATCCTTTCCCTGCTCTCTGAGGGCAGTAGAGCACGTTCCTGCAGAACAGATAGGCCAAGGTTTCTACTCCAGACTTTTTCTGGTGCCCAGAAAAGAGGGCACCTGGTGCCCCATCCTCAATCTATCCATTCTAAATACCTTCCTGGTGATCCTAAAATTCAAAATGCTCACCCTCCAGCAGCTGCTACCCATGCTCTCCAAGGATGCTTGGCTAGCCACCCTAGATCTAAAAGAGGCCTACCTCCACATTCCTATCAGGGAATCATGCAGAAAATATCTCCACTTCAGGGCAGGATCTCAACACTTTCAGTTCTCTGTTCTTCCCTATAGCTTATCTACTGCTCCCAGTGTTTTCACAAAATGTCTGGCTCTGGCCATTGCCTTTTGCAGACAAAGAAATATTCAGATTTACCCATACTTAAACAACTGCCTTATTCAGGCAGACAGCCAGGAGAAGCTGCTCAAGTACCTGGCCTTTGTAAAGACCCTACTAACCTCACTAGGGTACACAATCAGTGAAAAGAAATCCAAACAGGTGCCCACCCAAAGGATAATCTTCCTAGGAGCAAGTCTGGACACAGCGTCCCAGATGGCATACCTTACTCCAGAGAAACAAATTTTCCTGACAGCCTACTTCTCTCAACCAGCCACTAGGCCCCAGCTAACTGCAAGGAAGATCCAGCAAGCTCAAGGGTTCATGCCATCTTGCATACTACTCATTCCATATACCAGACTGCATATGAGGACATTTCAGTGGTACCTAAAGAGCCTTTGGTGCCAACACTCTCAAGACCTCGAAACTCTTCTACCTATAATTCCTTGCCTCAGAAAATATTTTCTTTGGTGGGCAGCAACATGCTCCCACAACAAGGGAATGCCTTTCTCCCCACCCCCCACCGTCTAGACCCTCACCACAGATGTATCAGACTATGCTTGGGGTGCACACCTGGACGGCAGGTGCATTCAGGGCCAATGGAGCCCACAGCAAATCCCTCTGCACATCAGTCAAAAAGAGCTGATGGCTGTGCAGCAAGTTTTGAGAGCTGTCAAACCCCTTCTCCCTGCAGGGGCTCTCCTGATCAAAACAGACAACACTACTGTGATGTGATACATCAACAAGCAGGGAGAGACTCACTCCTACCCTCTATGTAGCGTGGCCATGATCCTTTGGCACACAGTCTCTGCCATGCAACTACACCTGTTAGCACAATTCCTACCAGGCTCTCTCAACTCTCTGACAGACCATTTAAGTAGAAATCTTCTGGACCTACACGAGTGGCAACTCAACATAAGAACCTTCACCCTAATAACTAAGAAATGTGGAACCCCGATGGTCGACCTCTTTGCCTCCCGCACCAACCATCAGCTCGGCAAATTCTGCACCAGGGAGCATCACTGCATGGCTTGGAAAGTGGATGCCCTGTCCTTCCCCTGGGTCAATCTGTTGGTCTATGCCTTTCCTCCCCTGCCTCTCATCCCCAGGATACTGCTCAAAATAAGGGAGGAAAACCCAAGGACCATTCTCATAGCTCCAGACTGGCCTTAGCAGCACTGGTACCCCTTGCTGCGCAGCCTGTCCTCGCTACCCCATGGCATCTTCCTCAGATTCCAAACCTCCTGACCCAGAGGGTAGGGGAGTTCTTGTATCCCCAATTACAGACACTCAATTTAGCAGCTTGGCTTATTCCCTAACCCCGAACCAATCTGCCAACCTCAGTAAACAGGTTTTGGATGTTAGCCATGAGGCCAGATATCCTAGCACCAGAAAGTCTTTTATGCTGATAAATGGAAAAGGTTCTGCACCTGGATCCAGGCTAAGGGAACCAATGTGGCACAGCCCTCCCTCCCTCTCATCCTGGATTACTTAGCTGACCTACTACACAGTGGCCTCTTTTTTTCTCCTCTATAAACATTTGTGCCTCTGCTATTTCTGCTCATTTTCCCACTGAGCAGCCCCTTTTCTCACACTCTTTGATCAAATAGTTCCTAATAGGTGCTAGCAACTTGAGGCTACCAAGAAGGGTACCAACACCAGCTTGGGACCTTAACTTTGTATTGGAAAAGCTCACCCTGCCTCCTTTGAACCAGCTTCTTTTGCAGAGCTAAAATTTCTCTCTTGGAAGACAGCATTCCTTCTGGCCATCACTTCAGCCACAAGAGTCTCTGAGCTGCAAGCACTCATGTCTGTGGAACAATTCATCATCTTTCATGCAGACAGGGTATCCCTTAGAACTAACCCATCCTTCATGCCCAAGGTGGTGTCCAGTGTGACTCTCAACCAATCCATTCATTTGCCCACCTTTATTTCCCAACCCCCAGAAAAAGAGGGAAAGGATTCTTCACTCTCTAGATGTGTACAGACAGCTCAGATTCTATCTAGACAGGACTAAATCCTTCAGAAAGTCTGATCAATTGCTGTTTAGCTTTGCTAAAGGGGTAGAAGGCAAAGCCATCTCCAAACAAATCATTTCCAAATGGATAGCACACTACATCCATTTCTGCTACAAACAGCATGGAAAGCCTCCCCCAGGGGGGTCAGGACACACTCCATCAGAGCAGCCTGTACCTTTGTGGCTTTCCTCAGAGGACTCCCCACCAGGGACATCCTGGAGGCTACAACCTGGACATCTGTTCACACTTTTAACAAGCATTACCACCTGCCTCTCTTCTCCAAATCCAGGGCAGGGTTTGCCTCTGCAGTCTTGCAGGGCATCCTAGCCAGCCCCTAGTTTCATTGACTGCCTCCACCCTTTTCCTCAGCTTTGGGAATCAACCCAAATGTGATGACTGCAACATCGAAACATGAAGAACATGGTACAGTTGTGTACACTTACCATAAATGTAGATGTTTGAGTGTATTCACTGTTGCAGTCCTGGTTTCCCCCTCCATTCTCCTTTCTTCTCTTTCTCCTTTTATTACCATTCTAACTTGTTGTTCTCCTTTCCTTTAAAGGGACTTATTGTTATTTATTTTCCACTGGTGGGGTTTCTTCCACTAGACCCTGGCCTCCTACTTGGCGGCTTCTGACAGGTTAGGGCAAGAAAACTGATGTAATGGCGTCGGCTGCCTTACTTTATACTGCTGATGACCTGACAGCAACTGATGCAGAAATACTAAGTCTCTGGTATTTGGGCCAGCTGAGGGCTACCTAGGTAGGGATAATCCAAATGTGATGACTGCAACAGTGAATACACTCAAACATCTACATTTATGGTAAGTGTACACAGCTCTACTGTCTAAGAGCTGAGCCAGTCTCAACTTTCTCTTTGTAACCCTTCCTAGCTCCCCTTCACGGGAAGTCTGGTATCATCTGACAGCGGAGCCTCACTGTCATCCTAGGTACTACTACTCTCTTCTGACCTTGCATTCACTCTATCCAAGAAAACATCAGTACTTACCATCAGCTGTGGCTCACCTTCAGTCTCACTGCTACAGAGTAACTCCCTTCCTGGAAGTAGCCACCTCAACAGTCCCAGCTTCAAGTGTATGGTCTGTCTGCACCCCCCCCAGGCTACCAGACCCACATGCTTGTCTTCAAGCCTGACTGCTTGTAACTGCATGCTCACAAGGTACTGTATTATTAAAATCATTCCCTATCATGACATCTGCAGGGATATCCTCAAACACACCTACTTGCTTGCTTCCTTTTCCACCCTCCCAGTCAAGGTGAACCCAAGACAAAGGTATTTGGAATGGGGTCCCTTCTAAAGCTCTGACTGGAGTAGACTGCCCAGGCAAGTAATGCTCTGCTTTAACTATTGCAGGCTTCACAATGGTTAAGTCAGAGGCTGTGAGTCTTTTAGCAATGGCGTGTTTCCCATCTACTAAGGATATAACCTCTTTTAGTAGTTTGGTACCCTTGTTCTCTACAGACAACGTACCACTGACATTCTGTCATTCCCACTTACTGGCTCCCCTACCTTTTGTTTCCCACCTTGCCTCCATGGACATCAATATGCTACATGGCCCCAGTGGTTACATTTATAACATTTAACCTTTGAACCTGGCTGTGTACATGAACTAGTGGCTTCCCCTATTACTGGCGGACTCTTTTGGGGTGGTTTAGGCTGCCCACCATGGGTTCCCTTAGACTCATGTGCAGCACTGGGTATCCCTTTTTCTGTGCAGTAATGCCCTGCTTGCTAGGTATAGGTCTCTCTTTTTCCCCAACTCATCTGCAGTAAGGCATTCCCTATCTGCCAACCAGATTCTAGTGTCCTCAGGCAAAGTTCTAAGGGCTTGTTCCCTCACCAAAAAGTCTGCCAGCCCTTTAAAAGTGGTGACCTGAGACCCACTCACCCATCTATGAAAATAACTGCTTAACTCAGCAATATATTCACACACACTTTCATCTTCCTTGCGTCTATGCTCACTAAACGTTTTTGTATAAGCTTCAGGTGTTAACTTAAAACACTCTAATAAACAATTTTTAACTGTATTATAATTTAAGCAGTCAGTATCAGACAGTTTAGAAACAGCAGTTACAGCTTTACCATGGAATAAGGGGGTCAGGAACCACACAGAGTTCTTGGTCAACATTATACTGTTTACATACACTTTCAATAAAAATAAAACTATCAAAATTATCACCCTCTGTAAATTGTGGAAGAAATTTACTGACCTTGCTGCTTTTGGGGTTCGGTTACTCCCTTCCCAATTACCTCCATGACCCTGGTGAACAGTCAGCATATCCTTGTCATGTTGCTTCTCCCTCTTATTTTCTTCGGCTTCCAGACATCTCAGTCTCTCTGCTGATTCTAATTCCATTTGTTTCTGTTTCTCCTTTTCCTCAGCCTCCAAATGCTGCAGTTTCTCATTTTCTTCATCCTCTAAATGCTGCAGTCTCTCTGCTGATTCTATTTCCAACTACTTGGCCTCCAGTTCAAGTCTCTAACTCCAGGTGGATTTTTAAGTCCTCTGTGGAAAGGCTGAGCTGTTCATTTTCTGAGAGTTGTACATTCCTGAGGACAGTCTGGTTGTCCTCCTGGTTCCTGGTCTGTGATGCAGATGTGACTAAGGCTGCAATCATTTCTGCTTTAGTCAGGTTGGCATGCACCAATCCTTTGTCTTGGCAGATCTCATACAATTGTCTCCTTGTCAGCTTGCCATACTCCTCTGCTGACATCCTTGCCTGCTCTCTGACTAAGCTAACAAAAAAAAATAAAATGATTGTGATATGAAACTCTGAATGTCTACCATGTGGCTACTTGGGAGTACAAACACCTTCTTTAGTGACCACTGTTTAAAGGTTACAGGAGTTCAATATCCACACCACTGAATCCCAATATGTGATGTGGTGATCCCACCACTGCCAGCAATAATGTGATGAACCTCCACTGGACCAGTAATCAAGGAGCTTCAGTCCTCACCACTGGCAACAGTGGAGGGACATACACTGGAAGGATGACAGGTACACACACAGTATTTCCAGATGCAGCTGTCTGCATTTAGTTTAGTTTCCCTTAAGAGCATATAGAGACCACAGTCAGTCCAGGGCTGGTTTCTCCCACTTTCCCAAGATCCCCAATAAGACTCCCCACTGGGACAGCTATAGAGTTGAGATCTCAGCTGAGTATCCAAGCCAAGACCTCCAGCACCCTCTCTGTCCAACCAGTGCTTCATGTCCCTGCCCAAGTGGCTGACACACACACACACAGACACACACTTTTTGAGTTTTGATTTACACACGCACACTTACCTGGGAAAAGCTGGCATAGGTTTACTAGCTATGCCCCCTTTTGCCCAGACTGTAAGGAAGTTATCAGTGCCACCAGCCAACTCCTTATCAGCTACTTTAAGGCCCTTAACAAAAGGTGTTCTATCTTACTGTGTAATGTTAATATTAATACAAATGGTAGTTTGACCAAGAGCAAGGCTATTAGGAGTGGACCACACACTGTCACGTAGTAAATATGCAAGTACTCTCAAAACTTAAATATCACTAAACAGATCAGCCACCATGAAAGGTTTAAATATACTTAGTAATAAATAATGAAAGAACAAGAAAATACTCTGTATATATTCACAGTGACATCAGAGTTCAAAACCATAGGAAATATTTAAAACAACTTTGCAAGACAGTCTCAGATAAACAAAGGAAATATCTAAACTAAGCTTCACTATATTCCTGCCTGTATCTAAGAGAGTTATTATACCCTAGAATCTTACTTAAAGAGCAATCCTGCCGTTGAGCAAGAACTGAGCCAGATTTTGGCTAGGAAGTATTTCAGAATGTTCATAATTGAAAATGATTTGTCATTTGATTTCAGTTTTGTGAGAAATTCACTCTGTTATTAGTAATAATGAATATAGTTTGTAATTTGCCTACATTAAGTGTAGTGACTTTAAATGTGTGGGGGCTGTGCTCTAAAACTAAATGTAACACTTTGGTTAGATGGTTTACTAAGACACAAATGGATGTGCTTTTGGTTCATGAACTTAAATTGAATAAAGCACACAGAAGCACAGATGGTACTGAGGCCAGATTTTTTTTTTTGGGGGGGGGGGGGCACTGGTAGCCAGCTTATCCTCTATCTCAAAGAAAGGAGTACTGATCTTTGACCATCTGTGCTTGGTGTGGACTCTTATTGGTAAGACAGGTAGCTAAGGAAAATGGGCTATAAAAAGAGTGCAAACACCAGAGGAGAAATTAATAATAGACTTGATATATAGCCAAAATACAGATGATCCCTCATTCATAGTAGACTATATGTCTGCAAATGAGACTTTTAACACTCAGCTTGATTAATCCTTTTAAGGGGTGATTTTAATGTGGTGGTAAACTCCATTTTAAGCACATCTAATCCTAGAGGTTAACTTTACCTCAGGTACAAATCATGTTACATTTAACCATGTAAACATGTTTGTGGATATATGGTATTTGTTCTATCCAACAGATCCAGGCTATACATTTGTAGTTCCATCTGGAAACCTTAGTAGCCAACTGAAATATTTTTTTGGTTTCTGCAGACATGATTAAATGGATAACAAGACAAACAGTACCATGACATATTTAAACTATGAAGAGCTACGCTCACATTGTACTGGGACCAGATGAGTGGAAAGCATCCTAGAGGACTGAAATAATCCATTTAATTGGTGTGAATCCCCCCTTACTTTGGCATTATTCTCTGAAGAGACTACGCAGGGATGGCGGCATGTAACCTAAGCCATTATGGAAATATGTTTTTGTCCATACTAATTCTTGGATGAAACTCAGACTCTCCTGGTAGAGTAGGATTTCTGCTCTGCAATGCTATTTTATCCTATGTTGCTATATTATATACATAAGCCTTCCTCTACCATATCTTAATTTTGGCTGAGTAAAATTAAGAAATTGATCTTAAAATGTATCTAGAATGGAAAGAAGAGGAGTCTTTTTCCTAAAGAGGCTCTGTTTTCACCTCGTAGATATAGGGGAGGAGGCTTGGTGGATGTGGGCTATATGGTGCAAGCAGCCGCCTGTTACCCTTACCTACTTTTTCAAATACAGGAGTAGACCTATGAAACAGGATTGAAGCTAACCTTTTAGAGAGTTATATCAACCAGGAATTACTTTGGTTTCATAAGATTCCTTCCCACACTGTCAAAATATGCTGGGGTATGTGTGTGGCATAGAAAGCTTTACACAAATTGTTCTTTGCCCACCCATATTTGGATATATGAATACAAAACATATTTGGATATATGAATACAAAAGATACCTATCTGGGATAACCTGGCTCGAAAAATTGGTGAAGTGAAGATGTGCTGGATTGATTGGCTAGAAGCAGGAATATATTGATGGGAACATCTAAACCCCTAGAAAAAATGGATTTTATTTTAAGTCTTTTGCTCAAACACAAGCTGATTTTGTTTTACTAACTAAAGGTTTTTGGAAATACTTGCAACTTCACCATACATTTTAAATCAATAGGGGGTTTACTTTTTACACTCTGTGGGTCTGGATGCTACTAAGGGAGTACCAAGACTCTCACATTTTTATTTACTGTTTCATACAACAATACTAGCAGTGGGCCTCTAGTCTGCTTAAAATTTATGAGGAATCCTTCTCTCAAAGGACAGATGTCCCCTCTGGTGAGGAATCGTTTTGTCAAAGGATGGATGTCCCCTGTGGTATTTCTTCCAAGTTGCTTCTGTGCACATTAGTTCCCTACCCGAGGTTGTTATGCCACCAGCCTAGATTGATATCTGGGTGATATTGGACCCCGACCAAGATAACCAGTAAAGGATATAAGGTAGAAAGCCTATGTCCTCATTGCCCAGAAAAAAAGCAGATAATTATCACATGATCTGATGCTATCAGTTTTCATTCATTTCTCAACTAATAGGATCGGAACCAACCCTTGGATCCAACTAGGCTCTTATACTAGCTCATGGCCTTCAACAAACTCTCTAGCTCCTTCTGTATCCATAAAGCAACACCCCTAACATCTTTCAGATCTCGTTTGCTGTTTTAGTGTCTAGACGTGATCGTCTTCAACTCTTGAGATTTCAGTGGGAGATAAGTTCTTTTTTCATATTACCTTTCTAAAAATCTTTATCTAACACTATTGCCTTAATATTTAATCTTTATCTTTAATTGTAAGTCATTTCTTGTGTTCCCTTTTTCTTACATGTCTAAGTGTAACTTTCCTACCATTGTTGCTAGGCCTAACTCTCCTCCCCTTTATCCTTTTTTACAATTTGTGTATTCTTCTTTGATTGGCTGGAGCGCCTTCTGTGTGGAGTCTGCATGTCCTCCCCACGGTTGAGTGACGTTAAAAGACATGCAGGTAGGTGCGAGCATGAATGGGTGTGCCTTCTTCGAAGGTTGGGTGTCAGGCTGGCAACTTGGCACCGTAAAAATCCACTGCCAATCATGAGCGGACCGGAGTTCTGCTGTGGCGACCCCTAACCGGGAAAAGCTGAAAGTCATAGTGTATTCTTCTTTGATTACCATAGTTGGTATTTCCCTTTTCTTACAAGAAAATTGTAATTCTGTCAGGTAATGATGTTAACCCTTATGCTTTAATACCATATGTGGTATTTTCCTTTCCTCTTTTAATTGGTAAAAAAGAAGGTTTAGTTTAACGCTTTCTCAGATCTTTAACAATGTCTGAAAAAGCAGGATTTAAAAAATGTGATGTGTGGGCATAAGCTGCTTTATTCTTATGCCCACAATCTTTGTGTGTATTTCTTAGGTCCAGAATATCTGCAACAGGACTGCACTATCTGTCATGGTTTCAACCCCTGCACACCAGCGAACAGAAAGAATAAGTTGATTTTTAAATGATTTCTGCCGTCTTCATTTTCTGAAGCTATTGCTGGGGTTCAGTCCCCCAAACACAAATCTAAAGACTCTGCTAAGAGGTTGAAGTCTTCTGAATCTCCATCCTCTTCTTGATCTGAGCCTAGGAAGAAAAAAGAAAAGCTGGATCCAAAACTTACTTACGGCCCAACCCTCTTCAGATCCGGTTAAGCTTGTGTTAGATCCGACATGCTTGGATCCGAAACCTTTGCCAAGGACAAGGTACTCTCCAAGTGTGGATCCAGTTCCATGTAGAGTGCTCTCTCTCTCTCTTTTAGAGAGGTGCTCTGAATCACCATCCCTGGTATCTTCTCGTTCCTCCAGGAGTCTCACCAAACCAGATGTAGAACGAATGATGAGGAAATTCATCATGGAGCAATTTCAGAGAGGAGTTCTCATGGTTCCTACCCCATCAGGTCAAGAAGTCCGATCTTGCACTACTCCACTCATTATGCTCCTTCTCTAATCCAACATGTGGTTGTAGAGTCCTTGGATTGAGTTTTCTGGGTCCATCTGGTTCAGATCTGAAGAGGGCATTGTCTTCAGATCTGAATACTGCTCTGAGTGCACTGGCTCTGACATCCTTGGAGCTTGAGGACTCTTGGAGCTGAAGCATCCCTGTCAGATCCAGGAGGATGCAGTCATCTCCAAAGTTTTCAGAGCTGTCTCTTCCTCCTGGAGCTCTGGCACTGGATAGCTTGGCTCTGTCTTCCACCTTGGGTGGAGTCTTCTTGGGGCACGGGGACGTGATGAGCCAGAAACTCTCTTTCTTGGCTAAGTTGTCTTCCTTCTCCCCAGACTAGTCCACCTTTGGGGTTGTGAAGAGGGTTTTTTCTGCCCTGGCAGGTCAGATGCGTCCTTCTCTCTTTGATCCACCCTCTACTTCTCAGATGACTTTGCATTGTGATCCTCAACGTTCTTCCCACAGGTACAGCCATCCCAAAGCTTCCAGACTACCCAGCAGGGTATCTTAATCTCTTCTGATACTTCAATGGACCACCCCACCAAGAAAGTTCCTAGGAAGAGAAAGTGCAAAAGGAAGTGCTTGGATTCTCCTCAACAGTCAGTCAGTTAGGATACTGATTTTGATGAAGGAGGGGGATCCCAAAAATCATCACCTGATGATGTCTCATTTGGAGACATTTTTGAGATCCTTAAGCAGAAGGATGGCTGGTCTTCTCAAGACCCTACTTTGGAGGAATCAGTATTTCTGGAAGCCTTTGGTACTGGCCCGTCTATCTCCTGGGTTACTCTGTCCACCAATGAACTCATTGATTTAATTTCTAAGCGAGCATGGAAGGAGCCTGATATGACTGAGCCAATCCCCAAGAGACCAGACCAGATTCTGACTCCATCAGTAGGCAGGGAATATTGGAGTAAACGGGGTGCCAGTAGATGGCATGGTCGTGGAGGCAGCTACAAAAAAAGAACTTGCGGAAAAGAGTTCCACTGTCCATCCCCCTAATAGAGAGTCTAGGGCAATAGAAAGATTTTGCAAGCATAGGTATGCTTCAGTGACTTTTTTACTCAGATTGCTGAACTATTTGGCTCATTTTATGAGGCTTCAAAAAGATTTGATTAAAGAGCTATCAAAACCTCTTTCTGGTACTGAAACTTCTGAGTCATAACCTTCAGTAGTCTCTAAGCTTGTTCCCCTACAGGTTATATCTAATTTGTCCAAGAGGCTTATCTTGCCCACTGCAGAAGGTGCCTCAAGGGCTGTGGGTACAGGCATTTCCATCAGGGGGCATGCCTGGATGCACCTGTATGATTTTGTGAAGCCATTCAAGTCATTGTTCATCAATGCTCCTTTTGATGGGACTTCCTTGTGTGGCCCCACAGTAAAGAACACACTCTCCAGGTGTGAGAATGATAGAAAGATCCTCTCTGCAGTAGGCTTATGTTTTCTGACCCCTCAAAGGACCTTTCCAGGAATAAATGGGGAGGTCAAAAAATGTGGCTTAGAAAAATTTCAGGGTCCTTTCCAGGACACATGGAGGTAGTTCTCCCCAAGGCAGAGGGGGGAGCGATAATGGAAGGTGATGCCCCTGTGGCAGAGGAGGCCCTCAAAACTGGGGTCCTAGAGATTCTTTTTCTGACAGATTCTTTCATCATTCCTGAAGGGAGGTCCGATTACCTACAGCTGGAGGCAGTTGGAGAGCTGCTTGTCTCTGCACCTGGGAGCCTGGCTAAATACAAAAGAAAACAGTTGGGTGCAGAGAATTATTTCTAGAGATTATTTTGTTCCATTTTGCCTTTTTCTCTATTGTCAACAATATTTCCAGATGTCTCACCCAATCAGAAGAAAGCAGCAGCACTAGAAATACAAAAGCTGGTAGAAAAAACAGAGTCATTCAAGAGGTCCCACCAGACCAGATAGAATCTGGAACTTACTCAAGATGTTTTTAGTGCCAAAGAAAACAGGAGACTGGAGACCAATTTTGGATCTCAGTGTATCGAACAAGTCGATTTGACACACAAAGTTCCAGATGGTCACTGTTAAGTCCATTCTGCCCTTTCTTGGCAAGGACGGTTGGATGTGCTCGATAGATCTTCAGGATGCATACTATTATATGAAGATGAACAAACAATCCAGAAAGTACTTACACTTCCAGCTGGGAGCCAGTCACTATCAGTTCAGAGCACTGCCCTTTGGCCTTATCATAGCCCCCAGGGTGTTCACCAAGTGCATGGCAGTGGCTGCAGCTCACGTGAGACTGCAAGGATTCTGGGTGTTTCCATATTTAGACAACTGTCTCATTACTGCCCCAACCAGGCATCAACTGATAGAAGCTCGGGATCAGATGTTACAGACCTGTTCACATCTCAGAATAAACCATAAATTACAACAAGTCACCTTTACAACCAACCCAGACATTGGAATTCATAGGAGCAGTGTTCAACACAATATCTATGGTAGCTACTCTTCACTATCAAGACTGCAAACAATAAGGATGCAGATCAGGAAAATAATTTGCAGTACCAGAATTTCAGCCCGATTGATTCTGCAAGCCCTGGGTTCAATGCCAGTGGCAATAATTTTAGTTCCTTTAGCAAGATTCCACATGAGAATTCTACAATAGATGCTAGCAATACAAATGTCAGTTCTCATCCCATGTCAGTGGAGATGAGAATAACCCAGGTATGCAAACAATGCCTTTTCTGTTGGATGTAGTCACAACAGCTGTTACAAGGTCGTCCTTTCATCCTCCCTCAGCCCAAAGCCATAGTGACCACAGATGCTTCCCAGATTGGGTGGGGGGGATACTTCCTGGGCAAAACAGTCCAAAGCACATGGCTCCCTGAACAGGCCAACTTGCATATCAGTGTCCTGGAGATGAGAGCAATGCTTTTGGCACTGCAGGCATTCCAAGTCTCTCTCCTTCTCGGGACAATTGCCATCCAAACAGACAACATGTCAGTAGTTTGGTACATCAGCAAACAAGGAGGAACCTGATCTTACCACCTGTGTCGAGAAGACCTCAGAGTGTGACAATGGGTGATATCTTCCACCCACTTTCTACTAGCAGTGCATATTCCGGGGAAGTCCAGCGTGGTAGCAGACAAACTGAGCAGACCTATCTTACTACCTCACGAGTGGTCTCTCACCAACAAAGTGATGGAAATGATTTTAAGTTAGTGGGGCCAGCCTTGCTGCCGTCTTTTGCATCTCCCTTAACTCATTACATCTGAGTGATGCCTCCAGGTGCATCTGTAGTTAACTCTTACTGATGCCTCTAGGCATCAAATATTGCTTGCCCAGATTTGCATCAATAATTCCAAAACCATGTTATATGCAAGGTTTTAAAAGATTTCTTCTTACACCTTACAAAATGTCTACTTCAACAGCATTAATATTTGACCTCTGTCTTGTGCAAGTAACAAGATATTAACTGTTGTTTTTTTATGATATTAATTTATATAGATATAATTTTCAAATGTTTCTAAATATCTCAACAACCAAGTAACACAGACAGAACTCCTTAGCCTCATATGAAAGCTCTCATCAAGATGACTAAAACACTGCTGACAGTATGTGTGTAATTTGAGTGGTTGCTGAGATATTGTAAGTTGTTTACAAAATATTGCAAATGTAATAGTTACTGTGCTTACTGTGACTTATAAAATTCAGTTTAAGACCTACAACCTAAAGAATGCTACCACTATAAAAATAGTTTGTGCTGAAGGGTTTGCCATTTATATTTCTTTCATAACCCCTATGGTTCCACAGATATGTACATCTGTTTGAAATGTGAGGACATAAATTTGATTCTGTCAAAAGGCTTAGGCTCTGCCCATTGAAAGTTACAGTGCAAAGTTCCTGAACTCCATTGGAGTGAAGGAGTTAAGCAGCAAGTGCAGCAGCTTCTTCACCCTGATCCCCCCTCCAGGGGAATCACTGAGGGATGCTCTGCTCCACAGCTGGCCCCCAGTCCACTGTATGCTTATCCTCCAACTCCCTGAATTCCCAAATTCCTTCACAAAGTATTGCGGCTGAAGAGCAGAGTCTTCCTCATTGCACCTTAATGGCCTTGGCAGATTTGGTTTCCCTGCCTTTGGCCTCATCTACTATATCCACTTTGGATTCTGGACCAGTTCCAGATCTTCTTTCTCATCCAATAGGCATGGTTCCCCCAGCTATCTCAAATCTCAAACTACTAGGAAACTTTACAGGAGTAAATGGAAAAGGATTGTTTGTTGGGCAGAGCAGAATCAGACAGACCCCTTCTCAGCTCCAATTCTGAGGATGAGTCGGTATTCCTGGACGTGTTTGGTTCCTGACCCTCCACCTCCTGGGTGTCTCCACCTTTCGATCCACTGATGTCTGTGGTGGCTCGGAAGGCGTGGTCAGCCCCAGACACAGTGGAACCAACCCCCCGAAGACCCACAAAATTTATTACTGCACCACAGGACAAGCAATTTCTGATGAAGGGTGTTCCCGTTGATGCCATGGTGGTAGCAGCGGCCACAAAAAAGGAGTTGGCTGAAACTTCTTCGTCTGTCCATCCCCCTAATAAGGAATCTAGGACGATGGATAGATATGGGAAGCGGATGTTTTCCTCAGCGACCTTCTCCATGAGGTCGCTGAACTATTTGTGCCACTTTACCCGCCTTCAAAGGGATCTCCTTAAAGTGCTAGGAGATACCCTTCAAGATCCATCAGCTGCGGGGGCCCAGGCTAAGGTTGCCTCCCAGCTGGCGACTCTTAATTCTGTAGTAAACTCCTCTATGCGGCTCATCTCTTATGCAGCCGATGGTGCGAGTAGGGCCACAGGTCCCAGGCGTGGCTTTGAGGAGGCATGCTTGGATGAAGTTATGCAACTTTGCGGAACCCTTCAGGGCGTCTTTCACCAACACCCCCTTTGATGGTTCTGCTCTGTTTGGACCACAGATGAAGGATACCCTTACCAGGTGTGAACAGGAAGGCAAGACTCTCTCTGCTGTGGGAGTCCATTTTTCCACTCCTTCAAGACTGTATCCCAAGGGTCAGAAGAGTGGGAAGATGTGGTTCTGGAAACCCCAGGGAGCCATGCCTGACACACATGGAGAATTCCCCTCTAGGGGCAGAGGAGGGAACAACAATAGACGCCGCCCTAGGGGCAGAGGGGGTCCGCAAAATCAGAGCCAAAGCGAATCTTTCCCTGACAAGCCCTTCCAGCATCCCTGAAGTGCTGCCCGGTTGTCCACCTTCGGAGGCAGTCAGGGGAAGATTATCGCTGTACCCAAAAGCTTGGCAAAGTATAACACAAGACAAATGGGTACTGTCTATCATATCCGAAGGCTACAGAATCCCCTTTTTTCACACTCCCCACATTCCCAACAAATCCATTCCAGATGTTCCACCTGATCTAAGGGATCAAGCAGTTCAAGAAATTTCAAAACTGCTAAGAAAAAGAGCCATCCAGCCAGTCCCAGCAGACTAGCAAGGATCCGGAATTTACTCAAGGTTCTTTTTGGTACCAAAAAGGACAGGGGACTGGAGACCCATTCTGCATCTCAGCAGACTAAACAGGTCTGTTCAAAGAACGAAGTTCCGGATGGTCACGCTACAGTCCATTTTACCCATTTTGGGTCAGGACAATTGGATGTGCTCCATAGATCTTCAGGATGCGTACTACCATATCAAAATGGACAGATGCTCCAGAAGATTCCTCCGCTTCCGGCTGGGAGACAGTCATTATCAGTTCAGAGCTCTGCCCTTTGGTCTCACCACAGACCCTAGGGTGTTCACCAAATGTTTGGCAGTAGTTACCGCTCACCTGAGACGGCAAGGATTCCAGGTGTTTCAGTATTTAGACGACTGGCTCCTTACTGCTACCACCAGACATCACCTGCTGTCAGCCAGAGACTACACCATCCAAACTTGCTCCAAACTAGGCATCACAATAAATTTCGAAAAGTCTGCATTGTTGCCTTGTCAGTCTATCACCTTTATAGGCGCAAACTTAAATGCAAAGGACATGTCAGCGAGACTTCCGTTAGACAGAGTGCTAGACATTAGCCGACATGTGCAGGTCTTATTAGGATGCAAAGAAATTCAGGCCAGATTCGTCCTAAAAACCTTGGGTCTCATGGCAGCGGCTATCTTACTAGTTCCCCTTGCTCGTCTTCATATGAGGATTCTTCAGTGGATGCTGTTCACCCAATGGTCTTTCCAACAACTTCCAATGTCACACACGATAATGATCACACAGACATGCAAAACCCAACTTGCTTGGTGGATGGTTTCCCCACCAGTTCCCCAGGGCAGACCATTTGCTATTCCTCCTCCAGTGACTACGGTGACCACGGATGCCTCCCTGATCGGGTGGGGGGGGCATTTTCAGGGCAGAACAGTCCAAGGCACCTGGCAGCCTCACGAGTACCATCTGCATATCAATGTCTTGGAGATGAGGGCCGTGCTTTTGGCATTGCAAGCTCTTCACAACTCTCTTCCCACCGGGACCATTGCAATTCAAACAGACAATATGTCGGTAGTGTGGTACATCAACAAGCAGGGCGGAACCAGGTCCTACCCCCTATGTCGAGAAGCACTCAGACTCTGGCAGTGGGCAATCTCTTCTCAATGGTTTCTGATAGCAGTGCACATCCCTGGGAAGTCCAACGTTATAGCGGACAGGCTGAGCAGAACAGTTCTCATGCCTCACGAGTGGTCTCTCAATCAGACCCCCTTCAACAGCAAGTGCAACAATTTTTTCTCTCTCCTCCCTCTTCCCGGACACTCCCCCAGAGACGCTCTAGTTCACGATTGGCCTCAGGGACTTCTTTATGCATTCTCTCCATTTCCCAAACTAATTCAGAAAGCTACCACATTGGGATGCAAGATGATCCTCATTGCCCCTTACTGGACTCGACAAATTTGGTTCCCGTTCCTGCATCATCACATTCTGGAGCAGCCCTGGACCCAATTCCAGACCTCTTGATCCATCAATCGGGCAGGCTGCACCAATCCTTTCAATCTCTCCAGCTCACTGCTTGGTTGCTCCACTTCCGACCTTAGCCACGCTTCCAAACATCTCCCACTCGGTGTGTGAAATCATCTTATCATCGCATAAGTCTAACACTAGAAAGACTTATGCTAGTAAGTGGAAACGTTTCTCTTTCTGGGCAGAGGCTAGGAATATAGATCCCTTTACAGCCCCTGTGCACCATATTTTGGATTTTTTAGCAGAACTTTTTCATGCTGGATCTTCTGCCACGATTAGAGTTCAGTTAGCTGCAATTTCCAACTTTCATACAGGTCTATCGGATGCTAGTATTATGCCCCATAAGCTTTGTAAAGCTTTTCTCAAAGGGAATACTTTACTCAGGCCCCCAGTGAGAGATCCCCCGCTGTCGTGGGATCTAAATTTGATTTTAGCTTCCCTGATATTGCCCCCCTTTGAACCTGCAGCTTCCTGTTCTTTGAAGTTTCTCTCTTGGAAAACCCTTCTTCTGGTTGCAATTACTTCAGCCAGAAGAGTTTCTGAACTTCAGGCTCTTTGCGTTCGCCCTCCTTACCTAGTTTTCCACAATGATAGAGTTTCTCTCAGGACTAATCCTTCCTTCCAAAGGTTTCTTCTGACAATAACTTGAATCAGTCTATTGATTTGCCTGTATTTTTTCCAAATTATTCCAACAAGGCAGAATACAATTTGCTTCAGTTGGATGTTCATAGACAGTTAGGTTTTTACTTGCATAGAACTAAACAAATCAGAAAATCAGACCAGCTGTTCCTGTCCTATGCTGAGGGCAAACAAGGTCTACCTGTCTCGAAAGTAACATTATCTAGGTGGTTGACATCTATTATTACATTTATATATCAGCTGAGGAATAAAGAGCTTCCTGCTAAACCAAAAGGTCACTCCACTTGAGCTCTAGCTACTTCAGTGGCTTTTCAAGCAAGATTGCCAATGGAAACTATTTGTGCGGCAGCTACATGGGCCAATCCTCATACCTTTATTTCACATTATAACCTGGACGTGGCCTCCAGGAGCAGAGCTGATTTTGGTTCCATTGTTCTGAAGAGTCTGTTCCGATGAGCCACCCAGGATTGAGGTGCTAGGGACGCTGTCCCAACCAGCAAGAATGAGGGCGAGATAGACAACTTAACATTAAGAAGTTATGTACCTACCATAACATTCCATGTTAGTTGTCTTCTTCTTGCCTTCTTTCTTGCGTCCCACCCTCCATCCCTCTGTCCTAGTAGACCGAGAAGAGTTCCTTATGTTTTTCTCACTGGCTGAGCCTTCTCTGGCTATTCCTTCTGACTAGTAGTCTCTCTAGTAGGATTTATGCATCCTAGGACAGGATTCCTGTATTATTATTATTATTATTATGTCTGCAGTTAGACTTACCAAATGAGATCTGGGTATCTAGTGCCAAGCATCATGGAATATAGGGGTGCCTCGAGCCAGTAGGCAGCTCTCGAGCTTTTGAAGATGGCCGAGTCGGAGCCGAAGATCGGCTCCGAACCCAACCAGCAAGAAAGGTGAGAAGAAGACAACTAACATGGAACGTTATGGTAGGTACATAACTTCTTATTATCACCCCTCTGTATACAGCTCTAATTAAGCCAATTATAGAATGCAGTGCCCCCTAAGCATGTATCAATCGAGCCAGCCATGATGTTTTATTACTTCTGTCTTCAGGAAAGATATTTTAAAGCAAGGGATATTGTGTTTTAATAGACTGTCTTGAAACTGAAACATACTTTTAAACAGAGCGCTCATTTTTAAGTCAGTTTAAAAGTAGTGTAAAATAAATGAAAATGTATTTTTCAGTGGAGAAATTGTTTATTTTTCTTTTGTGGGTCAGGCATAGTGTTTTAAAGTTCTTTTACTTTTTTTTCTGTCAAAAAAGTAACTTTTGTGAACTCGTAGCATTTACTGGCTTTTGCCACTTGTCTTCCCCAGGAAAAAGGCACAGTTTTTGGCTTGACCATGGAACAGACTGCTGAGCCCACAGTCAGTCATCTTTTCAGCTACAAAAAGAAAAAAGTTAAGCAAATAGCCTTTACCATCACTAAAGCTAACAGTTTTCCTCAGCCGCAGGTGAATGACTGTGCAGTGGCCATTTGTTGTACCTCAAACCAGTCATCTTTTACCGTGGATCCCACTCGTGTAACACCAAAACCACTATAGACAAAGAGTTAGCCACGTCCTCTGTGGCTGCTGGGATCCCCTCAGTGGGCAAGGAAGAGCCACTCTTGTCGGTCCAGAATGTTGTGCCCATCCCTGGGGAAGCAGCAGCTGCCATTAGTAACACTGCTGTCCCCATTTTTCTTGTCAAAAAGAAGCAGAAAACCAAACATGTATCTACTCCTCCTCGAATTTTCTTTGGGTCTGGCTCATGGTTTAATTCAGGCTACTGATCCTTCTTGTAAACTAGCTAAAATAAAGTGGGAATTACTCTTTTTCCTGAAGAGATTCAAGATTCTGAATTGAACAAGAAGTTGCAGGGATGGATACAGTGTTTTTTCTAAGATTTCTGATTCACACTAATCTCCTCAAACAGAGACAGAGCATGGTACCCATACCAGAAGACCAAAAATCAGGACTCCCTTCTCACCTACCATCAATTATGCAACCTTGTTAAAAAACAAATCAGGCAAGACAAAAAGCTATACTATACAATAATGTAACAAAAACACCAACACAATCCCCAGAAATTCTGGGAAGCCATTAAACAACTACTTAAGCCTGGACAGATCACAACCCCAGCTCCAACCACAACATATACCACAGATAGCATTGCCTGACAGTTTAATTTGCACTTTATCAACTCAATACTCTCTTTAGTAAAAAAACAACAAGACCCCCCCCATCTATTCCTAATGAACTAGACAGAACCCCCAATTCCTTTACAATCAGACCAATTCAAACTAATCCCATCAAAAAATATCTTTCTAAACTTAAGCCCTCCTCCCTCACAGCTGACCTACTCCCCAATGAATTTCTAAAACTCACAGCCATCTCCTACCCCATATCTCTCCTTATAAATCAGTCCATTGCTGAGAAGTATATCCCCAAACTCTGGAAAGTCTCTTACATCATCCCTCTTCACAAAGACGGCACCTCTACTAAGTTCTCAAACTACAGGCCAATTGCCATCCTCCCTCCCACAGCCAAAATGCTTGAAAAATGCATACACAGACAGCTCCTTAGCTACCTACTAAGTAATAATCTCCAATCTGCAACTCAACATGGCTTCAGACCTAAACATGGTACAACCACTGCCCTTGTCAGTTTTACAAACCAGCTTAGAAATGACAACCATCTTGTCTCATCTATCTTTCTTGATATGTCTAAGGCCTTTGATACATTATCACACCAAAAGCTACTAAATGAACAGGCTGCCTTAAACTTAAGATAGCCTACACTCCCCTGGTTTCTAAGCTATTTAACTGACTGCCAACAGAAAGTTAAGTGGCAAAATGAACTCTCCACCCAATTACCAGTCTCAGTAGGAGTATCTCAAGGCTTGATTCTCGGTCCATTGCTCTTCACCATATTCACCAACAGGCTCAACACAATCACCCAGCATGCAACCATTATTCAGTATGCAGACAACTTGTCCCTCATATGTTCAGCTGCCTCCCTACCAGAACTCCTACAAACAACCCAACAATCTTTCCAAGACATTGAAAAATACCTCTCAGACTTTCAGTTTATACTCAGCCTGAATAAAACAAAGTTTATGCTCTTCACTAACAGCAAAATACCTGATAACTTTACCCTTCACCATCTACTCCACCAGTAAAACTAAAATTGAACCTGTCCAACACACCAAACAATTGACAGCAACTTAAAATTTGACAAACACCTCGCTCTTCTTCTTCTTCTTTTGGCTTTTCCCGGTTAGGGGTCGCCACAGCAGATCACCTGTCCGCTCATGATTGGCAGTGGAGTTTTACGGTGTCGAGTTGCCAGCCCGGCGCCCAACCCTCCACAGAAGGCACAAACATGCACACTCATGCCTAGGGCCAATTTAGAGTGCCCAATCCACCTACGGCATGTCTTTGGGATGTAGGAGGAAACCGGAGCACCCGGAGGAAAGCCACACGACCACTGGGAGGACATGCAGACTCCGCCCTGAAGGCACCCCAGCCAAGGATCAAACTGGAAAACCTCTTGCTGTGAGGCAGCAACGCTAACCACTGCACCACCATGGCTGCCCTACTAATTTTATTACGCTAATAAAGAATATTTATAAAAACAATTTGGCTTATGTAAAACTTGGGCCATTTACCTCGAAGGCTATTGAAATAACCAAAGGTACAAAGCAGGGATGTCTGATGTCTCCCATCCTGTTTGCCTTAGGAATTGAATTATTTGCCTCATTAGTACGCCACAAATCTAATATAAAAAAGTCCACATTAAGCTAGGTTCACTAGACAGAGTCAAGCCATACCTAACCAATATCATTAGACATTCTGTAGCTAGGACCCATCTTCTCTCTACCCTTCTTTATGTCTCACCAATATTCACAAATCTCAGAATTAAACAAAATGGAGTCCTGTTATAACAAAATCACAAGATTTGCTACTAACCTCCCTTTACAGATCACATCACTTTGTAAATTAAACTGGATCAAACTACCCCATCTCCTATCCCTCAACCAACTAACTTTAGTTCATTCCATCTTCCACCGTCCAGACAACTGTCCATCACTCAAGAGCTTAGTTCAGCCCTACTCAAACAACAGACCAGCAAGATCCTCCAACAAACTACTACTCAAAGTAACTAAATCTAATAATTATTATGGTAACTCTGTATTCTCCCATGAAATATCCAAGTCCTGGAACTCTGTACCTCAAACAATCGTAAACACTAGCAATACATCCAAATTTAAACTACTGCTTAAGGAACACCTAACCAAAACTGGCTTTGCTCCTGCACTAACCCAGGATGATCCATTCTGTCCTTCTGTGTTCTTACAACCAGAATATCTTTTCCCTTATTATATTCTAAACTTCCTGTTTATCCTCACTGTCACTGAATTCCAATTTCTCTCTACCTACCTCTAGTTCACTACTCCTTTTTATCCCTATCTACCTATCTCAAGTCTCTTATAATGCATCATACTGCCTCTTTCTTGTACTCCACCTCTGTATTGCCTTAGCTATCATCATTTACAACAAGTAACAGTAACGTAACAACAACATTTTTTTTTGCTTTTATACCATACATGCATCTCAGAAATATTTACCACCTATGCCATGATATCTACTTACAGATCAACCATTTCTCTATGATGGCACAAGCTATTTCATGCTAGCTTATTTGTCAGATTACTAGCTAATGATTTTTAGTTCGACATTTTTTAGGGAGATACTTTTTAATTAGGTATTTTTGTTAGATATTTTTTGGTCAGTTATTTGTTTAGTTTTAGTTTATTTTACTGCCTGTATTTCTTCTATTATTCTGCAATGTGTTTTCTGTTATGGTATTGTTTGTACTTTGTTTTTTGTAAGGAGCTTTTCTTCCCGGACCTCTGCTGAAAAAGGCCCACTGGCCCAGTTGGACATCCCTGGTAAACAAATAAAAATAAATAAATAAATACATTCATTCATACATGCATACATACAAATATTTCAAGCATGGGCATTAATGCCCTTCTAGCCTGCCAATATACCAAAACAGTAGTTCCCATAATAAGTGTTCAGGCTTTTCTTAAAGATGTCTAAACTAGTGCATACTTTAATGTAATTTGTTAGTCTGTTTAGTGCATCAGCTGCTCTCTTAGAGAGCCAGTTAGTTCACTTATTCCTACAGAATCTTCTACATAGGTTGTCTGATGATTCTATACTACTTTTTGATAACCCCAATGATTTCCAGAGGCAGTTGTCTCTAAATGCCTTATATACCTGAATAAGATCTCCTCTTAAATATGTATGAGATACTCTACAAGTTCAGATATTTTAGTCTTTCATAGTAACTTAAATTTTCATATCCATGGATGCCCTTTGTATATTTCGACTTTCCACTTTACTCATACTTGTTATCTTATAAGGTTTCTATATTGTTATTCCATACTCAGGTTTAGGTCTAATGTAATTAGCAAACAATGACTCATAATTTCTGATTTCCTAGACTTTATAAACCTTTCTATATAGCTCATAGTTCTATAACTGTCATTAACCAATTGAGTGTTATTATCAGAAAAAACTCAAAGCTGGATCTACCCATATACCCAGGTCCTTAAACAAATGTACAGTTTCACTCACTGTGTGCTGTATGAAATATTCACCTATGAATTTATGTCTCCCAAATCTCATATGCTTAGTTTCTGATGTATTTTTAAGCATGTTATTATCCTGTGCTCAAATGGTCAATTTAGTCAAGTTCTTTTGCAGGCATGCCCTATCTTTAACACATGTAATCAATTTACCCAATTTCAAGTCATCTGCATAAAGACTGTAGAACACCTCAGATGAAAAAGATAGGTCTAATAGATACAATCTAAACAAGTAAGGGCCTGGGATAGAGCCCTGGGGTCTCTATTACATCATCAAACTGGCAGGAGTTTGAACGATGTAATATCGAACTGTTAAGTTCGAAACCCAAAAAGTACAAAAACATAGAACAGAGTTTTTTTCCCAGGGAAAAAATCGCTGTTCCGGTACAAAAAAAAAACATGTACACTTTAAACTTAAACTAATGTGGGGAGCTGTACCCCCACACCCCCCTACTTAACCTCTGCAGAACTAACCAATTACCGCCCCATAGCTATTCTCTCTCCATTCTCCAAAATACTAGAGAGATGCATACACTCTCAGGTCTCACACTACCTCCTTACTAACAACCTCCTTTCCAGTACTCAGCATGGTAGCACCACCACTGCCTTACTCTCCTTTACAAACACTATCCTTCAGAATAAAAACAATGGCTATCTCTCCTCTGCTACTTTCCTAGACCTAGCTAAAGCATTTGACATGGTCCCACACAAACAACTTATCTCTGTCCTCAATAACCTATCCTTCTCACAATCAGTCAACAACTGGTTTCAGAGTTACCTGTCTGACCACCAACAATCCGTTGCATGGCAGAATGACATATCTCCCCAACTACCTGTCTCCATAGGGGTTCCCCAGGATCCCATCCTGACCCTACTTTTCTCTGTTTACACCAATAATCTAGCCTCTGCCACCAAACATGGCACACTCATCCAATACGCAGATGACTCTACCATCATCTGCTCAGCCCAGTCCCTACCCAAACTGCAAAAGTCACACAGGAAGCCTTTTCCTCTGTTGAAACATGGTTATCCGATGCCCAATTAATACTCAACCCAAACAAAACTAAACTACTCATCTTCCAACCCACCAAACATACTCAAAACAACTCTCACTTTAACATCACAGCAAAAGACAACACCACTATATACCCAACTGAACACACCAAATTGCTAGGAGTGGAAATAGACAATAAACTAAAATTTGACATTCACATATCCATGACCATAAAAAAAGTCCACAAAAACCTAGGAGCATTATACAGAAATAAACAATTTCTCACCAAAGCAGCAAAGATTTCAATAGCAAATTCCCACCTTATCTCCACCCTACTTTATGCCTCTAGTATATACCAACCTAAGGCAATGTGATCTAAACAAGCTAGAGACCTGCTACAACAAAATTGCAAAATTCACCACAGGGGCATCCTACCGTAGTCACCACTGTCTCTCACTTGCTGAACTGGGCTGGCTTGAACTCCCTCACCTCCTTCAGTGGTATCAACTCTCACTCACCCACAAACTAGTAAACCATCCACTAAATGTCCCATCCCTCCAGAATCTACTCCAACCCTATCGCACCACCAGACCACTAAGATCCAGCAACAAAAATCACTTGCAGATCACTAAAGCCAATAACTCTGCTGGTGAAGCACTATTCTCTTGTGCCATAGCCAAATTATGGAACTCACTCCCACCCACAATTACCTCCGTACCATCATGCACCAACTTCAAAACTTTATTAAAAGCGCACCTAAAAACATGCTGGCTATGCCCTTGCAACTCCCACTCTAATATCATCCACCCCATCCAACTACTACCTTTCTTTCACCTCCACTAACTACCTTGATGATAGCAAGCTCAGATGCTCATAAGCCTAGTACTTATTATACAGCAGGAACTTCTCATTGTTACATTTGTTAATGCCTGTTATGTACTTCAAAGATAAAGATTCTAGTTGTCTACTGATGTACTATGTTCTTCATCTGTAAATATGTTGTAAGTAATTTCTATGTTAAATTGTTAATCACTATGTAATCCAATGTAACTACTGTCTGTTTATTTTACTGTGGAGCTTTTCTCCCCGGGCCTCCGCTGAAAATGGACCCACGTCCAGTCAGACACTCCCGGTCAACACATTTAAATAAATAAATAAATAAATAAATAAAACTATACCAACTCTGAGATCACATCACAGTGGATGAAATAGCAAAGCCATGAAAATGGCCCACCAATTTCTTTCCCTGGGGAAAAAAAATGGTGTTCCTTGACTTCGTCATTTCCGTGTTTCAAACATTTGGGTTCGATATTACAACGTTCGGACTCCTGCGAGTTCGACGTTGTAATATATACCTGAGCCCTGTGGTACACCCTGACTGTAACCAATAATTTCAGCTGTCTTGTTGTATGATACTTGCCATGTCCTATTTGTAACCCATTGAGCTATGCATCTTATCCAGAGTAAATCAATACCTAGTTGGTCTTCTTTATTGATCAGTGTTTTGTGTATGACCCTGTCAAATTCTGAAGTGAAATTTATATAAATTACATCACAGCACACTTTTTCATTCATAGCTGTTATTATATTGTTATAGAACATCTTGTTACAGGTGTTAATACTATTTTCAACATATACATGCTGATATATGGTTTCAAATCCCACCCTTTCCAATTCTGGCAATAACATATCCAGTATTACCTTCTCCATTATTTTCCACAACATGAAAGTAGACTTAAGGCTCTGTAAGGCAGTGAGTTTGTTCTACCCCCATTTCCCTTCAAGACAGGTTTAATAAGTGCATGTCTCCAATCTTGAGGAATCTTCCCATATTTATATAGCATAGTAAATAATAGATATTTTTATTTTTACAATAGATAAGGGTGGCACAGTAGCACAGTGGATACCATCGTCACCTCACAGCAAGAGGTTCCCTGTTTCTATTTGTGGCTGGGATGCCTTCTGTGTGGAGTCTGAATGTTCTCCTTGTGATCACATGGAATTCTTCTTGGTGATCTGGATTCCTTTTACATTCCAAAGACATGCATTAGGTGGCTTGGACACTAAATTGGACATTGGTGTGAGTGTGTATGCGCAAGTGTGTGGTATGTAAGAACTACCATGGCAGGGCTAGCTACCTAACCGTGTAAACTGTGGCTCTAAATCAGTGGTGGCTGGTGACTTCAAATTAAAGGGGGGCTGCAGGAGACAGCTGAATGAGTGTGGCCAGTGGGAAGGGTGTGACCAATTATAAAGGGGTGGAGCTATGCTCAAGACCACAACAACTGGAACTTTAATTAAATACGCTGCCCTGGGTGCCAAAGCATCATTACAAGAGTCCAATCAAGACAAAATGAAGTGTAGAAGAAAAAATATTTCAATGCATTGGCTACATGACAACTTCATATCTAGATGGAAAGACAAAGGTTGTGAGGCATGAAAAAATAAATTGCTTTATAAATACATTACTGGAATGCCAATCAAAATCAAGTATAAAATAAAACAAGCAGCACTCAGCTCAAACCACTTCTCCTTGCACTGCAGTTCTAATTATAATTTATATTCAGCTTTATAAAATTGCTAAGTGACATGCTGAAAGTAGCAATCTCTGTGATACCCCCATTTGTAAAAATGTTTCTTATTCAAAAAAGACCTGCTGCCTGACAACAACTATCTACTTGTTTCATGGGGAACACATGATCAAAGTAAAAAATGAACAGCAAACAAGAAACAAGCTCAAGATAAATTGCTTAAAGGATTACTGCACAAGTTATGGACCACACATGATAGATTGGCATTCTGTTTAGTTTACGGGTAAAGCCTGCAAAGATAACTGCAAGTCTCCAACAAATGTAATGAGCTTCTGAAAATACTGTAATCCTGTCCTTTATTTCAAATACTGTCATATGCATTTCAACACCTAAGGCTTGTACGTTATATAGTTATGTAAATATTCTCTGCATGGCAACAATGAAAAGGCTTTCAATGTTGGTAATTCTTTAACAGTATGCTTATTAAAGCTTACTTGCATCTTACAATCTCCGACAAGCTTACCTGATGGTCAATAAAGCATTGCTACTTTAATACAGAGCAACAGGGCACTGCAATAGCATGCATTTTCTGAATAATAAGAAGCATAAATCAACAGTATAAAAATATGACAGAAAACCAGAACATTCTGCAAATTCAAGGACAGATGAAAAGCCACAGTCGTACTTGTGGTCTGCCTTGGATGGGGGAATACTCTGCACACTTGCACTGCATTACTGCTCCTTGCCTTGCCTGGACACATCCAGAGTCACTACAATGGGGAGTGGGGTGCAACAAGTAGGTCACAGTTTGAAATGTCTCAGGCTGACGGTGATGGCTCTGACACTCATACCTCTCAACCTCAGAGCAAGAAATCCTGACAAAGCCATACATAGAAGTGGGACACAGGCCCAAACATAAAGACATTGTTTAAATATTGCTCTTATAAACTTAGAAAGATAATAGAATAGTAGTAGGTCTTGCATTAGTATGAATTTTTGAAGATATGAAATCTGAAACTGAAATGTCTGCCATTATTTTCTAAGTTCAGTCTTTAATGATTTGCTACTAATTTGCCAGAAAACCATAATTTTATGAAAAACAGACCAAAAATGTTATGCAAAAATATAAAATTGCCACACAATACAGCTGGGAACCTGTCAAAGAAGGGACACCTTTTTTAAAATTAGTACTGTTAACTAGAGCAGCTGACAAAATAAGATCATCTACATGCATTTCTGAAATAAAAGTAATCTATAACTCTGATCATTACAGTTATTTATAATTGTAAACCCTCCACATGTTCTTCCAAAATTGCCATTTTGCAGAGGGATTATTAGGGAGAGAGCAACATTTTGAGCCAAAATTGGGGACAGTTGAGAGGTTTGGATATTCCTAATTCTATAAAGCGATTTATTTACACGTACCTCTCAACCTCTTAATGCAGGAAATCTGGACAAGGCCAAATATATTGGGGGAACATGCAAACAGTACTAAAAATTGCTCTTGTATAAACTTAAGACAGTTGATAGAATAACAGATCTGCGTGCATTTTTCTGAAGGTTATGACGTCTGAAACTCAATGTCTGTCATTATTTAGTGACTTCATTCCTAAATGATTTGGCAGAAAAATCACAAATTTTATGAGGAACAAATCAAAAATAAGAAGCAAAAATCTATTCATTCTGCAAAATTCTGGACAGTTGATAGGTATAGTTCAGCCGGGGCTGTCTGAGTTTGCTGCCCTTCCCCCCTCACAAAATCATGGTCGAATGGAGTGTCCCCCCTGCAGCCATTCCAATGTCCCATTCCTTGGTTATTTCACCCCATTTGCCATAAATACTGTAATGTGCATACTGCTTTACTTCTGCAATAATAAGGATTTCATCTGAAAGTTTTATTTTATATTTTACAGCATAAACCCTAATAGATATCTGCTAAACAAAGCAATGCAGTCTCACAGTGAAAATAGACTTCGCATTAAAACTTCTCTGCCCTTGAAACTCACATTCATTGAAATAGCATTGAAACCCACATTCAAAGAAAATACATTTTGCCAGTGGCAAATAAAGATTAATTCTGGGCTGTTTTCAAATCATAGGCCCCTTGAACACGAAACATACACATGCTCTTTGATACACCTTCCTGACTGTATTCAATTATATTCCTTGTACAATACAGTACAGTTGTTAGAGGGCATTTTAAATTTAGTATTTTGAACATTTTTCCAGTAAACAATGAAACAAAAAGCATGCACCAATAATGACAAAACTGCCCAATTCAGAACATTTCCATCATAAAAGTCTACTCAAACTTCAACAGTCCACCAGTATCAGTAAATATGCACTATCTCTGAAGAAGTAAAAGTCATCTAAATAATTCCACATTAAAGAAATCTGTTAACTAATGAAGAGGTTACTGCTAGCCAACAACTTTCTATGTCATTGTTTCATCTGCAAATAAAGTGCCTGTTGCCCTTGAGGAATAAATTGCTTATGTTGGATTAAAAAAATTATAATGCTAGTAATATCGCAATAGGGAATGGATGGAAAACTGATAACAGGTTCATAGTTACTAGGTATCTTTGCCAAAGAGGACTGCAGCATCCATCCCCTTTGCAACAGAGTACAGTATCAGCAATGGATCTATCTACTGTGGGATTAGAACCCACAGCCTTCTGCATCAAAAGCAAGTACACTACCTGTTATGCTATTTACAATGTAAGCAGACTCAGCATAAGCAGCACTAAACGTTTGTTCCCCTGCAGCTCTCAGCTCCTTGTAAAATCTACTCGACACTCAGCTGTATCTCTGAACTTTGCACCACAAGAAAGCTGGACAAAGCCAAAATTTATTTGGGGGGAAGGGGACAAAAGCCCAAAAACCAGGGACACATTTTAAACATTGTTTGTATAATGTTGGAAAGTTGCTAGAATAAAATGTTGTGTTACCACCATACATTTTACTGCCAAGTATTGAACCCATGTCCCTGTGCAAAACAGCCAGAGCAACATACCACTATGCCAAATCATCTATTTTTATTAAAGAAAGGAAGACTGAAACTTAAATGGCTACCATTTAGTGAATTCAGTTCTCACCATAGCTGTCAACATCTCAGCACAAAACACCTGAACAAAGCCAATAATGGGGGAATACAGCTCCCAAACATATTCAGTGAGTTCAGTTATCACCATAGCTCTCAACCTTGTCACAAAAAACATGGACGAAGCCAATAAAGGGGGAATACAGCCCAAAAAAATAGGGACAAATATCCATCGAGGACACCAGAGCAAACCCACACAAACACAGGGAGGACATGCAGACTCCACACAGAAGGCACCCCAGCCAAGAGTCAAACCAGACAACCCATAGCTGTCAGGCAACACTGCTACCACTGCACCACTGCACTACTGTCTATTTTAAGTAACAAAAATACAGAAACCACAGATTTTATGAGGAACAGAACAGATATGAGGCAAAAATCTGCAAATGTTTTAGAAATGGTGGTGGGTAGGGAATTCAGGCTCTTGTCACTTGGGCCCAAGGTACAGGGTTCAAGCCTTATTCTCTACCCACCACCATGAAGCAACGGGGGCATTTTGCACACAGAGGCTGGAGCCACTTGCTATTGGTCCAGCCTGCGGGCGATGCAGTCCTGTGAACTTCCAGTTTGTGCGGTCGTCACCGCACAGATCTCGGGGTTGGAAGGGTGGAGTTTCCTGTCTTCCCTATCCGGACTGCCTAAATGAGCAGTCTAGTGCTCAGAAATGCCTGAGCATGCGTGCTTGGAGTTCTGGTCTGCCTAACACAGCAGTCAGAAGCTAAGCACGCATGCGCGGAGTCCGGGAGATATTTTTTAAATTTTTATATGTTCTATTGTGGCGGACCCATTTTACAGGTGGGAGGGCTGCAGTCCCGCAGTCCTATAGCACAAGCCGCCCCTGCTCTAAATGATTGTCACTGTTGAAGTGATACGTCAAACCCTTGTGCAAAATGGGAAAAGGGATTATGGGTGGATGGCTGGATAGTAAATAATAGATACAATGGTACTATAAGTTCTTGGTGAAGTGTTCTCAGGTTATTATTACAAATTCTGTCTCATCCCTATGCTTTGTTTGGATCCAGCTTGCATAGTTCTTTTTCAATATAATTTTATTCCAGTATCTCAGGTTATCTGGTTGCCACTAAAACAACTTATCACCCCCTTTGTGGAGCCAAACTGTTTTGCATAAGATTTTATAAATATATCTGTAATCTGTTGTGTCTGAGAATACTTTTTAGAATCTACAGACAGTTTATCAATTTGTATGTCTTTACTCCTTCCACTTCTTACGCATCTATAAAATGGTTTCCTATTATGCTCAATATCTTTATATACATTTTCTTCAAATTTTTCTTGATCTTTTCTCATACTATGATTAATTTATCTGTCCAGATTGCTTCAGTTTTCAAAGTTGTAGTTTGATCTTTTTTTCCATTTCTTATATTTTTTCTCTCACCTTAATTTGGTATCTTATTCTTATGGAAGTATATTCCCCAGACAGTGTATGCCTAGATCCTGATATTAAACTTTTTTGGCAGAATTATCTAGCAACAAATTAACCTTCATAAATCTATAATCACTGCACATCAACGGTGGTAAACCTTAACATGAAGTAACAGTAAGTTCTTTAGGAACACAAACAATGTCTAGTATGTTCCATTCCCTGGTAGGTATTTTTACAGTTTGTAGCAGTTGTTTCTGAACATACGTTGTGAATAATTTCATTACTTATGTTGTTGAATCAATATTATTTAGACTGTTTCTGGTAAATTTAAATCCCAAGCCACTGTTACTCTTCCCTCCTGTGTTTAATGCAAGTAAATGTATGAATTCCTCTAGATCATCAGCACTTGACTTTGGTGGTCTATATATACTCCAACAATTGTTATATGTTCCAGGGTTGTCTTTATTGTCACAGTTGCACAATCTGTAGTATTGGTGTTATCACTGAACATGTAATAATCTCAGGTCTCATAACTATCTTTAATACTTACCATAACACCTCCACCTGACATTTTGCTAGAATGTCTGTTACAGTAAAAACATTTATATCCTGACAGAACTCGTTTCCAGTCGTTCCTTAACCAAGGTAGCAAATTTTCCAATAAAAAAAATATTATTAATAGCCCTAGCATTAACAACCATCAGAGATGCATCAAATGTTGCTGTCTGTGAACTGTTAAATTTTCGACGTGGCAAAAATACTGCCTAGTGTTTGTCAAATATTGCAAAATATCTGCTGCAAAAAATTCTCTTCCCTGATCTTGACTAATGCACGCCATCCTGTGTGAACATGTGTGCCCCAAAATTAGGCCTGGATGCTATACTCATTTCTATTTTTTAAAATAGGACATTTTTTTCATGTAGTTATTTACCCAAAATATCTTTTCATTTACAGTGACCTCAATCTCCATTTTATATGTGATTTGTCAAAAATATGTCTTAACACCTGTACAAGCTATGCTATCGGAGAGGGCTGTAAGTTCCCTACCAGCAGTTAGAGTTTCCTAGCAGATGAGATCATTTGTACTTATACGATTCAAACTCATAGGAGAGCTCAGTTTCTCATTCTCCACGTGGAGGTTACTCTTTCTCTGAGACTGTTGTCAGAATGTGGCAGTGTTTTCAGTGGAAGAACACTTATATTTCTCAGTCCATCAGAAAATACTGTGAGTTGTTACAGAAGGATTTTTCAGAACCTGCACCCATTTCTCCTGTGCTGTCTGCTTTAGAGGATGTTTGTGTGTGTGTGTGTGTGTGTGTGTGTGTGTGTGTGTGTGTGTGTGTGTGTGTGTGTGTGTTACTGCCTGCAATTTTCCTAATACTCAGACAGCTGTCCCTGAAAAGGCAGACAAGCTTTTTAAAGTTCCTCAGTCTTTTACATTTTTATACACTATAGACAAACCTGATCCAGCACCTATTGCTTTAGTAGGTCTCACATAACCTAAGCACTTAGTTAATTCCAGTCTTCCTCTTTCTGATAAAGATGGGAAATCATTTGATTGGTGTGGGAAAAATGTATACTTCTGCAACTTTAATTTTCAGAATTTTTAATTGTCAGGCTCATATATTATAGCTTCTTCTGACAAATTGTGAAAGCATTAGGAATGTTTTATTTGCAGTTTCTTCTTGTAAGGAAAAATCTGCTTTAAATAACTTAGATGTTTCTTTTGCACAGGTTGTTTGCATTGTGTGTATGTATGACTCTGTTGATACTTCTTCCACGGCTGTGACCACTGGTACGGTATTGAGAAAGTGTGCATGGCTGCATTCTCAGCACCTCTCCGATGATGTTAAAAACGAGATTTTAAATTTTCCCATGGGTAGAGATTTAGTGTTTGGCCCCTCTGCTGAAGAGGTAATGAAAAGGGGAAGCTCTTCCAGGGAGTCTCTAAGATTTTACACCCCTCCTTTTTTCAAATTATCCAAGGGATTTTCTATCTCCTCATTCAGTTTTGGCAAATAAAAAGGACTAAACAGTCTCAGCAAAATTCTGTAAAACAGATATTTAAGAAGAAATGGCAAGGGGGTTCCAAAAACAAATATTAAACCTTCCAAAACCAAGGACATTCCAACAAGTCTGAATGACTATTCAAGAGACCTTGTGATCTCCTCCCACCTGGCCCTTTTGTCTTACAGAAACTCTGATTCTCTAGTTTTCTCTTTGGCAACAGATTTTCAGACAAAAGGGTTCATAAAATTGTTCATCAAAGTTAAAGATGCCAATAGGAGGAAATTCCTCCTTTCCAGGGGGTCATTCCTCATCCTTCAGAACAGACTGTTTTGTTTCTGCCTGTTTGTCTTCACATGCTGTCCCAAGGAGTGACTGAACTACTTCCCCAAACAAAAAAAACTACTAAGACAAACAAAAAAGCAGTGACAGCTGTCTTTTTCATTTGCTGAACACATTAGAATTGCCTTAGTAAGTTTTTTAAAGAAAATAATAAAAATAAATTAAAAAATAATAAAACTGTTGTAATGAAAATAAGTGCATCACCAGTTACAAGGAACTGCCATTGCCCCTCTCCTTACCAGCAGTGTTTCTTATAAAATTAAGGTTTAGTGAGTACAGAGAAAAAAATGAGCATTAAAAGTAACTGCAGTAGCAGTTACAACAACCAAACCTTTTAAGTTTTCAGCTGAAGAATTCTGAACAAAGCCAAAACTAATGGGAGCACAAAGACTGAAAATCAAGGACAGTTATTGAAATTACTCTAAATTACTTAAAAAGTCAATAGAAAAGGTTCTGCATCAATATATATTTCCTGAACAATAAGACCAATTAAACTCTAATGTCTGTCATTACTGGCTGAATATAATCCTCACTGATTTATTAAAAAATGAAAAATTTTATGAAGGATAAGACAAAAATATGAGGTAAAATCAGAGACACTTGAGAGGGATGACAATGGAATATGTGTGCATGTGTGTTTGAGAGAGAGAAGGAGAGAAGCAGTGTGTGTGTGTGTGTGTTTCCATATATCTATACATATTTGTATGTGTGTGTGTATATATATATATATATATATATATATATATATATATATATATATATCTGTATATAAATGAGTCCCCATCAGATGATTGAGTTTTCACAAACTCAAAATTCACATGATCAAGACCATATGATTGATTATTTGAAAACCCAAAGCTTTTGAATGGAGATCTTGGTAAAGTGAGGATCTGGAAATGTACCCTTTTTTCCACCATAGTGTGACCTCGGAGTTGGTATATATAGTTTGCGGTGGGGGGGTGGAGGTGCAGGGAGGCTTACCTCCCTGCAAGAACATAAAAAAGGTAGATTTTTGTGGTTTTCTTGAAGTTTGAGTTTTCTGCAACTTGATCATATGATCTCGACCAAATGAATTTCGAGTTTCTGAAAATGCAATCTTCCTGTATTGACCCATATAAAGGTAGATAAATAGATAGATAGATAAATAGATAGATATATACACACACCTAAGTCTATGTGTCTGGGCCATTGCATGTATGCGTATGTGTATGAGACTTTGTGTGTGCGTTTGCGTGTCTGGGGTTGAGTTGTAATGCTTTGGATTGTATGTGCAGAGTGTTTGTGTGCACATGTGCATGCATGTTTGTGTACAGATATATGCAAGTCTGTGTGTCTGTGCCTCTGCATGCATAAGTGTGAGCCTATGTGTATGTGTATTTGTGCTCATATGCATCTGAGTTTCTGTATGTCCTCACTCACAAAAGAGAGAGTTTCTCTCCGATTCTGTGTTTGTAGGTCTATATATGTGCCTCCATGAATATGTGTGTATTAAATACTTGCAATACTTATATTCTGGATGTATAATACAGCCTCCAACAGTCACTATCTTGGATGTAATGTACTACTTCCAACAACTACAGCCACTCTGAAATATTAGGCAGAGGAACTATTTTACATGAAAAATACGCATATATTAATAAAACAGCAAGTACAAAATACATTAATGAATTGCCCATTTTCTTCAAGATGGGTGTTGTAGTGAAATAATGTTGGGCTACCCCCGACCGAGTGGTCTGCTATTTCCTTGCAACATCCCCCATGTTGGGCATTATTGCTTTCATTAAGAGCAATATCAGAAAGTGAGAGAGAGTGAGTGAGAGAATATATGTGTGTGAATGAGAGGGAGGATAAAGGAATGGTGAGGATGCAAGGAGTAGAGGTGGCGAAGGTGGATGAGGTTAAATACTTGGGATCAGTAGTTCAGAGTAATGGTGAGTGTGGAAGACAGGTGAAGAAGAGAGTACAGGCAAAATGGAGTGGGTGGAGAAGAGTGTCAGGAGTGATTTGTGACAGACGAGTACCAGTAAGAGTGAAATGGAAGGTCTACAAGAGGGTAGTGAGACCAGCTATGTTATATGGGTTGGAGACAGTGGCATTGACAAAAAGGCAGGAGTTAGAGCTGAATGTAGTAGAGTTAAAGATGTTAAGATTTGCACTGGGTGTGACAAGGTGGACAGGATTAGGAATAAGTATATTAGAGGGTCAGCCCAGGTTGGAAGATATGGAGACAAAACCAGAGAGGCAAGATTACGTTGGTTTAGACATGTGCTGCGGAGGGATGCTGAGTATATTGGGAAAAGGATGCTAAGGATGAAGCTACCAGGTAACAGGAAAAGAGGAAGCCCTAAGATAAGTTTTATGGATGTGGTGGGAGAGGACATGCAAGTTGTTGGTGTGACAGAGCAAGATGCAGAGGACAGGAAGAAATGAAAACAAGGTGATCTTTTGTGGCAACCCCTAATGGGAACAGCCGAAAGAAGATGATCAGAAAATGAATTTTAGCTACAAGTGAATCTGGAAGTTCATACTGTCCAGATACAGACAGGTGTTAGAGTTAATGAGAGTACAGTTATAGGTACAGAAATCAGTGGATCAGCAGAATGTAGCTGAATATGTAAAACATTTTAGTGAAGTGAGTTAAGTAATTGTACATCTGCAGTTGCACTGAGTCAGTGAAGTAGACTTAGTTACATGTAGTGTGTTGCTGAGAAGGACTCCATTATGAGATGTACAGGAAGCAGTTTATTTCATGGTTTGGAATGGCATTATGAGAATACTGAATATCTCAAAGAGGTCCTGCTCTTCTTACTGATTAGCAGATTAGGAGGTGTTGGTCTTGCTACAGATTAACAGTTGTGGCTGCATAGGAGCCATTAATTTGTTATCACTATGGACTGAATAATATTTTATGAATGGAAGTGAGATGCTATAGTGCCAGTTTTGTAATGTATGTTAGATTAGATTTTAAGGAAATACAAAGATGTTTTAGAGATTTTTGGTATATTCCAAACTTGAATACCATGCTATATGCTCTCTCTAATTTTTGAAGATGGGTGAAGTGCAGGTTTATAAATTAATTAAAGCCAAATGATGACTTTGGTAGTAACATAAAATTGGTTAGAAAGCCTCCAGGCTAATGTTTACTGGACTTGGTAAAATCATGATACCCACACAGCCAATAAATTAGGCTTCTAAAATACAGAGCAATTTATTAACATTTATTTATTTATTTGTTTGTTTGTTTACCAGGAAAGTCCGGCTGGATAATGCCCATTTTCAGCTGAGGCCTAGGGAGAAAAGCCCCATTTGCTTACATTGTATTGTACTAAGTTCCAGTTAAACAAAGAGTAGTTACATTTCTATTTACATTTATACACAAATAGTAGTTACATTTATACATTTTAAGATTTTACAGAGGTGAAAGTTACTAAAGAGAAAGCCCACATGCAACTTAGTGGCTTGGACAGGCAGCAGTTATGTATAAAATTTATTCTGTCGTTTCGATAGAGAGTATTTGGAGAGTATCATACAGTGAATACAAAGTCTCAACTTTGAGATGAGCATTTGCAGGACAAGGATTGGTTAAGATGTTGTTTAAGCAGTGTTTTAAAACTATTGAGTTTGTTGGAGAGTATTATTTGTGTGGGGATACTATTCCAGAATTTAGCAATGTTATAGGAGTAGAGCAAATCTCCTGCAGCATTATTTGACTTACTTGTAAGTAATAAGAATTTGTTACTAAAGTAGAGGTCTCTTGCTGGACAGTAGGTCATTAATAAGTTATGTAGTGCAGGGGATTTTTCTGGATGATGAATGTGTTTGTGTGCTGTAGTTCGTTGTGAATATGTTAGATTGTTGTGTATTTTAAGCCAGTTTAATTGCTTTAAGCTATGATAGTGGTGGGTCTTATGAGGGACATTGGTGGAAAATTTAGCTATTTTATTGTAGAGCTAAAAAATAAGGAGCAGTACAACTGGGAATGAACGAAAACAAAAAAATGTATAAAAAAAGGTTCAAACTGTCACGACCGAACTCAGTAAAAGCACTTTAATGTCAAACACAATTCACAAAGGGTTGAGCGCTTTCATCAAAATTTGACATAATCAGTATTGTAGTAGTAGGCAAGTTTCTTTCTTTGAGTATCATTTACATTTGTTAGGATAGGAACGGTGTATAAGAGAGTTGGCAATGAGAAGGTGGTGGCTAGATTTTTTCTTGCAGTATTTGTAAGGAATCCATTGATCCTTTAAAGGGAGCCTAGTGTCTGGTAAGTAGATTTAATGGTGTGCAGTATATGATGGTCATTCTGAGACTGTCATGTATTATAACCCCTAGTAGTTTACTGTGAGTTAAAGTTTTAATGATAGTATTATTTGCTGACTTTATAATAAAGAATTGCTTTTGATTTTGGCAACTTTTTGAGGTAAAAAGCATTAACTTAGTTTTCTTGGGTGTGAGTAGGAGGTTTAGTAAGGCCTTAGTTGTTTCTTGTCCAGATTATTGGAAGCAGAGAAGATGATCCACTGGCATGTATAGGTTCACTATTGAGCACCGGTAACCAGCTGTACCATCCCAGATCCATTGCTCAAGAACTCACAATCTTTTATTACAACCCAGTAACACTTAATAAGCATGGACCTGGTGCATTGAAAATGGGATTAAATTAAACACTATAAAATGCATCATTGTCGCACTTGGCAAACAGCTCATCCCCAACCTCAGCATACAGTATTGTCAATACCACACTTCAAAATGAAAATGTTAGAGACCTAGGAAAATGGGCTGATAATTTTCACTCCTTTAATCACTATGGAGCAAAAGTTGTCAGGGAATCTGTCTACATGGTGCCAGTAATCATCAAATAAATATCATCCGAATCTAAAGAGGTTATTGCATCCTTGTATTCAGAACTGATCAGACGCACTATGCAATGTAATGCCCCCTTTAGAACGTACCTCACCTAGATATATCAAACTGCTAGAAAGACCTAACAGGTTCTTAATAAAAAGGATCACAGACATAAAATTCTTAAGCTACCACAAAAGACAAGAAGTACTGTCCCCTATTTTTGTGTGTCTTGTAGGCTCCTGAGCAATCGGGAACCCAGAAGTCCAAAGTCTCTTAAACCTTCAAAAAAATCAGACAGTTCTACAAATGCCAGTAAAAGAAATCTAAACCTGCATCAGCAGATCAATAAAACATGGTAGAGAGACAGATTCATTACTCAGCATCTCCCTCATATCTAGGATAGCATCCTACTGCAAGAAAAGTAATGTGGTACACTACCTTTCTTCAGGCAGGATATGGGTAACTGGATTGGTATTCATAAATTCACCCTAGGCTTCATAGGCCAAGCCCTCCCCTGACAGTGCAGGTTCAGTCTAGGCTGGGAACTGTCAAGACATTATGGTCACAAGGCTCAGTAGCCTTGAACTTCCTGTGATTGCTATTATACCCCTCTGATCTCAGTAATATTCTTAGAAACTGTCAGCATCCTTTTCAAAATTTGCATCTACACAGACAACCAAAGAAGCTGCCCGTATCTTGAACACTCCATCTTGCTATCTGAGTTGCAAGATGCTACATCCAGTTTATGATTAGGCAAACCACCAGGCATTTGCAAATTGTCATGCAATGTCATTGCTGTTCTTTTCCATTCCTTCTAAACTGGTGTCTTATTTGGTGGGCCCAGTTACACTTATTGTGATGATAGGAAGTATTGCCAGCCATGCCAGGAGAAGTAGGGCAGTGGATGTATAACTTATGCCAGCAAAGGTAGCTGGAATTTCATAAAGAATTATATGTCATTTGTGTATCAAACTGATTCGTACAGATGCTTGTGTTTAAAAATGTGTTTGTAAAACTGATTGTGTTACAAATGTGTCAACACTGTTTCCTGCTGAACAGAAAATAAATGTACATGCATTACTGTAACTGTTTAAATATATATATATGTTTTAACAGAGGATACTGGAAGAACAGTGGTTAATCTTAATCCACCTGACTTTGCAAAATATATCTGAAATTAAATTACTTTATGGGTTAAGCCATAAAGATGCTATCCCACAGTTTTGAAGGGAGCCAGAGATGCAATGTCTGTACTAGAGAACAGTTTGTAGCTCCTGTAGGAAGAGTGGAATGGCTTTATTGTTTTATGGCTTCCAGAAGCTCTTTTATATGTATTATTGACATGTAGGTTCTAAAACCTTGGCAGCTTCTAGTGATGGGGGATAGTGTGGGAAACAGAGTCAGATGACCAGATGTGTGTGATGTCATTATGTAAGCAAGAGATAATATTTAGATATTAGTCAGAGATTGCTCTCACTATTCTGTATTCTGCCTTGGATCTGACAAGCCTCACTCACCCATATAACCTTGCTCTATTCAGTAAGTTGGAACAGTAATTCTCTAGATCATTTAGGAAAATATACTGAGAATAGTTAAGTATTTTTTCCTATAACTGTGTGAATCTTTCTAGCTTTATTATTTTCAACATTTCCTGTGTCTAAAACTCTGGTGTTTACTGTAAATAGGTATTTAGTATTTTCATGTTCTTTTATTATTTATTATTAAATATATTTAAACTTCTCATTGTGGCTGCTCCTTTTAGAAATTTGCATATAGTTATTTGGTGATAACTCTGGCCACTCCTGAAAGCCTTGCTGCTGGCCAAACTAACATTTGTATTAATATAAGTCCACTCAGTATAACTGGATGCCTTTTTAAGAGCCTTATAGTAACTGACTGGTTACAGTGAAACTACCTTATAGTCTAGACATAAGGTGGCATAGCTAGTAAATCTGTGCCACCCTTTCCCAGGTATGTGTGTTTGTGAAAATTAAATCTTGTAGAGTGTGTGTCTCAGCTACTTTGAGCAGGGACACGAAGCAAGAGAGTGGTGGAGGACTTGGCTTGGGATCTCGGCTGAGGACTTAATTCTGAAGCTATGACAGTGGAGAGTCTTACTGCAGACCTGGAGGGAGACAGATAGAGAAATCCAGACTCCTGACTGACTGTGTTCCCTGTGTGCTCTTAAGGGAAATTCTGCTTCTTGCAGAGAAGTCTGCATCTGGAAATGCTGAGTGTAACCGTTTGTACTCCAAGTGAACATCCCTCTCCAGTGTCAGTGGTAGGGATTCAGGCTCCTTGATTGCTGGCCCAGATTGGGGAAGTCACACTTATAAACATGGATATCAAGATTCTGCCCAAGATTGTACCTCAATATGTGCAAATGGTATGAACATCCTTACCTAACATGTTGACTTCACAGAACTGCATATGACCTATTTGACCACATCTGCATTGTCAGAAACATTCACAATACATCCTATGATGTCATTGGACCCTGTGTGATAATCTCTGTAATGCTGAGAAAACTTTTAGTAGTGTTATGTGGACCGTGTGTGATAATGTCTGTAATGCTGAGAAAACATTTAGTAGTGTTATGTGGGTCTTTCTCCATGCCCCTCTAATGAAAATAGTTTTCCCTAAAATTGCTTTCAGGTGGTTCTGTCTGTTCTCCTTGCATTTAGCTATGATAAAAGTAGTGTTCTCTCTAATGTGTGGTACCAGAAGACCAGAATGTCCTATGTTCTCTTTCTTCTTCAGATTATCCTTGAAAACCTAGAAATCCCACCTACATTACTAGTTTATGCAGATGCTATTCTCTTAACTCTTAGCTCTCTCCTTTCTTCCATTTTTCTTATCCCTCAAGTTGACACTGAGTACTTTTTATTTTTAGATTGTCAGGCTAACAGAAGCAAAACTTTTGTCTATCCTCTGCACATAAACTTTGTGGAGCCACATCTACCTGCTTGGGGCTTAACACAGCCACACAGAATATTCAAGCACCTAAATGGTGTCACCTCTATATTGACAAAACTGCTGTGAAACTCTTTGATGTAGTCAAAGACCAAGTTCTTAAGCTTGGTTAGCTCTAATGGTGGAGACAAACAAAGGCCTTACTATGGAACAGGAGGTTCAGTTTGTGACTCAGACATTTTCTAAACCTGGTAGGGAGGATGAGCATGTTCATCCTTGGGTGGAAGTAGGGTAGAGTGGACTGCTTACTAACACAGTCCCTCAGATGGCAGGTAGAGTTGTGCAGGCATCTTTGTGGTAAGTTTTTAGCCTGCAAAGCCACTATCTGGTGATATCCCTCATTGATAAGTTCACAGAAATGTTTGATAGTAGGTGGAAGGTGTTGTGGATCCCCTCTGTGATGCAGGTAACTCATCACCACCACACCTCCCCACAGGAATGGGACTAGGTCACTGAAATGCCCTCATAGATGGGTCTCATGCAAGGACAAAAGTGACTTTCATGTTTGGCTGAATGACAGATGGCCCTTCTGGACAGGTCTTGTATTCTGGCTCTGGGGTCTTTACTCACAATGGAGGAACTAATGGGATGAAATCCAGTTGGGGAGGCTTAATTCTCAGAGATTTGGACAGCTGTTTTCCCCTCTCCCCCCTTCATAAGCAGAGCTAATGTCGTTAGGATGATAGTTATGCCTCACCTGACCTATTCGCTCTATATGCTTCCCATGGTCCTTAATCAAGCTTGGTTGGCTTACCTTAAATACATGTTTCCAAATGTATTTATTTATTTTATTTTAATGTAGATTTATACAGTGTATGATAGCTATTTATTTGATGAAATGAGAAACATGTCATCATGTTTAAGGTTTTTGATATCCATTTGCCTGTCCCAGAGGTGTCCTATGTAAATTATATGATGGTTGCCATTTTTTTAATCCTTTTCCTCCCTTGTGGTGCATGATTCAGGACTTTTGTGTCACAAAACTGAATATAAACATTTGAACAGCTTTCACATTAACATCCAGGCTCTCTCGTTTTTACGTCAAATTGCATACTTACACAGAATAAGAATTCCCTATGTTTACTATTTTGCAAACTTGGTCCCATACAAGAGGTTGCCTTTATTTTAATCACAGAACTGGCTTGATCTTTTCACGTAATACCCCCTTGACATTTTTCCCAGAGTTCAACATACATGTACCCAATTTAAACTGAAAAAAAACAGTCTCTGATGTGTTATTAAACAGGTCTCTTGCCATTTATGTAGTTACCTTGTCACTCTGCTTTTGTTAACAAAGTCATTTCAAATGCACACAGCTCTGTAACAAATCTAGCAAAAAACGTAACTGCTGTCATGTACTTGTTGAAGTCCTGTCTTGATTGCATCCATTTTTGTGATGAAATCAAGTTTGAAATTGACTCTGTTAATTAATAATAATAATAATAATATATCAGTAATATTGTAGGCTTGAGATTCTCCCAAAGATTTCTACCTTAAATGTTTATTTTGCTTGGGAGAACATTAACTCTGGCAATGGTGAGCATCACTGTGCAAACTTTAATAAGAAAACCACTGCAATGACAGCAAGAAATCTGTCTTTTGTAGAAAAAAATACCTTCTGTTTCTTCCTCTGTGTCTTCTGTTTTTACTTCACCTCCAGAAAAAAAGCAGCATTTTACTTGTCAAGACTGTATAGAGATAGAAAAAACAGGATAAAAATAAAAGTGCTCACTTCTGAAATATTTTAAAAAGTCATGCATTAATGATTGGGAATAATGTGACAAATGAACCCACCCTGTTAGGTCAGGTGAGAATATTCAGCTATCTGCAGATGGTTTTGTGGCTTCCTTCCCCTCCCTTTCCCTCCACTGAAACGTCAGAGTCACTTTGTAGTCTATTTTCCCCCACTCTGTGGATGTTCTAGAGGAATACCCTGGAAAGTTACACTATAGGGACTATTCAAAATGGTATCCAGGATGCTTCACTGTCTCTTGTAAAAATGATTTTTTTTCAGAATACCAGTTCCCAGTTATCTAGAAGAATGCTTCCTCTATTTCTTGGTCCTTCTCTTTCTTAGACACCTTAGCTGGTGTGAGGTACTCCTTGGGTTTGGTTTTATCTATCCAAATATCTGGCATCCCTGAGATGCTAGATTCACAGATGTCTGATACTAATGCACATGGTGTGGTAATATCTTTAGAACAGGTGCTTGTTTCGTGGATGACCAAGACCTGCATGCTTGATGGGCAAGTATCAGTATGCTAGATGTCCATATTTTGCCTTCAGTATCTCCTGTGTGTCATCGTGCCAAACCTGTACAAACATACTGCAATTCACTAACATTGTAAGCTACTTTTCATCAGGGAATGTAATATATTCTGCTTCTGGAACTTGTTATAAGAGGAACAGGGCTCCTTGTCTTCCCTTTCATTTTTCAGCTCATTGGCAGATGAGGACGACAATCTGGCATGTGGGTGTCAAACATCTTCTCCTTTAGTGGTAGATAATGAGTCAGAGGAGGAAGGTTCTCTTCTTGTATTCTTCTCCTGAGGGTACTTCCTCTGTGAGACCCTTAATTAGATGAAGGAGCATTATAAATGGGAAGTAAGGAAATGCTCCATTCTGATAAATTAGGTGCTACCCTGTTAATTCTAGAATCTACTATACCTTTGGTTGCTCATCCTATTATAACAGTCTCCAAAGATGATCCTATGACATTTTCTCTTTAGCCAACCTTTCAGACATCTGCGTATGGGGAGACCAGACTGAACAGAGTCCCACAACAGCACAATCTCGTGTATAAAAACCCAGCTGCTGATCCATATTATTAATTTGGATGGGCCTAAGTGATCTAAAAAAATTGTCAGCCCTAAACTGGTAAGAGACAGCAACATTGTAGATAGTGTCAGCAAAAAGGCATACACTTCATTAACCCCTTATTGTTAGGCTATATATTACAGGCCCATATGGTTCAATATCAGGGGAACTTTTATTACAGATTATTTTTTAAGTAAAGTTCTAATTGCTGTTACCACTAAATTAAGTATTACCAAGGTAACCCAAACAGTTGAATAAAATTGTTCTTGCATCACTGATGTATGATATGTCCGAGGTCTCATTCAGAGCTGTACATAATGGTGGTGTTACAGTGAACATACATGATTGCAGACACAGTCCTTTGGTCAAGATGTTATTGAACAGCTGCTGAATGCTGACATTGATCAAACATTTTTTTTAGTCTTCGAGCACAGAAACATAGTCAAAACCTGGAAAAAGCCTTTAATTCTTTCTCTTTAAAAGAAGTTCTTAAGTGGTAAAAAGGCAACGTGCTTCATGTGGAACTCAGATTTCTCAAGCTTCCAACATAAAATTTGAGGTGGATTTCTAACAGGCATCTTTTCCCAGAAGGTATTCCCCACTGTAAAAGAAAGATAAGAAGCCTTCCACTAGAAAATCCCACTTGTCTTAAAAGTATCTTCTGTCAAGGATCAAGGCAGCCATGTAGATTCACCTTCCTTTTTTCATTTCCTTACATTCTGTTAACACCCACACGGCTTTCAGTTCTGCAGTAAAAGTGCATTTCTCTAAAATGTTCTCATATATTTATACCTTCAAGTTTCTGTCATAGCAGTTAAAGTTTTGAAAGGGATTTTTAATTTAAGGCATCCTGTCTGAATTGTATGAAACCTCAACTTTGCAGCTGAAATGTTAACACTAGTATGATGCCTTTCCCAAAGTTAATCCTTTCAGCACTTCTCAAATATCTCTCTTTGAAGACTTTTTTAGAACAGTTATCAGCCAGAAGGATTTTTGAACCAATATCCTTAATTGTAAAAAGCCTAACTTTGTCTCCCACAAGGACAGAGTTTCACTAAAAACTGGTGTTTCCTTTCATCTCTCTGTCTCTCTCTCATATCTCACTGAACAAATCCATGCAACTTCTTACCTAAGCAGTAAAATAACAAGGAAAGAATGTTGTGTATACCACAGGAGTTCACTGAAAAATCTGCTTTTGCATTAAGAAAATAAAATGTCTGAGGCAACCTGATTAGTTCTTTGTGAAGTTCATGACATGAAAACTGGATCATCTCATTATTAAGTAGACCTATTACAAATGGTTAGCTGATTTTATTATCCTCTTTTATAGCAAATAAATCAAGATCTGAAGTAGTTTACTTCATTTGGTCTTCAACCTGTGGGTTATGGATCTCTATCGGATCCGAGCCGGCAACTTTTGCTAGCATGGCTCCAAATGCCTCACCTTATCCATTCCACTGCCATCCATACCCAGATCTTGTTTGCCGCGATTTGCTTCACATCGTGTCTTCTGAGCTCCAACTAGCAGTGGGTTTAAAACTTTCTGTGAGTTGTTAATTTTTCTAAATTTCTCTACAGTTAGGTTAGTATAGGTCCCCTTTCTCCTCCCCTCGATTGGTGCATCGAGTGTAGTGGTTTTTAGGTAGTTAGAGTAGTTTGTTATGTGGTGTAGGTAGTAGCCCCCCCTTCAGTGTTTTCTGTAGACAAGTGTGGTGAGTGGGTGTGTGTGTGTGTTTATTACTTAGAAAGATCTTGCTTGTCTTTTTTCTAAGGCTGTCTTTTTGTTATTTAGGATGGCTGAAAAGCTTGTTTTCAAGTGCTGCACAGAGTGTGGCCATAAGCTATCCCCAGCGGATGGCCACACTCTGTGTGTTTTGTGCTTGGGTGTGGCCCATCTGAGTGTGGATTGTAATATTTGTGCAGGCTTCAACCCCCGCACCCTAAAGGATAGGAACCTCAAAGGTCTTCTTCCAATTCTCTTTCCTCATCTTCGGCTTCGGTCACAGCGGCTGCTGTGGCTGCCTCTCCCTCCTCTCTTCCTCTGGCTTCTCCTCCCTCCCAGGCTGGGACTCAACCTTCTGTACCAAATCTTGTGGTAGTGGAGCAGAAGAGAGGTAGAGAAAGGGAGAGAGAGAGTCAAAGATGAGGGAAAAGAGGAAGAGGACCCCAGACCTCGCTTCTCCAAGCAAGACAGCATGGATCCGTGACTCAATTTGGCTCCGGTCTCCGAGGTTCTCCCCAGAGCCAGAGAAGCCACGTCCAGCCTCTCAGCATTTGGTGCCTCAACCCGCCAGGTCGGAGTCCGTGGCCTCGTCACGGTCCACCTGTTCCATGTCAGATATGAGGCGATTTATCCATACACAGATCCAAATGGGGGTCTTGCCAGCCCCCCTCCCTCTGGAGGGGGGAGCTTGCTTCCTTTCTTTCAACCCATTTTTCCTTCTCCAATCTGACCTTCGGGTTCGGAATACTCTGATCCGAGGTTGGTTTTGGTCAGGGAGTCTGTACCAACAGTACCTGCTTCCTCAATGCTGACAGCTGCCTTTAGCTTTTTGGATCCGACCAGCTCGGATCCAAGCCACTCTCGGAGCCGGAGCTTGGGTGTCGGATCCAAGGAAATGGAACCTTTTTCATCGGCTCCGACTTTGTCGTTCCAGGTTCCCGCCCACGGAGCTCTGTCTACCTCGGGCCCGGCTCTGATTCTTGCTTTGGACCTGGAGAGACTGACCTCCTTATTGGTTTCTCAGGAGGTTCACTCTCCTTTGGCGTTCGATGTGGTAGAAAGGGTTCTCTCCATCAGATCGAGACCCCTGACCTCCCCCTCGGACTCCTACCAGACCCCCTCGGCTCTGTCTATGGTCCCCATTGTCTTACCAGAGGGACAGCCCATGCTTGAAGAACCTCAGATGGTTCCCCCCGAGGAACAAATTGCTTGCGAGTGCCCCCTGGAGAGCCCCACAGAAGATGTGCCCAGCAAGCATATGTGCAAGAGGAGGCACTTGGACTCCGCTGAGTCCCTCACCGAGGACGCAGACTTAGATGATGGAGAGGGTTCCCCAAGGTCACCTCTTGATGATGTCTCCTTTGGAGACATCATGGAGATCCTATGCCAGCGGGGAGGTTGGTCTGCCCCCAAACCTTCTTCTGATGAGTCTGTGTTCAGGGAGGTTTTTGGCATGGGCCCGTCTACTTCCTGGGTGTCCCCTCCCGTGGATCCTTTGGATTTGGTCACCTCGCGGACATGGAAGGAACTGGACACCATGAAACCTATTCCGAAGCGGCCTGATAAACTCCTAAGCCCCACCTATAGATAGGCCATCTTGGAATAAGGGTTCCCCTATGGACACCATGCTGGTAGCAGCGGCCACTAAGAAGGAACTTGCCCAGGAGAGTTCCTTGGTCCACCCTCCTGACCGAGAGTCGTGGATGATGGACTGCCTAGTGAAGCGAGTATACGCTTCATCTACCTTCTCGATTAGGGAGCTGAATTAATTAGCCCATGTCACCAGACGCCAATGCAACCTAGTAAAGGAATTGGAGGAGCCCCCCCTCAAGTCCATGTCACAGGAAGACAAGGCTTTGTTCTCCATGAGGATGGCCACTTTAAAAGCAGTATCGAACACGTCCATGTGACTCCTCTCCCATGCTACGGAAGGAGTGGCTAGGGCAGCTGGGTCCAGTGTGTCCATGACGCGTAATGCCTGGCTCAAGTTATGTCAGTTTTCCGAACCCTTCAAGGCATTGTTTGACAATGTCCCTTATGACTGCTCTACACTCTTCGGTAAGACTATCAAGGAGACATTAGTCCAGAGTGAGAAGGACGAGAAGACACTGTCTGCCATCAGGATCCACTTCTCTAACCCTCAGAGGTCCTTTTCCCAGAACCAGAGAGGTCAAAAGAAGATGTGGTTCCAGAAATCACAGTATTGCTGGGACACTCAGGGCTCTTCTTCCCTTAAAGGCAGAGAGAGACAGAATGGACACCAGCCCAGAGGCAGAGGGGGTCCGCGAAACTTTGGGTCTTGAGAACCTTTCTCGGACAGACCCAGGCAGCAACCCTGAGGGGTTGCCCAACTGCTCTACTCTGGAGGCAGTCGGGGGACGATTGTCCTTGTACCCAGCGGCATGGGAGTCCATAACAGTGGACCGCTGGGTGCTTCAAATCATATCCAGAGGATACTCTGTCCCCTTCTTGGGTTCCCCCATATCGTCCAGACACCACCTGGATGTACCACCCATGCAAAGGGAGATAGCAGCACAGGACATTTCTGAGCTGCTTGGAAAACAAGCCATCGAAACCATCCCCCCAGATCAGTCCAGATCAGGCTTCTACTCCAGGTTCATTTTGGTGCCAAAGAAAACGGGGGACTTAAGATCAATTCTGGACCTATCTACCCTGAACCTGTCAGTTGCCAAAGAGAAGTTCCAGATGGTCATGTTACATTCCATCTTGCCATACCTGCAAGAGAGCAACTGGATGTGCTCGTTAGACCACCAGGATGCTTACTATCACATAAAAATGCACAGAAGCTCCAGGAGGTTCCTCTACTTCTGTCTAGGAGTCAATCGTTACCAATTTCGAGCCTACCCTTTGGTCTTACCGCAGCCCCCAGGGTGTTTACCAAAGTGATGACGGTTGTAGTGGCTCACCTGAGGCTTCAGGGGATTCAGGTCTATCTGTTCCTGGACGACTGGCTCCTCACTGCTCCCACCAGGCGTAGTCTTTCCCAAACCAGGGATTATTTCCTGACACTTGCCCTGCATTTGGGGATTACAATCAACACATCCAAATCTCTCCTAGATCCTGTACAGGTGATAGACTACATTGGTGCCAGGATAGATACTCTTCAGTGCAAAATATTCCTGACCTCAGAGAGTTCACAACCTGAGAATGCATGTCTCCGTGATCTACTGTTCTCATCTTCCAATGGCGGAATCAGTGCTGAGGGCCCAAGGGTCGATGGTGGCAACCATAACTCTTCTCCCATGTGCTCGGTTACATATGAGGATTCTACAGTGGACTCTAGCTGTACAATGGTCCCTGTTGGAACTGCCATTGACATATCCAATTCAACTCAGTCGAGTCTGTCGGTTGTCCCTCATATGGTGGATGAGCTCTCTGGACATTTTGGAGGGACAACCCTTTGTTCCAGCCCCGGCCCAAACCACAGTTACCACGGATGCCTCCCAACTCGGGTGGGGGGGCATTGTTCGGGCAGGATAGTCCAAGGCCTGTGGTCCCCCATAGAGACCAGCTTGCATATAAATGTCCTAGAGATGAGGGTGGTCCTTCTAGCATTGCAGACCCTTCATACCTTTCTTCCTCTGGGAACGATTGCAATCCAGTCAGACAACATGTCAGTGGTCTGGTATATCAACAAACAGGGAGGGACCAGATCTTACCCCCTTTGTCACGAGCCCATGAGAGTGTGGGAATGGGTGATCTCCACCGGTCACTTTCTCATCGCAACGCACATTCCGGGACGGTCGAACATCCTAGCAGACAGGCTAAGTCAGACCATTCTGATGCCTTACAAGTTGCCTCTGAATCTGTCAGTAGCGGAACAGATCTTCAGCGAGTGGGGTCTCTTCGCATCTCCTTCCAACGCAAAGTGCAGCAAGTTTTTTGCTCTGAACCCCCTGCCGGGGGAGTCCCCCAGAGATGCTCTAGTTCATGCTTGGCCTCCCAGTCTTCTGTATGCTTACCCCCTGGCGCTTCTCATTCCGAGGTTTCTACAGAAAGCTTGTGGACTGGGGAGCAAGGTGATCCTCATTGCCCCATTCTGGCCTCGCCAGGTATGGTTTCCCTTCCTTTGAACTCATCTTTTGGCTCCACCTTGGATCCTAGGTCCCATTCAGGATTTAATTTCACACCCTTTGGGGATGCCTCATCTGAGTCTGGACAGCCTGAAGCTCACAGCTTGGCTGCTCTAGTTCCCTTGATTGCTAGGACTCCCGGACTATCCTCCTCAGTTGGATCTATTTTGGTAGCTGCTCATAAGTCTTCGACCAGGAAGGTTTATTGCAGCAAGTAGAAATGTTTTTCTTTCTGGGCCTCTCAAAGGAGTTTAGACCCTTTCATGGCTCCTATTTTCATCATTCTTAATTTTCTAGCTGATATTTTTCAACACGGAGCTAGTTCTTCTACTGTCAAAGTTCAATTGGCTGCCATTTCTCATTTTCATGTCGGCGAGAATTCTACCTCCTTAACCTTTTCCAGACTGCGTAAAGCCTTTATCAAAGGCACCTTTTTGTTTCACCCCCCCCCCCTCCGTCAAAGATCTTGTTCCCCCATGGGACCTTGCTATGGTCCTTCAAGGTTTGGTTGCTCCGCCTTTCGAGCCAGCCACGACTGCAGATCTAAAATTTTTATCTTGGAAAACAGCTTTTCTGGTGGCTATTACCTTTGCAAGAAGGGTTTCAGAATTACAGGCCTTGTCCATCAAAATTCCGTACATGATTTTTCACAAAGATAGGGTTTCCCTTCAAACTAATCCATCCTTTCTTCCTAAGGTGGCATCAAAAGTTAGTATCAATCAGACTATCAATTTACCTGTGTTTTTCCTAATTTTACGAACAAGATGGAATACAAAGTCCACATGTTGGATGTTCATAGACAGCTGCGATTCTATTTACACAGGACAAAAATTTCTATAAATCTGATCAATTGTTTGTATCCTTCTATAAACCCTTCTTGGGGAAACCTATCTCCAAGGTCACTATAGCTAGATGGATTTCTTCATGCATCCTGCAGGTCTATAAGGACAAGAGACATGTCTCCTCCAGGTCAGGTGAAAGTTCATTCCACTAGGTCCATGGCTACATCTGCCGCCTTTTGGTCTAGAGTGTCTTTGGATGATATTTGTTCTGCAGCTACTTGGTCCTTATCTCATACATTTATTTCTCATTACAAACTGGATTTGACTTCCAGAAGGAGAGCATCCATTGGTTCTGTGGTGCTCTGGAATATCCTTCCATGAGGGCTACCCAAGAGTTTAGTAGCTGTGGACTCTGTCCCACAGGTTGAAGACCAAATGAAGTAAACTACTTCAGATAAAGAAGTTATGTACTCACCATAACGTTCCATCTGAGTAGTTGTACTTCATTTGTCTTCAACCGTCCCTTCCTCCTTCCCCCCGGACCTTGGCGCATGATCAGCCTACAGGCTGCAGTATAGGTCACAAGTATATCTTGTGGCCTATACTCCTAACTTTTTTGAACAGGGCAGTCAGAATTCCTTCCATCAGGTCTGCAGAGTCCACAGTGTCGTATTTGAAAACTTTCTCTACTTAAATTACCTTTGAGGCTGCTACTTGCTTTGGCTGTCTTTCAGTGTAGTTGTAAGAAAATACTCATCATAATAACAGATGTTCACATACAGAATGATTGCTGAGGGAAATGTTTCCTACCCTGATTCCTGCAATAAGATCATCTTATTTATGGTCTTTTGTTTTTTATAAATAATTAGATCCATACCTCTTATTATACTAGGTGATATTTAGCATTTTGTAAAGTATGTATTTGATTATTGTAGCAATAATCCATAAATTTGTGTGGGTAATGCAGGATTTCCCCACAGCTGACATCGTTTGATCACAAAGGTAATATATTCCCTTTGTACATAATGTCATTGTATAAACAGACTTTAATGTCCTTCTGCTGACTCCTTGTAGTCTGTGGCATGCAGGATATCTACATTGCATGCGCTAGGCAAGTAAGTCCCTCCAAAGTACATTGAAGCTTCTACTTTTTTTTTTTTCTTAAAAGGTAATTAGGAATCTCTGATGGTGCCTTCTTTGTGGTGTCTGTATTTTCTTGCTTTAGACAGGTGCTGCACAGTATGATGACGTGCCTTCTCTGCAGTGTGTATGTGTTCTTGGTATTATTTATATGAGCACAGAGAGCACTGAGAACCATGAGTTTTTCTGCTCCAGAGGGAAATTAGTCTCCACTTATCAACATAAAGAAAGTGATTTTTAGTCAGACTTCTACTGTTGGGATCACTCTATTTACAGTTCTGGTTAGGCTGTCCAGTCTCCATGCAAATTTTTGAAGAGAAAAAACAGAAGCTAGCTGTTTGTGTGTGTAACAATATATTTCTAATTTAATGCAGGATTGACTGACGTAAGAGTGAACATATGTATGTGTTTGTGTGAAAGGTAGGAGGTATACCTTTCACCTGTCCATGACATTAAAGGTTGTTGACAACTTTTACATTGCATTTTCTCTGCTGATTAATAAATTCTGTTTATTGTTTTATTAATGGAGAATACTGGAATAGAAAATCTGGTCACTCAAGAAGACTTCAGCAGCAGGACTTTTTTTCTATTGGGATATGCTCAGTTTATAACAGGCATATTAATTGGGCTGTCCAATCAGAGTGCACATTTTTCAATCATTAAAAGCATTTATTGTATAACCATTTCTTTATTATAGCTTTCTGGTATTATTTTTTTATATTTTTGGTATTTATTACTGCCTAATCTTAGGCCCTTTGCTTTTTATTTATTTTATGTATTTCAAGCTTTTTGATCTTCCCTAAAAACATTGACTGATAAGCTATTTGTGCTCGTTTTGTGTGTGTGTGGTCCAGAAAACAACAGCATTAGATTGTGAGGTGCACTATATCTTATACCTGGGCTTCCTCTAACAAATGAGACTGCATTTCACTGCTTACAAAAAAATTGGGATGACATTCTTCGGTCAGATGATTCTAATTGACATAATTCTGTCAACAGTGATCCTATATTTGAACATCTAGTTTTATGGGTCACACGCTATATATATACATATATATATATATATATATATATATATATATATATATACACACACACGTATACACACACACACACCCATTACTTCTCAGCTTCTTCCCACTGATATGATTTATAATGCAAGCAGGCTTTGTACCTACTGTGTCAGCTTCATACCTTTGCTCCTACTGTGTCAGTTGGCACCTGACCCTACCAAAGGAGTGATATTTGTGAAGGAGACTTGCAACGCAACACAGAAACATTTCCGTCATGCCCAGTTTGAAATGGATTTGAGCTTGGATAAGCATTTTTATACACTGCCCACTATAAGTTTTATTTAGATATACAGTGGTCTACATTGATTACCTGTCCTTATCAAAGCACACTCAGCCTACTACAACTAGTGTACCACTGCCCTATGTATTTCTGTTACATGTGAATAAGTACTGTTGTTCAAGAAGTGTTTTTGTAGGGTGGCTGAGCCTCATTGTTTCCTCTCCAAACATTGGGCTCTGCCCTCACATCCCCAGTGTCCATATATACTACTTTCATGACTGAACATTTTACCCTGTTGTGTGTGTGTGTTTGTGCTAGTCAGTTGGAGCTGTAGGACAGTGCTGTCAGTTATATTTATTTATTTACTGACATTTGATTAATGGGAAAGTCTGACTGTGTAGGATCCCATTCTCAGTGGAGGTCCGGGAAAAAAGCTCCAAAGTATTTACAAAGCATTTTACGAACAATATTTTTAGTCTTTAAAAATAATGCATAAAACAACTACAGCTTAAATAATTATACCAAATTAGACATAATATGAAATCTGGGAATTTGGGAATCTTGAGGCAATGTTACAACTGCCTCATGTACACAGACAACCCTCTCCTCCTCCCAACAAATTTCAACACATGTAAGAGATGCAACCATATAGCCAAACTGGAGGCTAAGCTCTCTCAACTCAGTACTGGCATAACCAGTCAGGAGGAGAAGGAAACCACACTCACTACAATTCCAGTCTCACATAGACCTACCACGACAACAAACCAAACACATAAACACACAAAAACATACTCGGAGGCTCTAAATAAAAATCTGCCTAAGCAGCAGAGACCTCCAAAGCAGACACCCAAGCAACCGCTACCCCAAAACAAAACACGTGCACCACATAGCTCACAAAGCCAGTGTGCCGAACAGTCACAGCCATTAAGGCTAAACAACACACCTGATACACTTGTAATAGGTGACTCCATCATCAGGCACACTGACGCCCCGCCACCAGGCTGAACAAGGAGAAGGTCATGGTGAGCTGCCTGTCGGCGCTAGGATCCGTCACATAACACAAGCACTCAGGTCACTCCAAGGCAAGTACAAATATGACTCAGTCATTGTCCATGCTGGTGTGAATGACCTGAGACGTACCTCCCTGGACTACATGAAAAGAGACATAGAGGAGCTCTCTGAGCATGTAGCCCAGGCTGGTATGACCCTGACCTTGAGTAGCATCTTACCCTCACCAAGAATGATGCCACAATATGAAGACAAGATGATCAATTTCAACAATTGGCTTAAGTGTTGGTGTCATTCAAAGGGGATCCAATGCCTGTCAGCCTGGGATGACATGCTCGACAAGCCACGATGCTTCGCTAGGGACGGCTTGCACCTGTCACCCCTGGGCTTTCGGATATTGGCAAAGGCTCTTGCTACCCCCATAGTGCCTTTTTTAGGCAAGGCTCAGAAGACAAACCCACCTCCATAGGTATCACAAGGGGTAAGAAACTTAGAGTAATGCTGCTCAGCGCCAGAAGTCTAAACCTCAAGATGCACACTCAACTCTCCTTAGCATGGAGAACATCTATATCTGTGCAGTAACAGAAACCTGGTTCAAGGCTCCCGAGAGCACCCCAGCACTACCAGGTTATACCTCATACCATGCTTTTCGGCCCCAAAACTTGGACCAAACCACAAAAGGAGGGGGAGTATCAATATTCACAAAGATACCCACACCTCCAGGTTGGTGGCACAGCACGAAGCATCAGAGACTATCCATGTGCAACTAACTGTGGGTAAAACTGCCTTCCAGTTTATAGCCTGCTACAGACCACCCTCCCAAACACAGGAACCCCACTTGGCCTTCCTGAGAATACTGGAAAATATGAAGGTCTCTCCAAACACCATTATATTGGGCGACTTCAACTACCCAAACATTGACTGGGAGCATTACTCTAGCTCCAACACCCTAGCCCAAAGGTTCCTAGAATTTATAAACTCAAATGCTATGGAACAACTTGTTACCACTCCCACAAGAGGGGAAAACATACTGGACCTGATCATCACCAACATGGGGACACTATGCTCCAGACCAGAAGTGTATCCCTCACTGGTAAGATCAGACCATAAACTAATCTCACTGGATATTCACATCCCGACCCCACCCCTGCCCAGAAAACCACAGTGAAAAACTTCTCTAAAGCAAATTTCACACGCCTCAAAACCGAGGCGAAATCCTTCAAAGCCCCCGGGCCTGTGGAAAATACTGCCCAGACCGCAGAATCCTTTATAAACGCATTCTATGAACACCTTCAGGAATGCATGGATCATGCAATCCCAAATAAAACCAAGACCCAATCCTCCAAAGGCAGACGCCCTGTCTGGTGGACCCCAGCCATAAACAAACTATACAATAGAAGGAGGAAGTTACTACATGATAGAGCAAAATCCCAAAAGGGAAGGCATCTCTGATTAGTATTAGCAAAAACTACGGGCACTCATAAAATCGCCTAAGGCCAGCTTCGAGAGAAAAATTGCACAGGACACTAAGGATAATCACAAGGCTTTCTTTAGTTATGTTAGGAACCTGGGTGGGAATTCCCAGATATGCTCAGAATTAGTCCAAAATGACAAAAATACACCGAGCCCACAGACATTGTCAACATCCTAGCTGACAGGTTCAGTGCACACTTCTCCCTCTCCCCACCAAAAGGGCAAATATCTACCCCAACAGAGTGCTGCCCCCTGACATCTCAGATGCTCAGGTAAGAGCCGCCTCTCCAAAGCAAAAACACAGCATCAATGGGACCAGATGGTGTCCCGGCTGCATCCTACATGAACTCCAAGAAGAGCTAAACCCAAACATAAAACTACTGTTCAATCTTAGCCTTACTACAGGATATGTACCCAAAGAGTGGCGTACAGCAACAGTGGTCCCTCTCCACAAAGGTGGTGCCTCAACGGATCCTGGAAACTATCGCCCATAAGCCTGACTAGCTTGGTCTGCAAAGCTATGGAAAGGATCATCATGGACCTCATAAATAAAGATATTGGGGACCTACAGACACTGGATCCTACCCAGTTTGGCTTTGTTAAGGGCAGATCCTGCCTCTTAAACCTGGTCGATTTCTTTGAAACAGTCACCAAGGCCATTGACGAGGGAAGGTGGTCCACACAGCCTACCTGGACCTCGCAAAGCCTTCGATACAATACCCCACTGGCATTATAGATAAGCTCACCAGCTTAAATATAAACCCCTATGTCACTAGATGGGTTGCAAACTGGCTCAAGGACAGAACCCACATGGTTAGAATTGCTGGAGCTATGTCAGACTCCAAACCAGTTACAAGTGGCGTCCCACAAGGCTCAGTCCTAGGACCTTTCTTGTTCGGTATATATTTCTCGGCGGTACAGGCCAACACGGAAGGACTGTGGCTGACCAAGTTCGCAGATGACTGCAAACTGGGTGCTATAATCAACTCTCCAGCCGACACAAGCATTCTCCAAACGGGCCTCATAGAAATAGACAACTGGTGCCAGAACCATGGCCTCAAGCTAACGCCAAAAAGTGTATAGTCATCCCCTTTGGCAAAAACAAAGTGCCCACAAATTACCACATAGGTGGTAATCCATTAAGTACAGAAGAAGTCATTAGGGACCTGGGGACCCAAGTTGATAGCAATCTCTCATTTGACAACCATGTGGCCAAAGTGGTTAGAAAAACATTTTATATAGCCCACCTAATCATGAAGGGATTCACATCTAGATCAGGGAGGTCATCGTACCTCTTTACTCATCCCTCATCAGGCCCATAATTGAGTACAATGCCCCTTTGGGATGTATTTTACCAGACACCTGCAGCAACTGGAAAGACCCCAAAAGTACCTCACCAAGAGGATCAAAGGGCTCAAACAGATGCCATATGCTGCCCGGTTAAAGAAACTCCAGCTCTACTCAGTGGCATACCGCCTGCTCAGAGGCGATCTGTGCCTGACGATAAAGCCATGTCCAACCCGGAATTAATGGACATGCTGCACCTCAGAAAATCCAAATCCCATCGAGCTGACTTGAACCTCAGCACTGAAATAAATAGGACATGCTGGAGGGACAGATTCATAACCCAGAGGCTCCCTTCACTCTGGAATAAAATCCCAGTCCAGGTTAGGCAGAGTCCCACATTGACTCTCTTCAAGAGGAATCTTGATGAGTGGATGGGAGATCATAGGTTTACCCCGGCTATCACTTCTGTGTCACTGTTAGACAGAGGCACAGTATACTAACCTCAAAAAAAGGCATAGCAAAATTAATTTAAAATGGGTGGCGAAAGCCAAACACACTCTGGCTAGGCTTATAAATGCCCTAGGGCAGATAGCCTAGTATGAACCTATGAACCTATGAACATTGGTTACGAATAAATACAAGTTATATGCTAGTGATTTAACAGAGAAATTTTAGCCAGTTTATAGAGAAATTCAAGGTAAGCTAACAGGAACTGCAATACAAATTGAGAGAAAAGCAGGCTTATGGTATATTTAGAGAGAAAGCCAGGGGAGATAAATTGATAGAAGTAAGGAAGTGTGTGAAGAAGGGAGAGTAAGGAGATGTAAGGTACGAATAGGTATTTGTTCACGTTTAGGGATATAGTTTATCCTTGTGTTGAGCAAGAACAGAGTCAGCTTTTGGCTAGGAAGTAATTCAGAATGGTTTTGAAGGATGGGAGGGAGGGTATTGACCTCAAGGATAGATGTAAGGAGTTCCAGGCCTTAGCAACATAGTACAAGTACAGACAAATCCCAGCAGATTTGATAGGCTTGTGAACAGACAGGAGATTTTGGTCATTGGATTGTAATGACCAACTGGGAACACAGTTGTGTAGAATATTATTTAATGCTGGACAAGTAGGTGGATTCTGGGTAATTTTATAGGTGGTAAGAAGCTGTGTGTATATGTTAGTTGGTGGGGTAGTTCCAACCAGTTTAGGTTTTTCAGTATTATAAAGTGTTGGGTTCTGAAAGGGGTATTTACTGAAACTTTAGCAACTTTGGTACAGCATTGTCAGGTTTTGATTTTTGTGATGCCTGAAGGTTAGTAAGGATTGGAGCAGCATAAAGAAGGGTGGGGAGGAGATAGGTCATGGGAAGTGTAGCTTTAGCTGTGTTGGTGAGAAATTTTTTGGCTCTCTAAAGCATCCCTAGTTTTTGATGAGTTTTTCTTAAGCAGTTTTGCATATGCAGATCAAATTTAAGATTATCATCCACTATCATCCCTAATAATTTGCTATGAAAAGTGACTTCAGTGGTTGTTGTCAAGAGAGAGGACTTTAAATTTTGTTTTTTCATAGGGGAGGGATTTGGAGAAAAGGGCGACCGTGGTGGTGCAGCGGTTAGCGTTGCTGCCTCGCAGCAAGAAGTTCTCCGGTTCAATCCTCGGCTGGGGTGCCTTCTGTGTGGAGTCTGCATGTCCTCCCTGTGGTCGCGTGGGTTTCCTCCGGGTGCTCCGGTTTCCTCCCACATCCCAAAGACATGCTGTAGGTGGATTGGACACACTAAATTGGCCCTAGGCATGAGTGTGTGCATGTGTGTGCCTTCTGTGGAAGGTTGGGCACCGGGCTGGCAACTGTAAAACTCCACTGCCAATCATGAGCGGACAGGTGATTTGCTGTGGTGACCTGTAACTGGGAAAAGCCGAAAGAAGAAGAAGCAGGGATTTGGAGAAAAGGTAGTAGGTTTTTTTTTTTTTTTTTTTTTTTTTTAGGGTTTAGAATGAATTATGAGTTATAAAGCCTTGTTTCAGTTGCTGTTAAAACTTCCTGAGTAGTTTTTATGGAGGTGTCCTGCTGCTGCCTTGAATTAAATCATTGTTTTATCACTCTGAAGTTCCAGTTTTTTATTTCTTTGTATTATCTACTGGAACTCCTGGTGCTTGTGTGAGGATTTTGGAGGTTTGCCACATTGTCAGATGTGGAAATGAGTCATTTGTGTATTATATTAAAGAGGCCTGTTGTATAGGTGTGTGATGGGTGTTGGTTAGAATGTTAAAGAGGACGGTACTAAGGATAGGTGACTGGGAGGTATGGAGAAGGGGGTGGAGTACCATTTTACTGATTAACACCTATTGGACAGGTAGATTTTGAACCATAGAAGAGTGGGCTGAAACAGACCTAATCAGGACATTTGAAGTAGAAATTTGCTGTGTTGAACTGTGCCAAAGGCTTTAGACAAGTCTAGAAAAAAGGAGGAGACTAATTTGCCATTATTTCTAGCTTTATTAACAGTATCTATATAGATTAGAAGTGCAGTATTAGTACTATGAAAAGGATGGAAGCCATGTTGCATGGGTGATAGGAGTTAATCCTGCAGGTGATAGTTTAGCAACTGTTTTTGAATACATTTTTCAAGTATTTTGAAGGGGGTTGGTAAGATTACTATAGGTCTAAAGTTAGTAATGTCTGTTGAGTTTCCTCCTTTGTCCAGAGAGATAATGTGTGAGTTTTTTCCAGAGTAATGGAATGTGGCGTTTCTGGACTGACCTATTTATAAGGATTGAGACAGAGTAGGCAATGCTGTTAGCTGCTCTTTTAAGGTATTCACTTGTAAGACAATCAGATGAAGTAGAGCATTGTATGAGTTTGTTTAAGAGTAGTTTTATAAAGGATGTTAGCACAGGTTTGAAGGTGAAAGTGGATGTGGTGATACATGGCTGCTGGTCAGGTTAGAATTAAATGTTGGGGAATCCTTAATTAGAGAAGCTGTACTATCTGTGAAATAAGAGATGAAATGTACTGTGATTTCGAGTGATGAGTTATTTGGAGAAGGATTAGGGTTGAATTTAATGCCAGAATGCAATATTTCTTTAATGGCTGTCCAGAAATTTTACAGTTGTGGTTTATTATTATTCAGAAAGTTATTATAGTATAATTTTTTATCTTCATTAATTTGCTTTATAGTATGATTGCAAAGCATTCTGAAGTTTTCAAGATATTGTAGTGTTTTATGTTTTTCCATGCTTGTTCTTTGTCCAGTATTAGCATTGTACTCTTTTTGGATTGACAAATTGCATTATTTGTATTTAGTCTCTTCCTTCTGGGAGGTTCAAGGCTATTCAAGATATTCAGGAAAGTTGTATTGAATTAATTTACAACATCATCAAAGAGTAGGATTTTTAGAAAGTTCCGGTTAATAGATGGCAGGTTAGTAATGAGAAATTCTGAGTTAAACTTGGAGATGTTGCATGTTGTTTTATAAACATTCTGTTTAAGAGGGTGTGTTTGACCCTTGTATCATCTTTATGGCATTTTTGGCCTATCAGTTTTTGTGATTTTTGTGGACTACTATTTCCTTCTACAGTGGGGGGTCTCATCCCCCTGAACCTGGCCTAGCCCCATTTTAGGAATGTTTCTGTATAATGAGGATTCTACACTGTCATTTTTTCCAGTCCTGGCACCAGTGTGCCTACCTGGATTGGGCACTTTTTTATCCTGGGTCTTGTGCACCCAGCTGTCTTTTTTACTTTTTAACCTACTGCTGTCCATGATATATGCTATATAAAATACAGTCTGTATATGAGTGTCATGTTGGTGAGATTTTGTGAAAAACAGCAACAACAACACCTTGTGAAGGTACTCTATAAACCAGTTAGTCCAAAACCAAGAAAACCCAAAAATGGTAGGAAGCTCAGATAACCGGTTGGAAAACAATGAAAGCTACTTTATTCCACAGAATGAAAACAATCAAAGCTACTGTCATTGGTTGTTTATGGCACATGGTGCATCTGCATTTCATATTTAAAAGTTGTATGTCTATTATAATGGCAGTTCTGATGAAGTCTTTAGGGTGAAGACAAAACCGCTTAACTGCTGTATTCTGTGGAATAAGCTGGCTTCGATTGTTTTCCAACCGGTTTTCTGAGGTTCCTTCCTTCCTTCCTTTTGTTTTTTGTGAAGATACTCACCAAGACTTGAGGATGAATTCAATTCCAGCAATACTACTCTCCTTTGCTTGCTAATTTATCAACTCTCCATTTAGATCCGCATCATTCCATTCAGGGTAGTAATGAACACTTCTGAGATAAACTTGGAAAGGTTGCATGTTGTTTAATAAACATGCTGTTTAAGTGGCTTTGTGAGATGTCTGGTTGTATAGACTGGGAGATGATCACTGAGACAGACATTGTACCAGAGGTGGTGAATTTGCTAGTGTCTGATAGTACAATTCAGTCTAATAGTTAATTTGAAGTGAATGTGCGGGGATATTAATTAGCTGTGTGAAACCAAATAAGTTCACACTAGATGTAGGGGAGTTTATGTCCACCCAACTGACATTTGCATCACATAGTATTTTTTCTTGTGGAATTGTTGTGGATAGCCAATGTAGAATATCTTCCAGTATAGTTATGTTGTCACCACAAGGGATTTAAAGAAAAGTAATACGTTTGTATATAATTACTTAATTTCAGGAAAGTAACAAGAAGCTTACTGAATTGAATTTTGGTATTGATTTGTGGAAATGCAGTGGTAGTTATTCCACTCTCAGGTCAAATTATTACAGAAAGTAATCAGTTTATAGCCAATACAAAAAAATAAAGCAAGTACTAGTTTATATATTTTTAAGAGCAGCCTGGTCACTTATTATGGGGACAAGTGTTTTGGTATGTTGGCAGGCTAATAGTACATTAATCCCTGTGCTTGAAATATTTGTATGCATGTATGTAATACAAAGCAATTAACAGAGAGGTACAAAGTAGAACAGGTTTTCTTTCATTTCCTGAATGTGGAAGCCTGTCAGCCAGGAAAACTAAGCAACTAGTATATACAATGTAAACTGTTGGTCATGAGAAAGGACAGTGGCCAACTTAGTAAGTGGGCCTTAGAGTCCATGAACTGTTCTTTTGGAAAGGGGATGTTGAAGCCAATTTCCAGCATGGATAAGTACTTGACTAGTTGAAATGAACATGCAACAATGTTCTTCAAGTTAAATTTCCTTACATTATACAAAGACAAAATTCTCAGTGAAAATACTTGGAAGTTGGCCCTTATGGCAGAGCTCCTGCAGTATCAGGGTCAGATGTAGTGACCACAGGCTCCTGACTGTGAAGTAAGTTGGTAAGTGAGTGAAAGAGGAGAGAATTTTGAAGGAATATAAGGAATAAAATAAACTACGCACACACGTGTGTGTGTGTGTGTGTGTGTGTGTGTGTGTGTGTGTGTGTGTGTGTGTGTGTGTGTGTACTTAATTTTGTGCTTATAATTTAATAATCAATGCACTGATTTTAATTGTACAATATAACCTTCGTAAAATGAGAGGTGTTGACTAATTCTGCTTTCATAATGAATTCAATCATTGGCAAAAGGAAATCAAGCAATATAATGACTGATTTTCATGTGCTAAAGCCCATTTGCTATAATGTCTGGTAGAATCTGTACCTCAGAGAAAATACTTTTACATTCGGTATCTCATATAACTATAATCTTTTTCTTGTAGTTTTGGTTCTGTAAGGACAGGTATTATTCCCAGTACAAATCTCCTCCTTCTATTCCTGTTCCTATGAGAATACTTTATTGTGCAAGAGTATCCCATTAATTCCAGTCTATGCTTCTAAGGTTTTCTTGCCTATCTCGTGAAAACTTTCTTATAATCAGTGTTTGGAAGGCATAATAAGTTTCTATTGTTCCTTTCCCAATATACAGACCTTTTTAAGAAAATAACTGTTTGGTCAGGTTGTATTTTTGGCTAGGCAAATTTATTACCATACAATTTTTTTTGTTGCTGTCAAGCAGTTTTGGAGTATTTCCCCCATTTACATGGCTGATGTCACTAATAATCCTTTGTTGTGGTGCATATCTGTACTCGATTAGCCTTCTGTCAGACTGTAGATGTTTTTTGTTGTTTTTTGTTTTTTTTTGTGAAACTTTAGGTCTTCTACAATTACACAGATTTATCTCTCTCATTATACTTCCTACTACCCCCCCCAAAAAAAAAAAAAAACTATTCATATGTTCCTCATGCTTAAACTAAACTTTTCTTGCATATACATTTTTGAAAGTTGAAGTTACCCTTAAGAAAGACTTACTCTTCAGCACCAGTGACCTGGTACCTTGGTGTTTCCCAAAATCTTGTCATGGTCAACGATGCAATTTAACCTTTTATCATATGGATGGGATGATCCTATTTTCCTATCCCATCTTATTATATCCTATCCTTTCTTATTCTAGTCTATCCTACAATATCCTATTCTATATTTCTTTCAACAAGGGTAGTATCAGAATTCATTTTCAGTTATTCCACAATTTTTATATTCTACTTTGCTTTCTTACAGTAAGTAGTTGAGTATATTCTGTACTTATTTCTTGTCTTGGGCGTTTTTGGGTTTTTCCTGATAGGTAATTCCAAGTAGAATGTTGAACAATCTTTACCTCTGCTAGTTACAGTAAAAAAATCGGCCCCACTGTGATTGTGGATTGTTGACTGCAATGCTTTTCCTCAGGACAGCAGTTTAGGATTCTCTGCTAACTACACTGCAGTATTATCTAGTAAATGAGGTTTGCATTGTGCTCATATCAGACTTCATGATATAGTAACACTGAGAACAACATATAGTTTTGATAAAAACTGTATCCTAATTGTGCATGTCAGGTGCTACATTTCGAGGATAGTCCTTAAAGGGTTTGTCATCTAGATGGAAATCCTTCTTTATTTGTGAGGCTTTTTTTCCTACAAACAATTGATGAAAAATTGATCCAAGAAATGTATTACAGTTTTATTACTTATGTGTTTTCTGATCCTTTTGAATTGTTTTTGATATTTCCATATTGTCACTATCTTATTGCCTCTCATATGATAACCTGCAAATTGATTTTACATCATACACGGGGCAGAGGAGGCCATCATAGTAAAGAATATATGCAGACTATAATTTATAGTGAATCTCATGAAAACATTAAGAGCTTCATTTACATGGTAAGTAATATATTCTATTTTTCTTAAAAGAATACTTTAGGATCTAGTATTTCAAGCCTTCTAAAATTAGCCAAGATACTGTATTCCTTTTGGTTCATTCACATTTGGCTTAAAATGCGACTAATCTAAATTTGATTTTGATATTTTAGAAGAAAACAGTGAAACCTTTATCAATAGAGGAAGCTATCAAGATTATTCAAATTGCAGAACGAGCTCGACAAGGTCATTTGAGAGCCCGCTTTATGAAAGAAATACGACTAGAAGAACTCAGGGAGCAGCGGGCAAAAGAACGTGCCACAATAACTTTGGATTCTGTCCTTGCAGCAATTCGCATTCAAAAGGTAGGATGCCTTCACTCTTCTTATAGAGATCATTCAGTATACAGAATAATTAACTGCTGTAAATATTTGAAGCATCCTTTTGATAGTATAAGGTTTTGTTTTTGCAGCTTTTAGACATTTGCAACAGCAGTGAAATGATTGTTTAAAATACATAGCACGCTTGCCTTCTCAAGTTGTGTAAGCTGCTGTCATTGTAAAGTCATCCTTTTTGGCTTGGAATTCATATCACAGCTAGTTACAGCACAAGCCATCAGAGATCAAGTGAATGTACATTAAATTATATGTGCATACACATACATATATATGTATATAACGTGGGTTCCTGTTAGATGACCGAAGACACATTCTATCGAATGCATCTTGGTCGAACTTAAAACAACAAAAAGGCAAAATAGCGAAGTGGCTTTTAAGCAAATTCTTTCCCAGGGAAAGAATTTGCTTGGCCGCTTCCATTACTTTGCCTTTTTGGCACTGTAGTGTGATCTTGGAGTTGGTATATTTAAGTAGGGGGTGTGTGGGGGCAAACCTCCACTTTATGTACTCTTTCAATTTTTTTTTTTGGAACAACGATTTTTTTCCCTTGGAAAAAAATCACTGTTCTGAGCTTTCAAGATTGCAAGCTTTCGTTTACATCGGGTCGATTATTCATCATTCGCCTTTTTAAGCGTTTGATGATATAATATAGACCCCAATACATGTGTGAGTGTGTGTGTGTGTGTGTGTATATATATATATATATATATATATATATATATATATATATATATATACACACACACAAACACACACACACGCACACACACACACACACACATACATATATAGTGGCATTGGAAGCAATTCAGAACTATTACTTCCAGCTGAAGGTACAGTGGTGTGGCTTTTTCCAACTTTTTATTCATACTTACATCAATTTCTCAGCTTTTATTTTTAGTACACGATGCCCCATTCAGTTTTAGATTGTTTACTAATTTATCACCATCATATGCTACTTCAGAAAGACAGCTTGGATAAACAGGTCTTAGTAATATAGTACTTATCAGCATTTAGCGTCAGATCCATTGATTACCATTTTGTTTTATGCCATGTTTACTTAGTATGGCTCTTAATGACACATTCACCCATTCTGCTTTGTGTGATATGTGCATCACTGTGCTTCATGTTTATGCTCTGCACAGTGTCAGTTGCAATTGTTTTCATTTGTGTACAGGTCTTTATTGAATTGAGAGTTTCAAGGGTATGTAGAGAGACAAACATGTTAGTTGACTGTGGTAGGTGTAACAACCTGGAATGAGGTATGTCTGTACGGATCACCTTTAAAACCTCGAAATCGCGTTTGCCCGACACACTAATGACCGACACCAAAAGACCGACAACAAAAAACGCCGGCAACGCAAAACACCGAAAACCATTACACCAACACACTACACGTAAACAACACAGTACACTACATAACATATGCACTATCCCTAACCCAAACCCTAACCCTAAGGTCCGACACAACCGCACACTTACCCTACCTGCACCCTAACCCTAACTCACTTACCCACCCCTAAACCTACAGTCCCTCACTATCACACACACACCCTACCTGCACCCTAACCCTAACTCACTTAACCCACCCTAACCCACAGTCCCTCACTATCGCACACACCCTACCTGCACCCTAACCCTAACTCACTTAACCCACCCCTAACCCACAGTCCCTCACCATCGCACACACACCCTACATGCACCCTAACCCTAACTCACATAACCCACCCCTAATCCACAGTCCTCACTATCGCACTTACCTGTCCGCCCCTAACACTAAATCCCTCACTGAGACACTTACCGAGTCCGTCGGGTTCTCACCTTGTCGGTCATCTGCGTTGTCGGTATTCTCGTCCCGTCGGATTCCGTGTCGGGCAAACGCGATTTCGAGGTTTTAAAGGTGACCCGTCTGTACACGGTTGAAGCAATTTAACAAAAAGTTTTGAGATTTTGTAGACACAAATTAAGACTATATTTACTGGCACAATTGCACTTTAGTTCATGTCTACAGCTCTTCAAAGACTATCCTATCTGCTTTGGCACGCCTTTGAATTACTGAATGTGGCTTCTGTCCTAGATACCCTGTCCCTTTTGAAAGTAGTGCATACCTTGTTTTTATATCTGTACTGGCACTGGCTAGTACAGGTTCCCATTTAAGTTTGCAGTTCTCCATTCCTTCTTCAATTATTGTTGCTCACCCAAACTGTTAGTTGCTCAAATACATTTTGCTTCAGGTGTAGTTTAGTATTCTTCATACCTATTTTCTGAAATTTTCTTTTTTTTTTCTAGTCTTTATTTTTTTACTTTTTCAGACAACACCATTGTTGCATTACTGAACAAAAGGAGTCCAAATAGAAAGTTTTGTTTCATTCCCTTTGTTTAGAGATGACTACTTTTGTTTAACATTCTATTTATTCTTGTTTTGACCTATAATGTAAAGTATTATTAGGCTGGAAGATAGGAATAAAACCTGGCAAATGATCAAAGGAAACCATAAGTCTTTCTGTATTGCACAGCTTATCAACAAAATGATTGTGTCTAGATCTAGGGATGTTGTTGTCCTCATTTGCTCAAATCACACTAGGCCTATCATTAAATATAAGTCCCCCTTTGGCATGTATTATTCCAGACACATGCAACAACTGGAACACTCACAGAGATGCCTTAATAAAAGGATGCAAAGCCTAAACAGCATGTCCTGCATGGATCAACTCAAAGCCCTGTCACTATACTCTGTATCTTACAGCCTGCTAAGAGGTGACCTGTGTCTGGCATACAAGGCATCCTCCGACTCAGTACTGATGGATTTACTGCACATCAGCAAATCAAATGGCATCAGAAATACTCAGTCTATTGATCTAAACCTCTTCTGCAACATAGATGGAACAATTTGGAGGGATGGATATATCTCGCAGAGGACAATGCTGCTCTGGAACAGACTCCCCATCCACATAAAACAAAGCTCATTCCTGTCCATATTCAAGCGCAACTTGGCTCTGGGGATGGGAAACAGAAATCTTACCCCATGACTGCCCCGTGTACTACTAATGGATAGATGCATCTCTGAAATGCTTTATCCCATGTATGTGTCCCCTCAAATTATCTATGGTGTAATCTTAGTTATTCTCATTAGGGGTAATATATAAATGTTAAGTTGTCAATCTCGCCTTCATTCTTGCTTGATGGGTTCGGAGCCGATCCTCGGCTCCGACTCGGCACTTGCTTTAGCTCGAGAACTCCTTTTACCAGCTCGAGGCAGCCCCATATCCCATGATGCAAGGCGGTAAGTACCCAGATCTCGTTTGCCGCTTGGGAGGTCTTCTTTTTACCAGCTCCTGGTAAGTTGTTTCACTTTGTGATTTTCAAGCCCCTTTTTAGTCAAAAACTATTTTTTTGATAGTTTAAATTTAATTTCTATCCCTTGCTGACAGAAATTCCCTGTCTTTTTTAATTTTTTCTTAGTTATCCCTATCCCATCCCCTGTTAGGGTGTGTGTGTTGGTGTTTTTATAGAATACCTCTTGGTATTTTGTGTAATTTAATTTATTTTTGACTGGTGTGTGTGTGTATTGTGTGTTCGCACCATGTCAAAGGAGAGGGTTTCAGGTTTTAAGAAGTGTGACTCGTGCTGTCAGAAAATGTCTCTGACAGACGGTCACACTTCTTGCCTGTATTGTCTGGGCCCTCTTCACCTGCAGGACTCCTGTGCTATTTGTCACCCTTCAGCCAGAGAGTCCTGCAGGAGAGATAACAAACTGGTTCTTAGGGGCCTTCTTGCCGGAGGGCTCTCCGCTAAGTCGGCTCCACAAACCAGCAAGAGTTTCCAAGGCCCAGGCTTCTGTTTCTAAGCCTGCGGCCTCGGCCCGACTGCATTGAGTCGAGACCGGCTCCAGCTGGAGCCGATTCTGGCTTGACTAAGCCTTCGCACCGGCGGCTATCGGTGCCGAACTGTATTGTCCACTTCGGCGTCGGCCCGATCGGCTCCGACACCCATGTGGCAGGCATCGGTGTCGGCCCGATCGGCTCCGACACCGTTACTTTGGTGGCTGTATCGGCTCCGGCTGGAGCCGATACATCGAGCGCTCTGTCGGCTCCGAAGTCTGCGCCGACAGGATCTGTAGCATCGGCTCCCATGGCTCATTCCAGAAAGAGGTCAAGGACTCCTTCCTTGGAGCCGATACTTCGCCCGGCTTCACCTCTTCTATCGGAACGGAGCCATCGGAGCCGATCTTCAAGGTCATCCAGGTTGTCAGACCATGACCTAGAGAGAGTGGTCAGCAGATTGCTCAAGTCACAGGTACTGGCCCAAATGCTTCACAGTCCGTCTCAGCAGACGACTGTTGGTCCACACCCCGTTACAGTTCCTCCTTCAACTCTACCCCAGAGCTTGGAGTTGGAGTCTTCGGGCATGGTTACTGCTACGGCTGGAGGACGGATACCCCCTTCTGTTCCTTCAGCCTCTACTCTTATCTCCTCTTCCTTAGAGGGATTCGGTGGTCGGGCTTCCATGGTCTCCTCCGAGGGGGTGAGTGGCACCCTTGTCCGAACCCGCTCTTCCCCTTGGAGCCTCGGCCTTGGTGAGCTTGGCTCCGACATCTGCCTCGGATGCTTCCCTTTCGGTGGTCCCTGGAGTTCCTAGCTCTTCGGAGCGGGTTCTCTCGGACCTGCCTGGGAGGGGAGCATTCGAGGTGATGAACAGTGTACTGGCCACTGGTATCAGTCAGCAGTCTCTTCCCGTAGCTCCTCCCTCTATTGTACCTGTTGACATCTCTGCCACTTCTCTTGCTACAGGACCCAGAGATCCTCCGCCTCAGGTTTCCCCATTGGGAATTTCCACCTCTTCGGAGGATTGTCCTGATGTTTCGGGAGATCCTCCTAGGAAGAGGACTTGTAAGAGGAAGCATGTAGACTCCCGAGTCTGTCACGCCGGATACTGACTTTGATGAGTCAGAGGGATCCCCTAGATCCCCTCTGAGGATGTCTCCTTTCAGACATCCTAGAACTTCTGAAACAGAGGGGAAACTGGCCCACCAACAATCCCTCTGAGGATGAGTCAGTATACCTAGAGGCGTTTGGATCTCGGCCCTCCACCTCCTGGGTGTCTCCGCCTTCGACCCCTTATGCAGGTTATTGCACGAAGGCGTGGGCAGCTCCTGACTCTGTAGAGCCAGTCCCTAGGAGGCCTTCTAAATTTATCACTGCCCCTAGTGACAAACAATTCCTTACCAAGGGTGTCCCCGCTGATGCCATGGTGGTGGCTGCGCCACCAAAAGGAACTTGCAGATCCTTCCGTGCCCGCCCATCCTCCTAATAAGGACTCTAGGACCATGGATAGGTACGGTAAGCGGATGTTTTCCTCAGCGACCTTTGCTATGCGCCGCTGAATTACCTATGTCACTTCACCAGACTCCAAAGAGATATCCTCAAGGAGCTGGGAGAAGTAGTTCAGGATCCTACAGCTGCAGGGGCTCAAGAAAAGATTGCTTCGCAGCTAGGAACCCTCAATTCCATTGCTAACTCCTCCATGCGGCTAATATCTTATGCTGCGGATGGAGCGAGTAGAGCCGCAGGCACAGGTGTGGCTCTTAGACGCCAAGCCTGGATGCGGCTATGTGATTTTATGGATCCCTTTAAGGCGTCCTTCACAAATTCTCCCTTTGATGGGTCAGCTTTGTTTGGCCCTCAGGTGAAGGAAACCTTGACCAGGTGTGAGCAGGACGGCAAGACTCTTTCTGCTGTTGGAGTCCGTTTTCCACCCCTTCTTGGCCTTATCCAAAAGGACAGAAGGGTGGGAAGATGTGGTTCCGTAAATCCCAAGGAGTCACGCCGATTCACGTGGTCAGTTTACCCCTAGAGGCAGAGGGGTAACAACAACAGACGCTCTAGAGGCAGAGGGGGTCCAAAGAACCAGGGAAACAGAGAGCCTCTCTGATAAGCCCTTTCAGCATCCCTGAGGTGTTGCCCGGCTGTCCCTCCTTGGAGGCAGTCGGGGAAGATTATCACTGTACCCAGAAGCCTGGCATTCCCTCACTCAAGACAGATGGGTACAGTCGATCATATCCAAGGGTTACATAATTCCTTTCGAGGAAAGTCCTTCCCTCAAGTTCCCTTCCAGATGTACCACCCGGTCTAAGGGACATTGCAGCGTTAGAAATCGCAAAACTACTGCAAGAAAGACCCATTCAGCCAGTTACAATAGACCATTCAGAGCCCGGAATCTACTCAAGGTTCTTTTGGTCCCCAAAAGACGGGAGACTGGAGACCAATATTGATCTCAGCAGACTCAACAAGTCTGTCAGGAAGACAAGATTCAATGGTCACTCTTCAGTCAATTCTGCCCTTCTTACAGAAGGACAACTGGATGTGCTCAATAGATCTTCAGGATGCATCTATCACATCAAAATTCACAGACGCCCAGGAGATTTCTCCGCCTCGGCTGGGGTCCAGTCACTTCCAGTTCAGAGCCCTGCCCTTTGGTCTCACTACAGCCCCCAGAGTGTTCACCAAATGCATGGCAGTGGTCACGGCTCACCTGAGACGCCAAGGATTCCAGGTGTTTCCGTATCTCGACGACTGGCTCCTGTCAGCCACCACCAGGCATCAGCTTATACAAGCCAGGGATTACACAATAGACCTTTGTTCTCATTTGGGCATCTCAGTCAACTTCAAAAGTCATCCTTATCGCCCTGCCAGTCTATTACCTTCATAGGCAAACTTAAACACTGTTCGGATGTCAGCTACCCTTACAGAACAAAGAGTTTCAGACATTCAGACTCATGTCAGGATCATTCTGGCCAGCAAGAAAGTACAGGCCAGAATGGTTCTAAAAGTATTAGGTCTCATGGCTGCGGCCATTACTCTTCTTCCTGGCTCGATTCTACATGCGCCTCCTTCAGTGGATGCTGTTCACACAGTGGTCATACCAGCAACTCCCAATGCGTCACCAGATTCTGGTGACACAAACATGCAAAGAACATCTTGCTTGGTGGATCACATCGTCTCAGCTTCACCAAGGCAGGTGCTTTGTACCTCCGTCCCCGATAGCCACTGTCACCACGGATGCCTCCCTGATCGGGTGGGGGGGTCATTATCAGGGCAGGATGGTTCATGGGACGTGGCAACAGTTCGAGTACCATCTGCACATAAATGTCCTGGAGATGAGAGCAGTGCTTTTAACGTTGCAAGCCCTCAACGACTTTCTTCCCGTAGGGACAATTGCTGTCCACACAGACAACATGTCTGTAGTTTGGTATATCAACAAACAGGGCGGAACCAAGTCCTACCCCTTGTGTCGAGAAGCGCCCAGACTTTGGCAATGGGCGATCTCCTCTCATCGGTTTCTGGTAGCAACGCATATCCCTGGGAAAACCAACATTATAGCGGACAGATTGAGCAGAGCTATCCTCATGCCTCACGAGTGGTCTCTCAAGCAATCCATAGCGGAAGAGATTTTTCTGGAATGGGGTCGCCCATGTTGCGATCTTTTGCTACTCCCCAAAACAGCAAATGTCCAGACTTTTTCAGCCTCTTCCCTCTATCAGGCCATCCCCCCAGAGACGCCTGACCCAGGATTGGCCCCAGGGACTTCTTTATGCCTTCCTCCATTTCCTCTGATCCCTCAGGTAATCCAGAAAGCTACCGCTTTGAGAGCCAAATTGATTCTCATTGCCCCTTACTGGCCTGGACGAGTTTGGTTCCCGCTCCTCCATCATCACCTTTTGGTGCAGCCGTGGCATCTGGACCCAGTGCCAGATCTACTGATTCACCAATCCGGTCAGCTGCACCGGTCTATCCCTTCTCTCAACCTCACAGCATGGTTGCTCCACTTCCTTCCTTAGCCAGGCTTCCTTTGATCTCTAACCCAGTTAGAGACATCATAGTAGCTTCACTAAAATCCTCTACCAGGAGGATTTACACAAGCAAATGGAACGTTTCTCTTATTGGGCCAAGGCCCAAAATATTGATCCTTTTACTGCCCCTGTTCAGGCAGTTCTGGACTTCTTAGCAGAGATTTTTCATGCAGGCTCCTCTTCTTCCACAGTCAGAGTTCAATTGGCTGCTATTTCCAATTTTCATGTCGGGATAGCAGATCATAATATTATGTCCCATAGGCTCTGCAGGGCCTTCTTGAAAGGAATTTTCCTACTAAAGCCTCCAATCAGGAATCCTCCTCCTCAGTGGGATCTAAATTTAGTGCTGACATCCTTGATTCTTCCCCCTTTCGAGCCAGCTGTTTCTTGTTCCCTGAAATATCTTTCTTGGAAAACTTTATTCCTAGTGGCTATTACATCTGCCAGGAGGGTGTCTGAACTTCATGCTCTTTCGGTTCGACCCCATTTGATTTTTCACAAAGACAGAGTATCTTTGAGAACTAATCCGTCCTTTTTACCTAAGGTCGCTTCAAAGAACAATCTGAATCAATCCATTGATCTCCTGTATTTTTCCAAACTATTCAGATAGAGCTGAACAAAAGCTACATTATCTTGACGCCCACCGTCAACTTAGATATTATTTGGACAGAACAAAAAATTTAGAAAATCTGATCAACTTTTGTTTCCTATGCGGATAATAAAAAGGCCTTCCTGTTTCTAAAGTGACTTTGTCCAGATGGCTTTCTTCGGTCATCACTGAAATTCATACTAGGGTAAACAGCTGTGCTCAAAACCTAAAGCACATTCAACTAGGAGTTTAGCCACTTCTACAGCTTTTCAAGCTAGACTTCCTTTGGACACTATTTGTGCAGCGCCACTTGGGCCACTCCTCACACTTTTGTTTCCCATTACAAATTGGACTTGGCCTCCAGGGACAGAGCCAGTTTTGGCTCTACAGTCCTCAAGAGTTTGTTCCATTGAGCCACCCAGGATAGAGGTGCTAGGGACGGTCCCATCAAGCAAGAATGAAGGCGAGATTGACAACTTAACATTAAGTTATGTACCTACCATAACGCTCCATGTTAGTTGTCTTCTCTCGCTTCTTTCTGGCCCTCCTCCTTCCCCTGGCCTGCACAGACCTTGTATAAGAAACTATTATGCTAAAGACCATTCAGACCTGGTCCTTTTTCCATCTGTAAGTTTCTTCTTCCTTTGGGAAGTATTTTATGCTTGGTGTTATTGCCCTTTGTCAACAAACGAGATCTGGGTACTTACCGCCTTGCATCATGGGATATGGGGCTGCCTCGAGCTGGTAAAAGGAGTTCTCGAGCTAAAGCAAGTGCCGAGTCGGAGCCGAGGATCGGCTCCGAACCCATCAAGCAAGAAAGAAGGCGAGAGAAGACAACTAACATGGAACGTTATGGTAGGTACATAACTTCTTATTATCGGCTATTGGATGAATAATGCCAGTCTCTAACTAAATGAGATAGGTCAATTTGAGCCCAAAAAGGGAGACTGGCTACGCTTAAAATAGCCCTCAAAGGCAGCTAGCCTAGTACTGACCTATGAACCTATAAGCAGAATTACATCAGAATTTACATTAGTTTGAGTGGACAGGCAGCAGTTCAAAATACAAAAAAAATTAAGATATCAGTAGAATAGTACAGCATACATACCAATGATCTTGCAATAGAAAATAAGGTACATTTTGATTCTTAATGCAGGGTGAATGGTGCAGTAAACTGTAAGATAACATGGTTAATGATATAGACATTAACTATTATACACATAGCCATTACAACAGGATTCAGTAATGAGGTGCTTTTTTGATCACTGGATTCTGAATTTTTGACTTCTGTAGGCATGTGGTTCCAGGTTGCAAGCCCTAATCTGTAGGAACCTATGATTCCAGTTTTTCTCATTGGGGTAATATATAAATGTGAAATTGTTCAATCTCGCCGTTTGTTCTTACACACGGGTTCGGAGCCAATCCTTGGCTCCGAGTCGGCCGCATCACTAGCTCGCATCTTCGAGAAAGCTCAAGGCACAGTAATATCCCATGATCCTCCGGTGCTAACCCTCAGATCTAGTTTGCCGCTAGCAGCAGATCACATCGAGAGGCTCAGGCCAGTAGTATTTTTCTTATTATATCTTGTTATTTCTATATATTTACTTCAAATTTTACTTCTCTTTATAGTATTTGATAGGTTTAATATCTAGTAGTTGTTTAAAGTAGTTGTAGTCAGGTTGTTATTTAGAAAGTTAGTAAAGGCCTTAGGCCATTCTTTTTCTGTAACTATTTACAGTACTTAAAAAAAAAATATATATATATATATATATATATATATATATATTCTTTCTATTTTTCATATAGTTTTATATATATATATATATATATATATATATATATATATATATATATATATATATATATATATATATATATATATATATATATCTTAGTGTGCTGTGTGAGTGTATACTATTGTATTTAACATATATTATAAAAAAAATTTTTCTTTTCTTAAGAGAGTAAGATGTCATAAAAGACCAAATGTGGTTTTAAAAGGTGTCAGTGTGGACAGAAGATGTCCATTACTGACAACCACTCATCCTGCGTCTACTGTCTTGGCCCTCTCCACTTGCAGGAAGACTGTTCCATCTGTCATTCCTTTAGTGGGAGGGTCATGATGGAAAGACGCAGGAAGTTGGTGGACAGAGGGTTGCTTAAACCCGAGTTTCAGGAGGCCCTGGACAAGGCTGAACTGGTTTCTAAGTCTTCGAAGGTCGGTCTTCAAGAGTGTCGGAGCCCAAGTCATCGGCTCCGAGCACCTCTTTTCAGATTCGGACACCGGCTCCTATGACTTCGGTGCCGGCTGTCGAGACTCTATCTCTGCATGAGGCTCAGGTCTTGGAGCCGGTATCAGAGGTACCACCTTCGGCTATCCTTCGCTTGGTGACGGCTTCGATCCCTTCGAACCGTTCTTTGAGGCCACTTTCCAATTCCGATGTGGACCGAGTGGTACAGAAGCTTATGGAGAACTTGGCCTTGTCCAAATTAATCGAGGTTTCATCCCAGCTGGTTTCGAAACTCGAAGCTATTCCAGTTTCCTCGACACTTCCTCCTCCGAGACCCGTCGAGTCATCGGTGTTAGGAGCCGAAGAACCGATGGTTGTAGAACCCTCGGTGCCGAAGCCTCCAGTAGTGCTATCGGCACCGTTGACCTCGACTTCTTCGGAACCAGCCAGAGAGTCTCGGAGCCGAAGATCTTTCCTGGGTTCCGGGGGGGGGGGATAGTCGAACCGAAATGTCGGTTCCGACTCTTCCCCTCGGTGCCTCGGCTCAAATCAGTTCGGATCCGTCCTCGATGTTGGAACCCGTGGTTCCGATTCCAGAGAAACGACCCCCTTCTTCGGATCGGGTCGGATCTTCGGGTCGGGGCACCGGTGCCTTTGACATCATGAGGAAGGTCTTGTCTGATCAGACACATACTTCATCGGTATCTTCATCTCCTTCCCCAAAAGGTCCACGTTCTGCTTCTCTGCCTTCGGTCCCCACTAAGCGTCGAGACCCAATGCCTCAGAAGTCCCCACAGGGTGACTCTGGTTCCTCGGATGCATCCCCAGAAGCTCCCGCTGAGGATGTTCCGAGGAAACGACTGTGCAAGAGGAGGCACATAGATTCCCCTCAGGAATCTCTCACGTCTGATACTGATTTAGATGAAACAGAAGGGTCCCCACGGTCCACCTCTGAGGATGTCTCGTTTGCAGACATTTTGGAAATCCTGAAGCAAAGAGGTGACTGGCAAACCCTTACCCCTTCTGTGGATGAATCGGTATTACTGAAGGCATTTGGGGCTCAACCTTCTACCTCCTGGGTGACTCCACCCTTTGACGATCTCATGGAGCTTATAGCTTGGAGGGCTTGGGAAACACCTGATACAGTGGAACCAGTTCCCCGTAAACCAAATAAATACATGACAGCTCCCCAAGATAAAGCCTATCTTACAAAAGGAGTTCCCGTAGATACTATGGTGGTGGCGGCGGCCACTAAGAAAGAGATGTCTGAATCATCTTCCTCTGTCCATCCTCCTAATAAGGATTCTAGGACGATGGACAGATATGGGAAGCGCATATTTAGTTCAGCGACTTTTTCTATCCGATCGCTCAACTACCTTACGCATTTCACGCGTTTACAGAGAGATCTCATTATGGAATTAGGAGTTACTCTCCAGGGAGACACAGATGCTGCTGTCTCCGAGAAAGTGACAACGCAACTTAACACCCTAAATTCCATAGTCAACTCGTCCATGAGGCTGATTTCATACGCAGCCGAAGGATCGAGTAGAGCGGCAGCTTCAGCGATTGCCCTGAGAAGACAATCCTGGTTGCGCTTATGCTCCTTTGCGGAAGCCTTTAAGTCTTCCTTTGCCAATGCCCCCTTCAATGGTGCCTCCTTGTTTGGGCCCAAAGTAAAGGAGACTCTCACAAGGTGTGAGCAAGAAGGGAAGACCCTGTCTGCCGTAGGGGTCCGTTTTTCCGTTCCATCTAGACCCTACCCTAAAGGGCAACGAGGAGGAAAGATGTGGTTCCGAAAGACTCAGGGATCTTTTCAACACACCCAAAGTAACGCCCCCTCCAGAGGCAGAGGAGGGGCAAGAAACGGAAGACGCCGCCCAGCTGGCAGAGGGGGTCCGCAAAATCAGGGTGACAGAGAGACCTTCTCTGGGAAACCCTTCCAGTACTCCTGAGTGCAGGCCCAGCTGTCCTACTCTGGAGGCAGTCGGGGGTCGCTTGGCTTTATACCCAGAGGCCTGGCTAAATCTTACATCAGATTACTGGGTAAAAAGCATAGTTACCAGAGGCTACAACATCCCCTTCATAAAAATACCACCAAACTCCAAAAAACTCCCAGATGTTCCACCCAGTCTGCAAGACCAAGCAACCATAGAGATAGGAAGGTTGCTCGAAAACAGAGTCATCCAACCAGTCCCAGCGGACCAAATAGGATCCGGAACTTACTCAAGGTTCTTTTTAGTTCCAAAGAAAACAGGGGACTGGAGGCCAATTTTAGACCTCAGCAAGTTAAATACCTTTGTGAAAAAGGAAAAGTTCCGGATGGTCACGCTTCAGTCAATCCTCCCTTTCTGCAAAAGGGCGACTGGATGTGCTCTATAGATCTCAAAGACGCATACTACCATATCAAAATGGCCAGGGCATCCAGAGATCACTTGCGCTACCGGCTGGAGCCAGTCATTTCCAGTTTCGCGCTCTGCCCTTTGGTCTCACCTCAGCCCCCAGGGTGTTCACCAAATGCATGGCAGTAGTAGCGTCTCACTTGAGACAAAACGGATTCCGGGTGTTTCCTTATCTAGACGACTGGCTCCTTTCCGCCACCACCAAGTGTCGTCTTCTACAAGCCAGGGACTACACCATCAGTCTTTGCTCTTCACTAGGCATAACGGTGAATTTTGGAAAATCTGTCTTATCGCCGTCACAGCGTATCTTATTTATAGGAGCACAACTAGACACTTCCCTGGCTCAAGTTACTCTCCCCCCACCAAGAGTATCAGACCTCAGGCATCAAATTTCGCTCCTTTTTCACAACAAGAGAGTCCCTGCACGACAAATATTAAGAGTGCTAGGCTTGATGTCAGCCTCCCTTCTTGTAGTTCCTTTAGGCAGGATGCACATGAGGATCCTTCAATGGATGCTATTCGCCCAGTGGTCGTATCTACAACTTCCACTGTCTCATGAAATCTTGATCACGAATTCTTGCAAGAAGGATCTCTTGTGGTGGATACACAGTCAAGAGCTAACACTAGGATGACCCTTTGTATTACCCAGTCCGGTAGCAACTCTAACCACGGATGTTTCCCTGATAGGGTGGGGGGGATTCTTTCAGGGACAAACAGTCCAAGGTCAATGGTCCAACTTGGAGTACAATCTGCACATCGATGTTCTAGAGCTGAGGGCAGTGTTTCTAGCGTTGCAACACTTTCACAAGTCCTTACCACGGGGAACAGTGACAGTTCAGACGGACAACATGTCAGTGGTCTGGTACATAAACAAGCAAGGGGGAACCAGATCTTACCCGTTATGCAGAGAGGCCCTCAGAATTTGGAAATGGGCAAAGTCCACTGGACGCTTTCTGATAGCAGCGCACATCCCGGGGAATTCCAACGTAATTGCGGACAGGTTGAGCAGAGCCATCCTGTTCCCTCACGAGTGGTCCCTCAAACCTCAAGTGGCGGAAGAGATCTTCCGCAGATGGGGCCAGCCTTTCTGCGACCTGTTTGCATCCCCTTTGAATGCCAAATGCAGAAGCTACTTTGCCCTGTTACCCCCCCCAGGGGGTGTCTCCAGGGACGCACTGGTATACAATTGGCCCCCGGGTCTTCTTTACGCTTTTCCTCCTGTTCCACTAATTACCAGGTTCTTGCAGAAAGCCAAATGTCTGGACAGGACCATAATACTGATAGCCCCATTCTGGCCTCGACAAATCTGGTTTCCTTTCCTTCAATCCCATCAAGTGGAGGAACCATGGATACTGGACCCGGAGCCAGATCTGTTGACACATTCGTCGGGAGTTCCTCACACCTTCCTCAAGTCCCTCAAATTGACAGCTTGGCTGCTCTGCTTCCCATCTTAGCCAGGTCAGAGTTACTATCTCCTGCAGTACAACAAATTATTGTATCTTCTCACAAACCATCTTCAAGAAAATTGTACAACAGCAAATGGAACCGCTTTTGACTGGGCCTCCAAACAAGGTATAGATCCATTCGGGGCCCCAGTACACAAGATACTAGATTTCCTCACCTCACTTTTTCAAGAAGGAGCATCAACATCCACTATAAGGGTTCAACTGGCCGCTATTTCCAATTTTCATATTGGCCGTGAGGATGGTTCTCTTATGTCCCACAGGCTTTGTAAAGCCTTCATGAAAGGTACTTTTCACCTCCGTCCCCCCTTTCGTAATCCAATAGCACCTTGGAATCTTAATCTCATGCTGTAACAACTCATGTTGCCCCCTTTTGAACCAGCTACCACAACTCCGTTAAAATTTATTTCGTGGAAAACACTTTTCCTGGTTGCCATCACTTCCGCCAGAAGAGTTTCAGAGTTACAGGCTCTATCTATCCAACCCCCGTACATGATTTTTCATCCAGATAGAGTAACCTTGCGCACCAATCCGTCCTTCCTTCCGAAGGTTTGTTCGATTCAGAACATCAATCAATCTATCGAACTACCTACCTTCTTTAAAAATCATTCCAATAAGCTAGAGCACAGAAAGTCAGATCAACTATTTGTCTCATATGCTGACCAAAGAAAAGGACAGCCAGTAACGAAGGTTACTTTATCCAAATTGCTCTCAGATTGCATAAATTTCGTATATGCTGAATCTAAACAGCAACTCCCTTTCAAACCCAGAGCTCATTCTACAAGGGCGATTGCTACCTCTTCAGCCCATACCGCTCATTTGCCCTTAGATACCATTTGTGCAGCGGCAACTTGGGCAAAACCACATACCTTTATCGCCCACTACAAGCTAGACAAGAGTTCCAGGGACAGGGCGACGTTTGGTTCCACTGTTCTCAGGAATGTTCTCCCTTGAGCCACCCGGGAAAAAGGAGCTAGGGACGCTACCCGTGTGTAAGAACAAACGGCGAGATTGAACAATTTCACATTAAGAAGTTATGTCTTACCATAACGATCCATGTGAATTGTTCATCTCGCCTTTGTTCTTACATTCCCCCCCCTCCATCCCCCGTCCTACGGTCTGGGAGAACGGTTTTCAACTAGATTCCTTTTCAGCCTTTTCTGGATATGGTTGGCATGTTGTTAACAACAGTAATGGCATCTTTCATCCTCTACATGGCAGTAGGGTTCCAGACACTTTGCAGTATCTGTTTATAAGTGTTTTAGACACAGTTCTAAGAGTGATTCTTCTGGTATAGCAAACTAGATCTGAGGGTTAGCACCGGAGGATCATGGGATATTACTGTGCCTCGAGCTTTCTCAAAGATGCGAGCTAGTGATGCGGCCAACTTGGAGCCGAAGATCGGCTCCGAACCCATGTGTAAGAATAAAGGCGAGATGAACAATTCACATGGATCGTTATGGTAAGACATAACTTCTTAGTATCGACTAAGGGATGGGTAAGGCCAGTCTATAAAAAAACCGGGATAGGTCAATTCAAGCACAAAAAGGGAAAGTGGCTAGGCTTAAAATTGCCAGCATAGGCAGCTAGCCTAGTACTTACCTAGGAAATCCATACGATGCCTAGTCATATGCACCTATAAGTCCATCCATCGATCCACAAAGCTTTTTTTCCCATTTTTGTACTTGGAGTCGGGGTGTTGCCTCAACCATGACAATCATCTAGAGCCAAGGTTCACACCGCCGGGTTGCTACCCCTGCCACAGTTGTTCTTCTGTACCACACACTAGCATGCACATATATACCTATGGCCAATTAAGAGTATCCAATCCACCTACTGCATGTCTTTGGAATGTGAGAGGAAACCGGAGCACTTGGACGAAACCCACACAAACACAGTAAGGACACGCAAACTCCACAAAGTAAGCACCCCAGCTGTGAAGTGAACTGAGGAACCTTTTGCTGTGAGGCAACATGCTATCCACTGTGGCATTGTGCTGCCCCCATATGCACCTATAAATAGTCATCGTTAATAGTTCTTGCCACTTATTTTAAGAACTTTATAGTGCAATGTTCTTGCTTCATTTTTTTCAGCATTTAATAATGCCCATATCCCAAATTAAGCAAGCCCATACATAACAAGCCTTACATAAAATTGTGACTACCCATCCAGTCATCATAACTAGTCCTATAGCTAGCCAAAGTAGTACTTTGTATGACCTGTAGTGCTAACTTATTCCACGGGCTGGAAATACACTGAGTTAGGAACCTATCCCTCCAGTGAGCATTGTTTATTTATCAGTGTAGATTTGGGTACCTTGTGCTTTTCAAAGAAATAAGATATCAAATAGGATTGGATCTGTCATAACTCAAAAGCAAGAAATGGAGCAGTTTAAAGGCTACTGAATATAAGGGGAGCTACGCAAGTCTATTTAGATAGTTGTATAATTTGGTCTTTAATTTTCTTGGTTAGAAATCTTTTGTCCTTTCTAGTTCAGGGATATTCTTGGATATGTACGTAAGAAAGGTGACATTGTATTGGAAGATGGGTATGATAAAGGAAGACTACAGTGGTAGGATAACTTCTTTGGATTTTGAGGATATCCCTTTGGAAATTAACTGAGCCAAACAGAAGGATTTCTTGATTGTGGTGAAAAATGATTATCAAGTGAGAGAGTTGTCTACATAAGCACACAGGTCTCTTATGACCGTACCATCTGAAAAGCAGTGCCATTTACAGTGCACGAAGTTGGAGCACATTATTTACAAATGCTGCTATACTGCATTTTTTACATTTAGCTTGAAACAATTTTCAGCACACCAGTTATGTGCACGTTTTGGCCCTTGCTAGAGTTATTTAATTTCATTCAGTTAAGTGGATAGTAGTATCCAGCTTGCAGTCATCAGCAAACTTGGTCAACCACACTTCAGAGATATTGGCTTGGATGTCTCCAAAATAAATGTAAGACAAAAATGAAACTGTTTTACTCATCTAGTTACAATTCTGCATTTAGAGCCGGTACAAGCAGCTTTCATAAATTTGGATCTGTTGGATAGCCAATTTGCAAAACAGACAAAGCATGGGTTTAAATTTAGTTTGTCTAATTTTTCTGTAACATCAGCATGAAGGTTAGTGTCAAACGTTTTTGCCAGTTTGAGATAAGCCACATGCACCGAGTATCTACTCTCTACAGCCTGAGTAATCTTTAAATAGAAACTCACCAGGTTCAGGAGGTGGGACATGCCCTCATAAAACCAAACTTATTGGGGTCTTGATCCATTAAATTTATTACATCCACATGAATGACATCTGTCATAATATGTTCTGTACCTTTGCATGTAAGGGTAGTGTGTACAATGGGCCTATAATTACCTGGGACTATAAAGGGGTCTCCCTTGTTTAGAGGTAGTCGTAGTTCAGACCTGAGGCACAAACCCTGTGGATAGGCTGTCACTGAACAGTTTAAGTAGAGGCTTGGATACTGCATATTTGGAACTGATGAGAATGCAGCATAATGTGTTGTCAGGTCTAATGGAGGTGTTATTGTTAGCCTTTAACAAGGATTCTAAGATGATTTCAGGGAAAACTAAATTATCAGAGCTGATGGGGGCAGCAGTGTTGGTACGTGCAGTAGAGTGAGCAGTATGTCTGCCTGCTAATATACTGGCTATATCCTTGGGATTAGAGTATGTGATGTTATAGATGAGTTCAGTGCATTGTTGACCATTATTCATTGATTTGGTGAGATAAGAGAAGAGTTGAAGTTTCCTTTGGTATCTGTCGTGACTTTATGCTTGTATGCCACTTTACATTTTCTAATGGTACTCTTAAGTTCCTTGCTGGCATATTTTATTGCAGTCTTGAAGGAGAAGGATTAGAATTTCTTAAAACATTATGCTATTTTCTTTTCTTTTGTAATAGATTGTATTAGTATGAGGGGGTTCCACCAGAGAGTTACATTTCTGAATTTATCATTGTGTTTAAGGTAGATGTGTACTGACTTTTCTATGCAGTTGTTTAGGTACTGGTCAAAGTTGGAGGTGAATGTGGCAGCCCTCTCACTTGAGTCCATTTGTGGGAGACTTGAGAATTTTGCTTAAGTTTTCTACAAGCTGAAAGTTTGGTCAGATTTAACCGAGGAGGAGGAGATGTGGGGTACAAATGAGAAAGTACAGTTGTATAAGTAAATTTACTAAAACAGTAGCTGTTCAAATGGTCACTGCTGCAGTAGCCATAGCTATATAGGTTATATCTTTCATAGGATGCAACAGCCAGAAATGTTTAAAATTTTCAGGGCACCTTCCAAATGCCCAAACTATCAGTCAGTTGTACATGAGCTGACTAAAAAAACAGGTTTGGACACTGAGCCCTTCAGAGCTTTCATGCCAACAGAGAGAGAGGGAGGCTGAGCCCTAAAAAGGCAGTGCTAGGAACAACACATACATTTCATACCATCTCGTAAACGACACATCAAAAAACAAGGGTGATGGAGGGAGGGAGTGGCTACTGCAGCAGCGATTATTTGACCATCTAATGTTATGGCAAGTTTGAATACACAGCTGTATTATGATCATCATGTTGATCACTGCTGCAATAGCCTTAGCTATATAGATAGATTACCCTAGCTTAGTACATTTGTGAGGTGGAAGGAGAAGAGTCCAGGAGCTCCTGGAGAGTGGTCTCAGAAAAGCCTGATCTAGACCCTAGAGACTGAATGAAGCTCATAGTGCTTTGTAAAAGTATGTATACAGGACCAAGCTGCTGTTTTGCGAATACTTCTAGAATCCAACCCTTTCCAAAAAAAACATAGATGAATCCAAGGCCCTGGTAGAGTGGGCCTTGGCCTTGCCTGGAATAGTTGTATTGTGTTGAGTATAACAAAAGGTAATAGCATTATATGAATATTTAGCTATAGTCTGTTTTGCCACAGGTTGTCAGTGTTCTTCTTACCTTCACAGGAAATTAACAATCGATCCAAAGATCTGAAAGATTTAGTTCTGTCAAGATAGTACCTGAGTTGTCTGTGGACATCTTATGTATGGAGTGTCATTTCTCTGTAATTTTACATCTAGGAAAGAAAATAGGGAAATGGATAGTTTGTCTTAAAGTAAATTCAGATACAACTTTAGGCATAAAAGAAAGATTAGTGCTCAAACTGACACTTTCTTTGTTGAAAATGAGATGGGGTTGACTCACTGTAAGAGCTTGCAACTCAAACACTCTTCTTGCAAATGTCATCCAGGTTAACTGGTTCAAATGAAGCAAGTGTTAGGTTCTCTAACACAAAATTAAAATACCAGGGAGTGCCACCAGTTTTCTTGATTGTCTCATATGCAAAACCCCTTTCAAAAACATTTGGCATGGGAATACATTGAAAGAGGATGGTCCGTGGGCTAACATGCTAAAATGGCAATTAAATGAACTTGATTCAGGAGTAAGAAGGGCCTCACACAACACACACAGATATTACAAAACCAGGAGACAACTAGGCCTGAATGAGTGCTGGTTATGTTGCCGTCAGCAGCTAGAAAACCTTTTCCATTTACTAAAAAAAAAGTATATTATTTTCTAGTAGCAGGCTTTCTTGCCTCCATTAGTATCTGCAGCACTTCCTCATTGAGCAAGTGCCTAAAGGGAATTAAGCCCCTCTCCTCCAGTCAGTCAGTTTAAGTTGACTGGAATCAGGGTGTATTGAACACCCCTGATCTTGTGTGAGTAGATCCAGTCTGTGAGGAAGCTAGTGGTAATTGGCCCTGGCCACTTCCAAAACAAGGGAGAAACATGGTTGAGTAAGCCAGATGGGTGTCACCACAATAATCTTGGAGGATTCCTTCTGAATCTTCAAAAGTACCCTGGATATCAGTGGAAAAGGTGGGAAAGCATACACCAGAATTCCTGTCCAAGGAAAATTAGAGGCATTTGTCTTTCAGGCCTTCTTGCATGAAGTGCTGGAGAAGAATCTTGCCAACTAATTGTTGAAAGAAGAGAAAAATGTATCTACTTGAGGAACTCCCCACAGATGGATCAAATTTTAGAAGACCCCCCTGATCTAGATTCTGAGGGTCTTCCCTTGTCTGGCTCAGCTTATCTCCCACACAGTTTTGTTCTGACAGAATGTATGATGCCTGTAGAGTGAGATTGTTCTCTGAAGTTATATCCAAGCTAACATGGCTAGTCTGCAAAGAGGTATGACCTGGTTCCCTGTTGATTGTCGATATACCACATGACTGTTATATTGTCTGTAACAACTTGAAGAGATCCTGGGGAATAAAAACAATTCAGAGAGTTGAGTACCTTGATCAGGACAAGCATCTCTTTTATATTTATGTGCTTGCATCTTTCCTTGATATTTCACACACCTTAATGTTTTAGCCCTCCTGAAACTGCACCCTGATCAAAGTTCGAGACAGCTTTGAAACAAGGAGGGAGAAGGGGAGACATAAGACTATATGCAGTCTACACCACGTGATTTCTTTTCTGACGAACCCCAGCAATGGAATTTGAAAAGAAAGGATATGTTGGTTCTGGGACCAGAGATACCATTGCATCTTTCTTGTATGGATCTTGCCAGTGGTATCATTAGAATACTGAGGTGTTCCTTTACAGTGATTGAAGTCAGAATATAAAACCTTAGAAATAAGTCTAGATAAAAAGCTATTTTTTCCTGTGGAAGAAAATCTCATCGAACTGAGGTGTCTAGTTGACACACTAGGAGCACAGTCCTGTGTGAAGGAGTCACAAAAGGACTTTTGAATGTTCTCTTGGAATCCCAGCTTGTACTCACCCAAGTGAGAGATTCCTGACACTTTGAAAAATGCTCTACAAAGATAAGTAAGTTATTTAATTATAGAAAAATGTGGATACCCTGTAGCCTGCAATGAGCTATAACTGGAGCTAGACTCTATGTGAATATTCTTGGTGCAGTGGATATTCCAAGGAGTAAGGCAGAGAACTGATAATGTGATCCAGACACACAAAACCATAATAAATGCTTAAAGTCTGAATGAATAAGGATGTGATGATAACTATCATTTAAATCTAATGTTGCCTGGAAACCTAAAAGAGGAAGAAGAGGTAACAGGTTTTTGAATCTGAGCACTATCACAAACAGGTATAGGAAAGAATGTTCCAGAACTGATCTCCAAGCATGCTCTTTCTCTGGCACTAAAAACATTCTTGAATAAGAATCTTTCCTCACCGGGGAAGAAGGAACTTCTTTTATCAGTGTTTGGGGCAGCATGTGATGAAGGAAAGTGGAAATTAAAAGAGTCTGGTATTGTGCATGAGGAATTACTCACTGGAAAGAAGGAATTTCCTCCCACTGCCATTTATAACCTTGATTAATGATTTTCAAAACCCATTTGTCTGAAACAATCTGTTGCCAAAGAGAAAAATGGAGATTCAGATTTCCTGGGAGAAAAAAAATGACCAGGACGGGGGGGGGGTCACAAGGTCTCTTGAATAATTATTCAGAGTATTCAAGGGATCTTGAATATTCATTCAGATGCGTTGTATTTTTGATTGAAAACTTTTTTTGGACCCCCCCTTGCCATTTCTTCTTGAAAACTTTTTTTGGACCCCCCCCTAGCAATTTCTTCTTAAACATCTGTTTACCTTCATTTTGATGAGACTGTTAACTGTGTGATATTTTTTTTCAAAACTGGATGAGGAAATAGAAAATCCCTTGGATAAATTGGAAAAGGAGGGACAGAAAATCTTAGAGATTGCCTGGATCATCTTGCCCTTTTCATCACACTGTTTGATCACCTCTGCAGCAGAGGGGCCAAACACAAAATCTCTGTCCAAGGGAAAATTTTAAATCTCATTTTTATCATCATCTGAGAGATTTTGTGAGTGCAGCCATGCAAACATCCTCAAAACAGTACCAGTGGCCACAGCCCTAGGGTAAGTATCAACCAAGTCATATGCACACTGCAGACAATCAGTACTGACTTGTATAATAGAAGAAACTAATTTTTTAAAGCAGCTTTTTCCTCACAAGAACAAGCTATAGACAAAACATTCATCATACTTTCACACTTAGAACAAACTTTAACATATGAGCCAGAAAATTAAAAATTCGGAATATCAAAGTTGCAAATGCATATATTTTTCCCATACTTATGACTAATCTTCTCATTCTTATCAGAAAGTGTAAGACTGAAATTAACTAAATGTTTATTAGCAGATGGATTAACTAAAGCTATTGCTGCTCTGAGAGGTTTGGAAGAGTGTAGAAAACCTAAAAGAATGAGGAACTTCATATGTCCTATCTGCCTTTTTAGGGACAGCTGGCAGACTAGCAAGAAAATTGTAGGCAGTAAAAACACACACATCCTTCAAAGCTTACTGAATTGAAGGAATGGGTGAAAGTTGTGTAAGTTCTTTCAATAACACCTCATAGTATTTTCTTAGGGACTGTGAAACCTCATGTTCTCCCACTGAAAACACTGGTGCCTTCTGGAAATAGTATCAGAGAAACAGAGACCTCCACGGGGAGACTCAGAAACTGAGATATCCTCTGAATCTGAATCAGAAATCTGATGAGAAAACCATGTGTCTGTCCTTTTATCTTCCTGTACAGATTTAGAATCTAGAATCACTTCAGGAAATGAGTTCTCTCTCTTTTTTTACCTAAAACTACTTTATAGGAAGGATCAATAGCCTGAATTAAACCCTGAGCCAGACCCAGTAAACTACTCCTTTCTAATGAAATTTGAGGAGAGGTAGATACATATTTAGTTTTCTGTTTCTTTTTGAATGGAAAATGAGGCCAACAGTGTTATTAATGACAGCATATGTGCCGGGAATGCCACACTATTCTGACAAAACAGGGAAGCATTCCCTGTTCTCTCTCCCAGTACTGAAAATAGTGACTCTACCTTGCTCATTGAGGGGACCCCAACAGCCACAGAGAACTTGGCTAATCCCTGGTCCATAGTGGCTGTATGTGCTACACCAGAGGGATCTGGGGTAAAAGGTGAATGGTCTGAGATACAACTAATGACCACAGCTAAGGCAATTTGCTTGCCTGCTGTGATGACAAAGGCTGTTTGCCTAAGATTTTCTTTTTGTGGCTGGAAGAAGGGCTGACCATGGGTCCGATAGTTTGTTCCATGGTCAAGCTGAAAATGGTGCCTGTTTCCTAGAGAAAACAAGCAGCAAAAGTCAGTAAAATGTAAAAGTGTTTAAAAGTGATTTTTTCTATAAAAAAAAAAAAAACATTAAAAAGCACTTTAAAACACTTTGCCTGCCACCAGAAGTAAAATAAATACATTTTTTCTCCACAGAAATTTTTTTTTCAATTACTTTAAACAACTTTTAAACTGACTGGAGAAAAGAAAGCTTTCATTAAAAGTACAATGTAGTCTCATGCCAGTCCAGTCACTTGCAAACTCCTAGCTTTAAAATAACTTTTCTAAACAGAAAAGTGTTAGTAAGGCAAACGATATTTTAAAGGGAACTTATCTGCCCAGCAAAGGACCATCTATCCTCACAAGCTGCAGAGGATCAGCAGGAAAGCTCTAAAGGAATTAAAGCCCAAAACTGTCACCTCCTACATGCCCAAACCATGAGCTCAGCTCGATCATACTCATGGTTTGGGCATGCAGGAGGTGCCTTATAGCTTTGGAAACTGGCCGGCTGTTGTATCATATGCAGGAGGTAACCCATACAGTCGAGGCTATGGCAGCGGTGATCAATATGATGTACATCTTGGCTATTAAGGACCAGGTCAGGAATATTAGAGTGTTAGTGGATTGTTTTACAGTTTCACTACCTTAGAAGAACAAAGCTAGTCACATATGGGGTGAGAGCACAGTGTTAAGCTGCTTTCTCTTTTTTATGACACATCACCTCATTTGGTCTTTCTGAATTGGCTTATAAATTCAGAAGTTTGCAAGTAAGAACACTTGAGAGAAAACAGAATAAAGGATTCGGTTTTATGTTGCCTTTTAATGCCTTGATGATAAAAAAATAAATAAATAAATAAAATCACAGGCAACTGCCAACACTAGACTAAGACTATCTAAAACCAGAGTCATAATACTCTCCATTGCTTTATTCTGCAGCAAAATCTGAGCACATTCAGAAAAATAAAGAAGCCAAGGAAAGAGTTTCATTGGAAGAAGCACCAGAACCATTTCCGCTTCTTTATCATCTTGTACCTTAGCAAAGAAAACTGTTGTAAGGCTATTTTTTTCTATCTCTTTCAGAATACTAAATGAGTGAGTGATAAAATCTATAACACAGATCATTTTACTTTCTCAGGTTCTTAAAAGGCGTCATCAGATACATAAGTGGGTGAGTGCTTCACAGAATTTATCACCAATGGCAATTATGCCAAATGGTTAAAATGGCTGTCAATGACTATTTGTATAAACTTGATTTTGAGGCTGGGTAGGAGATACAGTTGTGGTGTTGTACAGAGCAGTCATTGCTGTCTTTATGAGAAAACACTGTGACAGAAAAGATTTTTTTTTTGCTTCTGCTGCAGGGTGTAACACAACAATATTGGTAGGTCGCTTCTCACAGAAAGCACTAATATCTGTCCTTACAGACAGAGCTGTGACTTATTTATTATTCATAAAACTAATGACAAATAGACTTTCAGTATTCAAACTACCATATGTCATTACTAGAACAGAAAAAAATGACTGTTCCAAAGAAAATAAGCTACTACAGAGTCAGTGCAGTGTTTTTATTTTGTTTTATGTTCATTTATTATTGAGCTGTGGAGCTATTCCAAGACCAAAGCTACAAACACGGTGGCACTAGGGTTACCACCTGTCCAACTTTGCGAAGGACGGCCCCTCTTTGGGCACTTGTGTCCTGACCAAATATATTACAAATGGCAAATGTCCTGAGATTGTAGGACATAATTATGTTCCATAGTTCATGTAATAGTTGCATAAAATAGTTATTTCTGTATGTAAAATACCTAAATGTTACAAGAAACAGAATAAGCAACTAAACTGCTACAAGAATAAGCACTCATGTAGACAAAAAAGTAAAGTTCTATCCTTTGTACTGACCATGGGTATGTGTCAGCCTGTAAAATCTGATGTGTGTCCCGAATATGTCCCACTTTGGCCATTTGAAAAGGTGGCAACCCTAGGTGGCACTGGATGTTTAAAACACAGTGTTATTGCTACTTTGGCAAGTCAGAGTCTGCTTTATTTTTTTCCAGAAGAAGGACTGGAAATATTTCTCTTTTAACATTTTGTGGTGTGTTTCTGTGAAGTTAGCCATCTAGGTGGTAGCTCAGGTTTGGGAATCATTATTGACTGACTGAAGTTAGTGCTCCTTGAGGCTGTGTTGATCACATTCCTGGTGTTTCACATGCTAGTAAAGTGAAGTATTTTATTTATGATATACTGCTGCAGCTGCTGTTGGATTCAGCTTGGGTGACTTTGTGAACTTGAACTGTGAGGACTTTATTTTTACTCAGAGTATTGGAACATTATTTTTATTTGTAGTGCTAGTACATATAACACCATCTCCTACTGGTGTAGATCAGAGCATGGGTATGTACCTTTAGGAACCATTTCCAGATGTAGGCACGTGTATATAAATACTGAGCAGTGCCATTTGGAGAGAACAGCCAAAGTGTTAACATGTATGAGTGTGGTAGTCAGTCTCTTTATAAGTTTATTTAAGTTAAAATTACAAAGCCTCATTTCTGATGTGTTGTGTGTAATAAAGTGGCATGAGCAGAACCCATGAGTGTTCGTCTGTTTTATCCTGATCAGACGAGTGACATGGTGTCAGAACCGGGATTAGAAGAGCTACTTCTTCGAGCCATGAGGTGCAGAGTTGAAGGTGAAGGCAGACTAAGCAGGTTGAGTGAAACAGAGCTCAGAGAAATGAAAAAGGGCCAGAAACAACCTAAAGGTAAAGAAAACTGCACAAATGATTTATTTGGCAAAGAAAATAAAATGGCGCATTTATAAGGCACAAAATGTATCATTAATCAAACGAGTAGCACAAAAAGTATTATTAATCAAATGAAAGGCACAAACCACATTATTAATTAAACAAAATGTTTGAAACCACAATATTTGATAAAACTAGCAGAAATATTCATATGGGGGTCAGAATTAACTTTGGTTTGCATAATGAGCATGTTTAAAGTAAAACGGGCACAAGAAAAGTATATTAAGCATGATAAGAGATTAAAAAGGCATAACAAGTAGATTAAAAGGGTGAAATAAGCTTAAAGAGCAAGGCGACTGCAAGGTTTTTTAGTAAAAGACTGTGTTTTGGTCACAAACTATTATTTCACATTGACCGAAGGCATTGAAAGAATAACTAGAGTTGTTTCTCATAGTGTGGAAAGTGTTTGTAGAGTTTGTGCTTTATTATGGTGTAATTATTTCAAAGAGTTTGCTGTGTGCAAAGTACAGTTATATTACAAAGTGCAGTCAAAGTACAGCCATTTCAAAATGTTTCTTGTGCTGTGTACATTTATTCGCAGAAAGCTGCCATTTCAGAGTTTTCTTACACTATGCACAATTATTACAAAGTACAACCATTTTGAAAGGTTCTTGGGTGCATTCATCTCAAAGTGTTTCTTACTCTGAGCTTTTTCTGCTATGTACAGTTTATTCGCAAAGTGCAGTCATTATGAATTATTTCTTACACTAATAAGGAGTGGTTTCTTAAAGTACAGTGATTTCAAAGTGTTCTTGTGCTACGGAGACTTATTTGGCAAAGTGCAGTTATTTCAGAGAGTCTGTTGTGCTATTGGGCATAATTACAAGTACTGGCATAAAGTTCTAGCATAGATATTTATGTGTGTATGTTCATACATAATTTTAAGCACCTTCACTACTGTGTGTTGATATAGCAGAGGCATTTCACAAACCAAGTCCACTTATTTGTGATCATAATATAGCAGAGAATTGGAGAGTATTCGAGCAGGAATACAATAATTTCATATAAGCAGTTTTTTCTGACAAAGATGCACATACAAGCGCATTCATTTTGCTTAACTTAGTTGGGTCAGAGGCTATTAAAAGAGAGTGTTCATTTGTGTATGCACCAGAAATATTTGCAGAAGAAGGGGAAAACTGCCATATTGTGGTACCGGCTGAATTAAGGGAAGACCCTGAGTGCTTACAACGTACATTTAGAGAAATGTGCAACCCCCAGACAAATGTTACATTAGAGAGGAAAGACACTTATTTTATACAAGAGACCAAAAGCCAGGTGAAACTTTTGCAACTTATATCGCTGACTTGATAAACAAAGCTAAAGCTTGCGGATTTGGTGACTTGAAAGATGAGTTAATAAAGGACAGGCTTGTGTGTGGTATTAATAGTGCTGCAGTGAGAAAGATTTTGCTTCGTGACAGTCATTTAACATTAAGCAAAGCCATAGAGATTTGTCAAATTGATGAACTCACAGAAAGGCAGGCACACAAGTATGCTTACAAGTGTTAAGAGCATGGTTTCAGCAGCCTCTAGAGACAGCATGCAACATGCAGCAAGCAGAAACAGGCCTAAGCGCATGGCAGCAGCAACCCCTGTGGGTGTGGCAGGGAGAACCCATAGCTTTCTAGCAAGTTCCAAGACTAGCTCAGTAAAAGAACCATGCTCAGTACAGTATAAGAGTGATTCAGCAAAACCCAAATCAAGTTTTATTGTTAACTGTCAAAATTATGGTGGCAACCATGAGTCTAAAAGAGAGAAGTGCTTAGCATTTGGTCAGGAATACTATAAGTGTAAAAAAGGAACCATTTTCAAAAGTTTTGTAAATCAAGCAAGCCTCATTCGGTTATTAAGAAAGGTCACTCAAAAAAGGAAGCTGATCATGTGGAAAGCAGCAACCCTACTCTCTATGTAGATGATGTATCAGTGGTCTGTGAAAAGGTTAATGCAATAGATTTGTTGGCAAAGATTTACATATTTCATACTATCCTGATCAATGGCAAACCCACAGTGCTCAAAGTAGACACTAGTTGAAAGTGTAATGTAATGTCAGCAGTGAGAACTGGAGAGCAACTTAATTTGGTCAGTTGTGCGAAGCTTATTGCTTATGGAGGTGAAGAGATTCAAACCTGAGGCTCAATAATACTTTCATGCTTTTCGGCTGGGAACAGTTAGAGCTTGCAATTTTATGTAGTTCGAAGACCTGTGCTGTCATTATTAGGTCTCAGAGACAGTTTGAGAATGAAACTGCTTTTTTTTACCAAAGAAGTACATTATGTAAGCACGTCCCAGTTCCAGCTTTACTGATACTATTTTCTCAGAGTATGCAGATGTTTTGATGACAACCTAGGCAAACTTCCAGTTGTATACTCCATGAAAGCAGACCCAGAGGTCAGTCCAGTGGTCAGACTAGCAAGAAGATTTTAAATAGATATGCAAGACAAAAGTAAGATCCATTTAGACAAAATGGTGCAGCAAGTTGTTATTTGTCCAGTCACAGAACCAACTGAGTGGGTGTCATCCATGGCAGCTGCTCATAAGAAAAATACATATGAAATCAGAATATGCATTGACCCAAGAGACTTGAACAAGGCATTAAAAAGACCTCATCATCTTATGCATACAGTCAAGGAGATTGCAACCCTCATGCCAAATGCCACTGTTTTTTCTGACTTAGATGCAAAGACCCTGTTTTGGCAAGTGATGCTTGATTGCAAATTTTCACTACTGACTACATTCAGTACCCCATTTGGTAGATACAAATTCCTCAGGATGACTTTTGGAATAAATTCTGCCAGTGAAGTCTTTCAGCAAATTTTTTCAGGCTACACATGTGTAGTAATAGTTGATTTATTGGTTGGAGGCAATGGTGAAGCAGAGCATGACAGAAACCTTAGGAAAGTTCTGGACAGAGCACATGAAGTGAATTTAAAGCTCAGTCCTGTGAAATGCAAATTCAGATTACCAGAAGTTGCTTATGTAGATCATTTATTTACCAGTATAAGCTTATGACCAGATCCTTCTAAGCAAGTAGCCATTCTTGAGATGCCAGCTCCAGACAATATCCAAACCTTACAGCATTTTCTTGGTATGGTTAACTATTTGGGCAAATGTATCCCTGACCTTAGTGAGTTATTAGCACCTTTGAGAGAGCTGACATGCAAAAATGTTGCATGGTCATGGTTAGAACAACACCAGAGAGCATTTAATAACCTCAAACAGCAAATTACTAACCCACCCACAATGAGCTACTATGATGTCCACAAAGCAGTAGTTCTTTCCTGTGATGCTGCAAAGTTCGGTCTTAGTACAGTTATTCTTCAAGAGGATAGACCTGTTGCCTGTGCATCTAGAACTCTTACCCAAACTGAGATGCAGTATGCTGAAATTGAGAAGGAACTTTTGGCAGTTGTGTTCGCATGTTCGAAGTTCTATGATTATATTCAGTTTACATTTGAAAGGTTGAAAATCAGTCTGCCAAACAGCCCTTTGTGCGAACCAAAATGCCGAAACCGGCATTTCTGAACGGCACTGTAGTTCGAAACTCAGCAAATTGAAAAGCAGATTAGCTGAGTTTCGAACTCAGATATCAAAAACACTCTGTAATGCAGGGGGGCAAGCTCCCCTGCACCCCCTACTTTAATATTCTAACTCCGAGGATGCACTACATTGGGAAAGGGATCCATTTCCCAATCTCCACTATAGTGCACTCCGCACCCATAATGCCAAATCTGCGATGAGCGAATGTCAATGTGCATTCACTCATTGCACATTCGATGCATTTGTATTCCACTAACTGAGATCTTGAAAACGTCCTTTCGTGCAACTGTCTTTTGAAAAGTTGCATTTTAACCTTTCAAAGGTAAACCTCTTATTTATGGCCAAGCAGTCCAGATAGAAACTGACCATCAGCCTCTAGTCACTAGTTTAAAGAAGCCTATGCATACCGCTCCAGCAAGACTACAAAGAACAATACTCAAATTGCAAAAGTACAATTTGAAAATGGTCTATATAAGGGGTAAACTTTTTTTTCTGGCTGATACCTTAGCCAGATCACCGAGAAATAACACAGAACAGCTTGATGTGGAGAATTTCGACTTTGATGTCATGGAAGTGCATAATTTTTCTACCACAAGACTTGATAAGCTGAGAGATCATACAAAGACTGATCCAATTTTGCAAAACCTCAACTACTTCATTAATGTAGGATGGCCATCAAAGCCATCATGTGTATCACCAGAAGTACAACCTTACTTTCCACAGAGAGATTAGATGCTGATAAAAAGTGGTATCAAAGGTCCAAACGTTATTGTTGCTACTTCCTTACAGCATGGATACATTCAGATTTCACATTGTGGCCACCTATGTTCCGATTCTACCAAAAGAAGGGTGAGAGGACTAGTAATTTGGCCTTCTCTAATAAAAACATTGATAAAGTGCTTTCTTCTTGTTCAGTGTGCAACAGTACTAAGCTGCATTTGCAAAACAAGCCACTTCACCTAAGCCAAATTCCTGAACTACCTTTTTCAACAGTAGGGGCTCACATATTTGAGTGGAACAATCAACATTACTTAGTGTTGGTAGACTCTTATTCGAACTGGTTTGGGATCGATTTGCTACCTAACCTAACATCCAGTGCTGTTATTACTAAGATGAAATGTCATTTCTCAGTCCATGGTAGTCTACACAAAGTTATTTCTGACAACATTCTCAGTTTACCAGTCAATTGTTTCAGAGATTTGCTAAAGAGTGGGACTTTATCTATGTTACTAGCAGTCCTGAATATCCACAGTCAAACGACCTTGCTGAACATGCAGTACAGAGTGCAAAGCAATTACTGGAGAGGTCAATATGTGACATTACCAATATCTTTTTGAATTTACTCAATCTCAGAAATATACTGTGTGACAATCTACTAGGTTCACCTGCTCAGAGACTTCTGTCTAGGCAAACAAGAACAGCTTTGTCTATCAGTTCTAGTTTGTTGGGGCCTAATGCTAAAAACAACAGAGCAGTCAAAGCCCAACTTTTTAAGAAGTGTTCTTTTCAGAAGTCCAGCTATGATAAAACAAGCAGATTTCTTCATCCGTTAAAAGGAGAGACAGTGAGGATGCAAACGGCAAAAGGCTTTGATTGAATTGGTCAAGTGAGAGAGGTGTATGTACTGAGCCAAGATCCAACTTAGTGGAATCTGAGGGTATAGGTACAGGAGAAACCACAGACATCTTCTTCCTGTATCAGAAATGATATTGCAGCTTCATACCTGTGATACAGACTCTAGATCTCAGAACAACCCAGACAATGTTCATACTGAAGAACATGTCGCAGTATCCATTCCCGTTCCTGATGATGTCCCAGATGTCCCCAAAGTTGAACATTCCTTGAAGAAAGTCCCCATTGCTAGATCCAATTCTGACTTTTATGTTACACGATCAGGTCTTATTTCTAGACCTAGTGTAAAATACACAGCAACTTGGACATGATTGTTTTCTGTGTGTATAATTTTGTATGATTGCATGTCAAATAATTAGTTCTGTATAACTGCATGTCAAAATATAATTTCTGTAAATTGCATGTCATTGAATACTGTCATTTTACATATGGATCATTTCTCAAAGAGGAGGATATAAATCAGAGAATGTGTATGTAACTTTAAGAAGCATTTCCAGATGTAGGCACATGTATATAAATACTGAGAACGTGCAGGCAGCAGTGCCATTTTGAGAAAGCAGCCAGACTGTTAACATGTATGTGTAGTAGTCAGTCTGTTTATAAGTTTAAGTTTAACTTACAAAGTCTCATTTCTGATTGTTTGTGTGTAATAAAGCTGCTTGAACAGAACCCATGAATGTTCATCTGTTTTATCCTGACCAGACGAATGACAACTGGCATCTGAAAGCTAGTCTGGGATCGTGCCTTAGCCATCTTTCTTAATTTATGGTTCACATTTGCATTGTAATTGCAAGGAATTTCATGGCTGAGAGATTGCTTCTTGTGATTTTCCCCGGAATTGTCATTGCATCACTTTATGTTGCTGCAACTCTTTGTACAAATTGGTCCCAAAGGTCAATATCGCTGCCTCAATTAGAGTTTTTATTTTATTTCTCAGTCATTGACCTGAAAGGACACCTGACACTTATTGTTGGCTTTCAAGGTCTGTGGGCATTTTTGGATTACAGTGATTCCAGATTTCAGTTGTCCATTTGGTCAATAACCTAGCAGACATCTGATCATTGGATTTTGGAATCTATAAGCACTTCATGGATAGAATTGAGAGTGCATCTGCATTTTCCATTTGAGTAATATCAGAAAAAAGGTGGATTATTGCAGTATTGACACAACACTGCAGAGATTAGTCTAAAGGCTACAAATTGGAAATGGTATATATAGATCTTGGATACTACCTTGGATAACTTTCTTTTTCCAGTTGCTGTTCATTGCTTTATGGAATTATCTGCCATTTGGTTCTTGCTCCATTTCATAAACAGGAGGTCTAAGAAGATCTTTGCATACTGTGAGTTCCAGTTTCTTAATACTGAGGCTGTGGATTGTCTAAACATGTTTTTCATAATGAAAGCTTTCAAATTATAGTTCTTGTATCCTGTTTAGGAGCACCATTGTGTTCCTGGGGCTGTTTAGACTTTTTTGCAATTTTTTTATTATTGCACCTAGATATTTGTCTTCAGTTACCTAACGCCTCTGTGCTAGTTGTGGGAATCTTTATACATGTGTTTTGCAGAAGTCAAATATTGCAGGGATTATTTTTCTAGTTGCACTATTTGATTTTGTTTTCCCTGTCATTCATTATTAGATTATTTGTGTGCTTAGCATTTTTTTCTCTGATTTGGCTTATATTTAAATAGTTATTGTTCATTCATTATGGACTTGTCATAGCTGAGGGTTATCCTTTGACCATGGCCTTGTCTTGAGTTTTCATTCCCATTGTTTTTTCATGTAATAGTCCTGTAGGTAGCAAAGCCCTGGTAGATGAGTAGCTATTTGTTATTATGCAGGCCTAGACTTGATGACAATTGAGGCTAGGGATATAGTGTTTTTAAATATGACAATGGTACATGAGTAAATTGCAGATTCCTCCTTGTGTAATGTCAACTGGTTTATCTTGCAGCATTTATGCAAGAGTTCTCTGATCTCCTCATCAACCAATTAAATTACTTCCCTTTGGGTAATTCTTAGAAGTTTAATGGCTGGACCAATGAACAGACTTGAAAGCGTACTGTGGAGCTATTAGGAATATTGAAGAATTTTATCTTTAGACTGTCAGTTTTTGCTGCTACTCACAAGTTTGAACATTTACAAGACTTAACATTCTAGCTTGGTCTTATGTCCCAGGGCTTAATGGAAACTGTTTCCTGGACAAACCATCACCTACTTTATTTCAGGCATCGCATTCCTTCAGTCTAGTTTTCTGACTGTAGAAGTGATAAATGCAAGGATTTTAGGACTCTAAATTCTGATATCTTATACCAATGACATCTTATACAAATGATTGACTTTAACAATTGGCTTAGTTTCAGGTGTCATTCCATGGGGATCCAGTACCTGACAACCTGAGAAGACATGTTCGACAGACCACGATGCTTTACCAGATATGGACTGCATTTGTCTCCCTTGGGCTTCAGGCAAAGGCTTTTGCCTCCCCCATAGTACTTTTTTAGGCAATGCCATGAGATCAAAACTACCAACATGAAAATTTCATCAAAACGCAAATTAAAGGTCATGCTGCCAAACGCTAGGAGTCTGAACAGGAAACTGCACTTATTGCAAGCATTCTTAATCCTCGACGATGCTGACATTTGTGCAGTCACAGAAACCTGGTTCAAAGCTGTGGAGAGCACCCCAGCCATACCAGGTTAGCCATCTTATCATAGATTCAGACCCCAAACCATGGGCAGCAAAGCAAAAGGAGGTGGAGTTGCAATATATATTAAAGACATGCACACCTCCAGGCTAGTCAAACAGTATGACACAGAAGACACTCCAGGTGCATTTAACCATTGACACTGACCCCTATTCAAATCATAGCTAGCTACAGGCCTCCAACTTTGTCTCAAGATACCCACTCCACTATCTGGACCTCTTTGAATCTATCAAGATTCAACCCTTTACCCTGATCCTGTGTGACTTTAACTGTGCAACCATAGACTGAAAGAACTACTCATGCCAAAACACAAACATCCATAGGTTCATTGATTTTTGTCAATGCAAATGCCTTGGACCAGCTGGTCAGCATCCCCACACGAGGTGATAATATCTTGGAATTGGTATTAACCAACATGAGTAACTACTGCAGCATCCCTACAATGTCATCCTCCCTGGTAAACTCCGACCACAAAGTGGTCACTTTTGAAGTCACCATCTCCCCCGACCCCCCCCCCCCCAGCTAGGGTCAAACAAAAAACTTCTCCAAAGCTGATTACAGCCTCCTGAGGGAAGGTATAAACAGTTTCACATCCTCCTCTCCCTCCATAGGAACTGGCACGTATGTCCAAACCTACATCAAAGTACTATATGAGCATTTATATAGCTGCATGGAATCAGGAATACCCGAAGGGATCATCCTCCTCAAGGAAGAGTAAATCTGTTTGGTGGACATCTGCAAAAATAAACTCTATAATAAAAGGAAAAAATTTCTGTCCAGGACCAACAAGGAGCAAGTGCCTAATTGGAAGCAATCTCTCCTTATCATGAACTAACAAATAAGAGCACTAATGAAATCCGCCAAAGCAAATTTTGAGTCCAAACTGGCCACATCTACTAAAGACAGTCATAAGGCCTTTTTCACATATGTCCGCAGTCTCAAAGGAAGCACTCAAATCTGCTCAGAACTGGTGGTCAAGGACACAACATATACAAACGCTATAGATATAGCCAACCTGCTGGCAGACAGCTTCAGTGAAAACTTCACCCCTCTAACCCCCCCCCATCAGTAAATCAGGAAATCCCTAGCACCTGCCCCCCATATCTCTAGGGCGCAAGTCATCACTGCCCTCTCAAAGGCAAAAAATACAGCCTCCAGAGAACCCAATAACATCCCAGGCTGCATCCTACATGAGCTCAGGCAGGAACTTGCTGCACCATTAGGCACCTTGTTCAACCAACTCTTGAGTACTGGCTTCATCCCAGCTGAGTACTGGACAGCCACTGTCATCCCTTTGCACAAAGTAGAGCATCCACTGATCCAGGAAATTATAGACCCATCAGCCTAACTAGCCTGATCTACAAGGCCATGGAACGGATTATCATGGACCTCATTAACAAGGACATTTTCAACCTCCAAACTCTTATTCCCACACAGTTTGATTTCATCAAGGGGAGGTCATGCCTGTTAAATTTGGTTGTCTTCTTTGAGACAGTCACCAAAGCCATGGACGAAGGGAAGATGGTGCACACCACCTACCTTGATCTGGCCAAAGACTATTCCCCACTTGGGTATAATAGGTAAACTCTCAACTAGGCATCAAGCCGTATGTTACCAGATGGTTAGCAAACTAGCTCACTGATAGACCACACCTAGTCAAAATAGGGGAAGCCACTTCAAGCAGTAGACCCGTAACAAGTGGTGTACCGCAGGGATCAGTCTTGGGCCCTCTGTTGTTTGGGATGCACTTTTCTGAGGTGCAGGACAAAACTAGTGAGCTATGGCTGACCAAGTTTGCAGTGCAAGCTGGGTGCTGTCATCAAGTCCCCTAGTGATGTTGACATCCTCCAACAGGGTCTCACCCAAACAAATGACTGGTGCCAGAAACATGGCCTCAAACTGAATAGCCAAAAATGCATCATCATCATCCCCTTTGGGGAGAGTGACATCCCCAGAAATGATCACATTAATAACACGGTCCTAAGAGGGACTTGGGCACCCTGGTTGATAGCAAACTGACTTGTGACCACCATATTGACTCTGTTGTACAGAAATCTTTCTATATAGCCCACCTCATTAGTAAGAGTATCTCATTCAGAGACAAGGAGGTCATAACATCCCTGTATTCTTCCCTTATGACACCCATTATTGAGTACAATGGCCCTTTCAGCATTTACCTCACAAAGCACATGCAGCAGCTGGAGAGACCATAGAAGTTCTTCACCAGGAGAATTCAGGGCCTCAAACATCTACCCTACACAAGTAGGCTAAAAGCCCTGTCCCTCTACTCAGTCTCATACAGTCTCCTCAGAGGTAACCTCTGCCTGGCATGCAAACAATCTCAGACCCTGCCTTGATGGGACTGCTACATATCTGCAAGTCAAGCTCTGCTCAAGTAACCCACACACGTGACCTCAACCTGGTTTGTGACATCAATAGGACTCGGCGGGACAGATTTCTGTCCCAGAGACTCACCCTTCTATGGAATAGACTCTCTCTCCACGTCAAGCAGAGTACCTCATTAACCCTTTTAAGCACACCCTGGATAACACGATTGGGAACAGAAAATACACCACTGGGATTCCACCTGTTTCCCTACTGGACAGGGTAATTGGGTGCTGACTTGGAACATGGGATAAATTCTTAGCTAGGTTTATAAGGACCTCAGGGCTAATAGTCTAGTGAGTTCCTGTAATCCTATGATCCTATACCAGTGCTGGGCCAGGTCATTGAGAGGGTCCATGTGGATGATCCAGATTTACTAGTGATGGAATATAATGATACCATAGCTGTTGCTCTGAAATAGGTCACCCCATTTAGGAGACATCCTAGGTGTATTGCTGAACAAGACACTGTGGTTTGACTATGGATTAATGTCACTGCATAGATCAGGGTGGGGGCTGGAATAATGATGAGTAAGTCATACCTTTTTGAGGATAAACTTGCTCTGGAATAGCATTATGCTTAGTAACCCAGATGGAAATGTGTTGAAAGAAGGTTGTATTGGTGTCCAAAGAGATCTCTGCTGCATCTAACAACATAACTGCCCTGTTTTGAGTTGTTGAGAGATTGTAAAGCACAGTTTGTCTGGCTTGAGGTTTTTTTTCCACTGAAGTATGCAAATAAGCTGTATGTCTCTTTGCAGACAAGATTTCCAAAATAAGACAGGCTTTTCTCCAGGATTCGATAATGAACATGGGTGTTTGAGGCAGGCAGTTTAGATTTATGCTGGGCTGAATTTGATAATATGCATTATGGTGAGCTTTTAGACATAATTTCTGCTATGTATCTGACTTCTAGCCCTATGAAGCTGTTTAGATCATGCCATGATTTACTAGGTCCATTTATTCATCATTTTTGCTTCCTTACTTAGGACAATGGTATTTCCATCTACTTTAAAAATCTTTGATGACCAGATTCTTAAAAAGCCATTTTGTTGTTAACCTTTTTGAGAAATATTGCCTTGTTTCAAGCTTTCCATTTATTGGAAAGTTTACTGAAAAAAGGTGGTCTATGCAAGCTTTATTCATATCTTGCATACCATGGCTTGTTGGAGCCTTGTCAATCTGGTTGTAGATAAAACCACAGCACAGTGATAGCCTGTATTAACTTGGCTAATGACCATCTAATGGTGAGAAATCAGTATAAGTATTTTGTCTTGATTCCACTGATCTCTCTGTGCTGCTATTAACGCTCTGAACAATAGGATCCTTATAAAAAATCTTAGGTTGTACTGAGGGTTATCACATACTGTCATGGGGTACTTTGCTTTTTACTTCCTATGATGCACTTATCAAGTGATATGTGGTTTAAATTCATAGGTTCACTACCTGCTAGAATGCATTGTGCCTTGGGATTGAATTTTTTTGTCTCCAGTGTTACTCACTGTGTACATGTTGCCACTTAAGGAGGTCAGTGAGAGGAGAGAAATGTTTACCATTCATAAGCTGCTATTCAGTTTGTACTGCTCTGTTTCTCTGGAAACAATGTTGATTTTTTTTATTTTGGAGGACTGCTTGGATATGGTTTTAACTGGATGTCCCATAATTACCCTGACTAGACTATAGCTATGCTGAAGCACTCTGCTTTTCATACATTTTATCTTCCTTTGCTCTCCCCATTGATTACATATAAGGAGGGAATCAGATGAAATTTGAATTTCATGTTCAAGCTCTGAGTATTATTCTTGATACCTTGCTGACTGTGAAGTGCAAGATGGAAGTCATTTTCAAAAGATCTTATTTTCATTGTAAGAATATAATGTGTCAGATGCTTTATTCCATCACTGGACACTGGGGCAGTGATTCATGCTCTCGTTTTTTCTTGACTTGACCAGTGAAATTTTGTGTACCCTGGGGTTTTCAGACACTGGTATGGACTAACTGCAGTATGTAAATGATTTTTGTGTCTAGGTTGTTGACTGGCACATCTCATGTGTGTCATCTTACACCTGGGCTCTGGGATCTGTGTTGGCTGATGGTTATAGTCGTGTGCTTTTAGGATTCTTATTTTCTCTTTCTGAGGGCTACATAATTTGTGTTCTTATTTGAAGGAGCTGTTGTGTCCTTATATCCCTGCTATGCTGGTCAGGTGAGGGGCTGCCGTTTATTTCTAAAGTTTGAACTTAAGACATTTGCCAGTTTTTCCTTCAGTTAACTTACTTCAGTCCTTCGAAATCAACTACCCTCTATGATTTTGGTGTGCAAGATGGAATCCTCTTTTAGGAGTTACCTACATTAGAAAGGTACTATATAACTGTAGTAAATGTAGTACCCAACACAAAACAGCCACCCGGACCACAGTAGCTCGAACAAGAACCAAATGAGTGACTACCTTATGTCAAAATCTGTTGTACAAATCCACACCACGATCCAGGAAAACACAGGTTTATTGCACAAACATAAACCACACAGGTTGAGCGCTTTCATCCACACTAGGGCAGATTTCTTCAGAACCAATTAGCACAGTTAGCTAGGTGTGTTTATAAAGCTAATTTGGCGCCAAAAATCAGTTAACTTACTGTGTGTCAATCACTCACATTTTACAAATAAATATTTTACAAGTAAATATTGACTGTTGTGTATTATTAAAATAAGAATGATATATATTTTTTTTCAAAAGCATAAATACCCTATACACATATAAACTTGATAATGGTTACTTGGAGAAATGTTTAAACTTGAAAATTGTGCCCAAAGGGCTAAGATTTTTTAAACTACCTTTAGGAGTTCAGTATAATGACAATGTGCAAAATGAATTTAATCACCTGTTCGACTGGTTTGGTTTTGAATTTATTAAACTGTTGATGAAGTTCAATGATGAAAAGATAGGAAACCTGTGGGAAGAAATAGAACAACTGAATAATGATATTATGCAGGACCCCAGTTTCCCTTGTTGGCAAGAACTTTTTCAAAAACAGTATAGGGTGGCCAAATCCAAGGCCTATGATATATACAATAGAAAACTGGACAAGTTAGAACGCGATTTAGAAACATACAAAGCGCATAGGGCATACATTTGGCCTCAAAACAGGACAAATAAAAAAGAGTTACGTCATGAAGTGTACAGAGGTAGGAACTCAAGGAGGGATGTGGAAGAGAATTTTCAAGGGGGAAGGTTTTATCAGGCTCCAATGTACCGCAAACGAAGATAGAGTATGATAAAGGGCGGCCTAAGGAAAGTCACATGCTTACCCCCTTACCTAAGAAATTTTGGACTAGATCAACAGTGATCTCTGAGTGTGGGGCAGCTAGTGGTAATGAAGTGAGTGTTCTCAACACAGTTGTAACAGACACAAATGAGAGTGGAGGGATGTGTGACAAAGTGAGTGGGAACACCTTAATTGAAGCTGACAAGAACAAGGGTGTGGAAGTTTGTGATACAGAAGTTTTTGACAATCACATATTGGAGGTAGAGACTAGTGTTGGCAGTAAGGTTGTTACCCATTCCTTCTCTGGCTTTAAAGTATACAATTTTACGGATTTCCACATTGGTCAGGAATTCTTTTCTTTGTTTAGCAAAGGTATGAAATTCATTCCAACGGCTAGATTCAAAGTAGTTGACGCCATTAAGGAAGTGAAACTATATTGTAGGAGACTTCAGTTAGCCCTTCAATTTAAAGATACACCCAGCGACAACCACACCAGTAAATTAGTAAGGAAAAGTGCATATATTCCTGTTAGTAAAGCACAAGTCACCAATTACGAGAGGATGGTATGTAAGGATATTTATCACCTGTGTGGACATATACGGAGAGATCCATGGTATGGTACATTATTCACAGATAATCTTACGAATGGAGAGAGAGCATGCTTGGACCAGATAGTGGCCAATAGAGACATTAGGATTATGAAGCCGGATAAAGGGGGAGGTTTGGTGATATATGATTCGGAAACCTATAGTCAAGCTATCCAAGACATCTTGCTTAATTCAGGCAATTATGAACAGATATCCTTAAACCAGATCAATATAGGATATCACAGGATAGATTTGATTATTGAGGAATACCTACTTGACAACCTAATGAGGAGTACGAATTTATTAGAACCGAGCACCCTGTGATGGCAAAAATAGTCGGTATACCTAAAATACACAAAAACACAAACAACCCCCCCTTTAGACCCATCATATCCGGATCAAAATCAAAAACATTCAACATAGGGGTAGCTATTGACCACTGGTGCAAACATGTTTATTCAAATGTTGTACATTTAACTAAAGACTCTTGGCACTTTTTGGGCAAGTTAAAACATGACATATGGTCTTCCGATTTGATATTTCTGACTATTGATATTCAGGATTTGTTTTCATGTATTCCTTACACTACTGGACTAGAATATTTTGAAAACAGTTTGAGAAAACATTCTAATTTAACATGGGACAGAATATGTTTGATACTCAGCATGATGGGTTTGGTTCTCACAAACAATTACATTCAGTTTGAGGGTGAGTACTTCAAACAAATAAGGGGAGTAGCTATGGGAGCATCGTGTGCTCCCATTTTTGCGAACCTTGTCATGCTTGAGTGGGAATAGCTTTTTGTATTATCCAGCAAATATTCCAAACATATTGCATTGTACACATGGTTCCTAGATGACCTGTTTATTATTTGGAAAGGTCCTGGAGAAGACATTCCCTGTTTCATTTCCTATTTAAATAGCACTACGGATTTTTTAAGGTTTACGTATAAAATGGAGAAGTATGGAATCCCGTATTTGGACACCTACATCAGTAATTCTGATGAGGGATTCAAGTCTAAAATTTATAGGAAAACAACTTTCTCCAACGATTACTTACAGTTTGGTAGCAACCATCCTCCATACATTTTTAAAAACGTTCTTAAGGGGCAATGTATTAGAGTAGCGAGGATGTGCTCCACAAGACAAGATATGGAAAATCAAATGGAAATAGTAGCAGGGATGTTTCTGGCTAGGGGATATCCAGCCACCTTGGTGGAGGACGTTACCAGATATGTGATTGGATTATGGGGTAATAGGTATGTTCCCCTGTTAGGGAGCAATTTTGTTTGTGACACCATAAGAGAGACCTTCAGTCCTAGAAGGAACGTTTGTGTGATAATGTTCAGCCCATATTCCAACTTAGTCAAGGAAATTTTAAGGAGACATTGGGATGTTTTTTCAAGTATTGACAACACTTCCACAATATTAGGGAGACACCCTATCAGTGTATTTAAAACCTCAGTAAATCTAAAGAGAATTATTGAAGGTGGGAAGTTGAGAAAACATGATAGGGATGATCAACCTACTAGTAAGTGTGGAAGATGTAAATATTGTCAATACATAAACAGTAGCAGGATTACAAAACTGGAAAATTACAACAAAACTGTATGCCATGGTAAGAAAGGAAATTGTAACTCTATGCGGGTGGTGTATCTAGCTTCCTGTTCCTGTTGCCCGGCTTACTACATTGGCAAGACGGAAAGGAAGCTTAAGACCACACATGTATAAAATCAATAAAGTTGACCCAAAAAATGCATTAAGCAAACACATCAGTGAAAAGGGTCCCCAACATAGTTTTACTTTCAAAATTATTGACCAAATTGAGGTTAATACACACGGGGTAACTGGAAGATAGGTTTGTCGTGTTTAGAGACTAAGTGGCAGATTTTATGTGACGCCAGTTTGAATGAAAGCATTAGCATCAAACCCTATCTCCTTTTGGAAAGGGGTTAAAACTGTTAGATAAATTTAGGATAATTTATCAAAGTGACAATTCCATATATTTATACAGTATAAAATATATTTTTATGTTTTTTATTTGTCTTATATGTTTTTAATGTTATCATATGGACCGTCAATCAAGTTTATATGTGTATAGGGTATTTATGCTTTTGGAAAAAATATATATCATTCTTATTTTAATAATACACAACAGTCAATATTTACTTGCAAAATATTTATTTGTAAAATGTGAGTGATTGACACACAGTAAGTTAACTGATTTTTGGTGCCAAATTAGCTTTATAAACACACCTAGCTAACTGTGCTAATTGGTTCTGAAGAAATCTGCCCTAGTGTGGATGGCCAACCTGTGTGGTTTATGTTTGTGCAATAAACCTGTGTTTTCCTGGATCGTGGTGTGGATTTGTACAACAGATTTTGACATAAGGTAGTCACTCATTTGGTTCTTGTTCGAGCTACTGTGGTCCGGGTGGCTGTTTTGTGTTGGGTAATACATTAGAAAGGTGTTTTATGATCCCATTAGGTTCATAGGTAAGTACTAGGCAATTGGTCTGCAGACCATTTCAAACATAGCCAAAAAACTATTCAAATGTTCTCTGTAACCTGAAGGAGGGCAAGACAAGATAGACCAGGAGAGAAATTATTTAGATTTAGGTTGCAACGGTGTTCATGAAGCAAAAGCTACTTTGGGATATGAACCTGTCTTGCCAAAGTGTCTTATTTATCCACTGCTGATAGTTTAGTTCCTTTAACTGAGAATTTGATGAAACATTAGTTCTGTGAGGGAATATGAGATCAAATAGGGTTGGATCCTTTATAGCACGAAAGGCTAGACATAGATTTAATTGGAGGAATCTATAAGAGACTGAGTATAGATAATGGGCTTCTAGCCTCTCCTGATAACCAAGACTTTTCAAGCCACTGATCTTTTTAGTTATGAATCAATGGGGTCTCTCAAGTTATGTGATATGTTTAAATGAATACATGCCAAAAGGTGTGTTGTATTTAATAATGTGTCTGATAAGATATGAGTAATGGTGAATTAAGACTTCTTTGGATCTAGTGGAGATGGCTTTGGAAATTACATGGGCCAGATAAAAACCTTTATGAACTACTGTGGAGACATGATAGCCAAAGGAATTATCAAGAGTACCCAGATCCCTTACAACAGTGTCTGATTAGAGAGGTGCATTTCCTATGTGGTAAGTGACACTGTTTTACTTACCAGAATGAACTATGCTACAGTTTTTTTGCATTTAATTTGATACCATTGTCCTTACACCAGTGGTTAACTAAGCCATGTTGGTGTAATTGTGAGTCAGTTGAAGATCGAATAACAACATCCAGTTTACAGTCATCTACAAATTTAATTAACCATTGGTCAGAAGTGCTGGCATGAAGGTCTGAGAAACGTGGCACCTGCTACTCTAACCACACGGGTTCTGTCAGACAACCAGTTAGCTATCCATCACACAATATAAGGTTTCTATCCAGATTTACAAGTCTGATAATAATGCTTGCATGAGAATAGTGTCAAAGGCCTTACCCAGGTCTAGATATGCTGTATACACTGCATAACCACTATCCACTGCTTCAGTTACTTTTTCAAAAAAAATCAATGTGGTTAAAGAGGCAGGACCTTCCTTTGATAAAGCTAAATAAATGGGGATGTAGGACTGAGAGATTTTCAACATCCAGATTAATGAATTGGAGATAATGCACTTCATAGTTTTACATATGAGGCTAGTGAGACTAAAGTTTCTATACTTCCCAGGGTCTATCCTTGCATAAGAGCATTAGAATAGCTAATGTTATGTAGTCCTATCTTGCCGTAATACTTGCTGGATGGGTTCGGAGCCGATATTCGGCTCCGACTCGGCTGATACTAAAGCTCAAGAGCTTTTACTTGCTCAAGGCTAGTCCCTATCCCATGGTGCCTCACGGCAATTCCCAGATCTCGTTTGCCGCAAAAGCTTCAAGGTTGTGTCTTACTGGCTCGTTGTTTAATTAAAATGATTTTTTTTACTATATTTAGTCCTTTTCTACCCTTTTTTCTATCTGATATATATATATATATATATGTAATATAGTTTCTTATCTCTTGTGCGACTGTTTTCGAAAGTTTTTCAACCCCTATTCCCCCTTAGGACTGTATGGCCTGTTTAAGTTAGAGGGCCATAGTGCCCGTTTAAGTTAGAGGGCCTTTCCTCCCTGTGTGTGTGTGTGTGTGTGTGTGACTATTAAAAAAAATATATATATATTCTTCTCTTCTCACCTTTATTGTTAATACTTTTACTGTTATTATACTTTTGTCTAGTGTCTAGGAATGTCTAAAGATAAAGATAAGGATCACAAGAATCATCGCCCTTCGGGTTTCAAAAAATGTGATAGGTGTGCGCAAAAAATGTCTCTTACAGACAGCCACACCAGTTCTGTATATTGTCTTAGCGAAGCCCATTTACAGGAACCCTGCACCTTCTTTCACGCTTTTAGCACAAGAGTTTTGAATGAAAGGAAGAGAAAACTCATTGACAGGGGACTCATGACCAGTTCTTTCCAGGAACAGCTGGAACTTGATCAGGCAACTCCAAAATCCTCAAAAAGAAAATCTTCGACCCCGGCTTCGGAGCCGACAAAAAAGACTAAAGCATCGGAACCAAGAAGTTCCAGTTCAGCTTCATCTTCGGTGCCGTCGATTGCATCGGTTCTGAGACAGTCTTTGGTACCGAAAATTTTGCATGACATCGAGACTGTATCTCCTACATTGAGATCTCTTATTTTGGAGAGAAGGAGGTCTCTTTCTGTCTCCACAAGATCCTCCAGGACCCTATCAGATGAGGACATCAAGAGGGTGGTGAAGAGGTTGCTTTCGGATCCAGCTCTGGCTAGAAAATTGGCCCCTCCAGACCCAAAGGTCTCAGAGCCAACCCCCTTACTGACCACTATTCCTCCTCAGACTGCTTCGCTCTCGAAGCCTATTACGTCAGGTTCCTCTGTCTGCGACCTTTCGGCTCCAGAGATTCAACCTGTTTCCTCTGAGCCAATTACTCTATCCTCGATGGCTCAGTCTGGAGCCAAGGGTTTTGAGAACCAATGCTCTCGTGTCGACTCCGAGGGGGACAGTCACCCTGGGTTCTCGTCGGAACCTACCCTCCCTCTCGAAGCCTCGGCTCGACTCTGCTTGGCACCCACTTCTGCTTCGGAGCCATTCCCTCTTGCTAGGAGTCGACCATCTGCCCCCTCGGAGCGGATGTCTTCTTCAGAGCAGGGGGGGAAAGGCTTTTGAAGCTATAGAGAAGGCTTTATCCTCTGCCAAAGCCATTCCTTTGTAACCTGTGTCCCACCAGCAGCAGGCAGCAACCTCTCCCCCCCTGCCACCCCCACAGCATAGGGAACCAGAGGCCCAAGTAGCCCCCATTGGAGGTGCCCCATCTTCTGAGACCTCCCCAGATTATCCCACTGGAGAGCTCCCTCAGAAGAGGCTATGTAAGAGGAAACATGTCGACTCCCCTGAGTCTGTCACATCAGACACTGATTTAGAGGAACCAGAAGGGTTCCCTAGATCCCCCTCTGAGGATGTCTCCTTTTCCAATATCCTAGAAATCCTTAGACAGAGGGGTGATAGGAAGACATCTAACCCTACTGAGGATGAATCAGTGTATCGTGAGGCCTTTGGCTGCCGACCTTCCACCTCCTGGGTGACACCGCCTTATGACCAACTTTTGGGGGTCATATCGCGGAAAGCATGGACCTCTCCAGATTCAGTGGAAGCTGTCCTGAGGAGGTCAAACAAATTTATGACAGCACTTGAGGACAAGTCTTTCCTTAGTAGGGGAGTTCCAGCTGATGCTATGGTGGTAGCAGCGGTCACCAAGAAGAAATTATCTGAGGCATCTGCTAATATCCATCCTCCTAACAAGGAGTCCAGGATGATGGCTAGGTACAGGAAGCGTACTTTTTCTTCAGCGGCATTTACATTAAGATCGCTGAATTACCTGACTCATCTTACTCATCTTCAGAGGGATCTCCTGAAAGAGTTAGGAGATACCCTCCATGGTTCAGTAGCTCTGGGTTCCATGGATAAGATTTCTACGCAGCTCTCCACCCTTACTTCCATAGCTAACTCCTCCATGAAGCTGATCTCATATGGAGCATATGGAGCAGGTAGGGCAGCCACAGTAGGAATATCCCTCAGGAAACATTCGTGGAGGATGCGTCTTTGTAATTTTACAGAATCCTTCAAGTCTTCCTTCACTAATGTTACCTTTGATGGTTCATCTCTTTTTGGACCCCAAGTGAAAGAGACTTTGACTATGAGAGCAGGAAGGGAAAACCTTATCTGCCATTGTAGTCTGTTTCTCTCTCCCATCTAGATCCTATCCCAAGGGTAATACAGGAGGAAAAATGTGGTTCCGCAAATCCCAAAAAAGTTTTCCTCAGGCACAAGGTCAACCCTCCCCCAGAGGCAGAGGGGGAGGATATAATGGAAGACGCTGCCCACGCAGCAGAGGAGGTCTGCAACATCAGAGAGACAGAGAAGCTTTCTCTGATCGTCCCTTCCATCGACCCTGAGGGGTTACCCGACTGTCCATCTCTGGAGGCAGTCGGGGGTCGTATATCGCTGTACCCAAGCGCCTGGCTAACTATCACTCAAGATCGTTGGGTACACACAATAATATCCAGAGGTTACCTGATTCCCTTTATTTCCGAACCCCCAACAAACCAGTCTATTTCAGACATACCACCCATCCAACTAGACTGTGCAACATCAGAGGTAATCTCATTGCTGCAAAAAAGAGTCATCCAAGAAGTCCCTGCAGAGCAAGTAGGATCCGGAACTTACTCTCAATTCTTTTTAGTTCCAAAAAAGACAGGGGACTGGAGATCAATTCTAGATCTCAACAGGCTCAACAAGCATGTAAGAAAATCAAAGTTCCGAATGGTCACTCTGCAGTCAATATTTCCCTTTATCAGGAAAGACAACTGGATGTGCTCGATCGATCTCCAGGATGTGTACTACCACATCAAAATGGACAGGTGCTCCAGGAGAAACTTACGCTTTTGGCTGGGAGCCAGTCATTTTCAGTTCAGAACACTGCCCTTTGGCCTCACTACAGCCCCCAGAGTACTTACCAAATGCATGACAGTGGTAACGGCTCACCTGAGACATCAAGGATTCCAGGTGTTTCCGTACCAGGACGACTGGCTCCTCACTGCTACCACCAAGCATCGACTCATAAGGACCAGGGACAAGACTCTATCCTTGTGCGCCAGTCTAGGCATCACTGTCAACTTGCAAAAGTCAGTATTATCTCCCTCAGAAAAGATTGTATATCTAGGCTCAGAAATAGACACAACTACCATGTCAGTAAAGCTAACACAGGAAAGAGTGGAATCTCTACGCAGTCAGGTCAGATCCTTACTAAACAAAGAGTTCAGGCCAGAGTAGTCTTTCAAGTCCTAGGGATTATGCCTCTTGCTCGCCTACATATGAGGATTTTCCAGTGGATGCTATTTGCACAATGGTCGATGCAAGGCCTTCCATTGTCTCACCAGATATTAATAACAAATGCATGCAAAAAGGATCTAACATGGTGGTTACACACGAAACAACTTGTCCTAGGTCGTCCACTTGTTCCTCCCTAAGAGAAAGCAGTTTTGACCACGGACGCTTCCCAGATAGGGTGGGGGGGCATTATCTGGGAATGACAGTCCAAGGTACTTGGCAGAACCATGAGAATCACTTGCACATCAATGTTCTGGAGATGAGAGCAGTGCTATATTCATTGCAAGCACTTCACGGCTCCCTTCCCACCGGGATGATTGCGATTCAGTTAGACAACATGTCTGTTGTGTGGTACATAAACAAGCAGGGGGGAACCAAGTCTTACCCGCTTTGCCGAGAGGCCTTAAGAGTTTGGAAATGGGCGATGGATACTCAACGCTTCCTGATAGCAATGCATATCCCGGGGAAATCCAACGTAATAGCGGACAAACTCAGCCAAGCAATTCTGATGCCTCATGAGTGTTCCCTGAATCCAATGGTTGCGAAAGAGATCTTTCACAGATGGGGCCAGCCTTGCTGTGATCTATTTGCCACTCACCAGAACACCAAATGCAGTAGCTACTTTGCCCTCATTCCCCATCCGGGGATGTCACCCAGGTATGCTCTAGTTCACGATTGGCCCCTGGGTTTTATTTATGCCTTTCCTCCTTTTCCACTCATTCCCAAAGTAATTCGGAAAGCAAGACAGTTGAGGAGTTCCTTGATCCTCATTGCTCCTTACTGGCCTCGATAAGTTTGGTTTCCTTTCCTGTGGCCCTACCTCTTGGAGGAACCATAGACTCTGGACCCATCTCCAGATCTCCTGATTCATCAATCGGAACAGTTCTATCCCTCCATCCACACCCTCAAATTGACAGCATGGCTGCTCCAATTCCATGAATAGCTAGGTGTATTCCCTTATCCCCAGCAGTCAAACACATCCTGATTTCATCCCATAAACCTTCCACTCATAAACTATATTCTAGCAAATGGAAAAGGTTTTCCCTTTGGGCTACGAATCGGGGCTTAGATCCATATACGGCTCTTTTAGAATCCATTTTATCCTTCCTAGTGACAATTTTTCATGAAGGAGCGGCAGCCGCTACAGTTAGAGTTCAGTTAGCTGCCATTTCCAATTTCCATTTTGGTTTCATGGGAAATACAATCATGCAGCACTCCCTATGTAAAACTTTCTTGAAAGGAGTTCTTCTTCTTAGGCCCCCAATAAAACAACCATTAGAACCCTGGGACTTAAATTTAGTCCTCTCATCTTTGATGTCTGCACCCTTTGAGCCATCCTCATCGTCAGAGTTAAAATTGTTATCATGGAAAACCTTGTTCTTGGTAGCCATAACATCTGCTAGGAGAGTTTCAGAACTACAAGCTCTAGCGATTCAACCTCCTTACATTGTCTTTCATAAGGATAGAGTCTCTCTCAGGACAAACCATTCCTTTCTTCCTAAAGTATGCTCAGAGCACAATCTGAATGCTACCATTGAGCTACCTGTGTTTTTTCCAACCACTCTAATAAATCAGAGTATAGATTACACCAGCTAGATGTCCACAGGATACTCAGGTTTTATATACACAGGACTAAAGAATTCAGGAAATCTGATCAACTTTTTATTTCTTTTTTTGACAAAAGGAAAGGCTTGCCTGTTTCTAAAATTACTCTTTCAAATTGGCTTTCGGATTGCATATCCTTTGCTAATCAACAAGCTGGTAGACAATTACCTGTCAAAGTTAAAGGTTACTGTACTAGGGCTGTAGCTACTTCATGTGCCTTTAGATCTAGGCTCCCAATTGATACTATTTGTGCAGCAGCTACTTGGGCAAGACCACATACGTTTGCCATTCATTACAAATTGTATTTGGCCTCCTGGGACAGGTCATCCTTTGGGTCCACTGTGCTGAAGAGTCTCTTTGCTTGAGCCACCTGGGATAAAGGTGCTAGGGACGTTGTCCCATCCAGCAAGAATTACGACAAGATAGGACTAGATAACATAAAGAAGTTATATACTTACCATAATGTTCCATGTTTGTAGTCCATGTCCATCTCGCCTATATTCTTGCATCCCTCCCTCCAACCCCCTTCCTGTTTCTCGGGGATCTGGTGGACCTTTTTGGTGCTGCCTGACATTGTTCTTTTATTGTCCACCTGGAATGGATTATATTTCCAATCCTTTGCTGTATTTATACAGCTTCTTTCTTATTCTTACCTAATAAGTATTTATTGCTTTCTTGCAAAGTAGATCTGGGGAATTGCCGTGAGGCACCATGGGATAGGGACTAGCCTCGAGCCAGTAAAAGCTATTGAGGTTTAGTATCAGCCGAGTTGGAGCCAAATATCGGATCTGAACCCATCCAGCAAGAATATAGGCGAGATGGACTACAAACATGGAGCGTTATGGTAAGTACATAACCTCTTTTTTTCCACCCTTCAAGAATAACTAGTGGAGAGGCTTAGATTAATGAGTTTAAGTAGGGGTTCAGCAAGGCCATATTTGATGCTGATAATCAGGCAATCCAGTATTTTGTTAGAACCCATGGATGAAGCATTCTTAGTTTTTGAAAGGGCTGAAAGAACTAGTTCCATAGTAATTAAAGTGGGTGACTGGGATTGTAAAACCTGTGGGAGACCTTATAACTGTGGGTGGAGTAAAGTTTGCACTAAATATGTTAGCTGTGATATTAACTATTTCCTTTGGGTCAGAGAGTGTATTATTATGGTAGACTAACTCCGAACACTGTTGGGTGTCAGATCTTAACTTGCTGTCTTAGTTAAAGAAAAATTTGCAGTTATTTTTGTTTTATTGGCTATGTTAGGTTTATACTCAGCTTTCAGTTTCCTTGTGGTGCCCTTCAGCTCTTTGTTAGTTTGCTTAGACATGCTCTTCAGGTAGGCAGAATGAGACCTCTTATAATCACTAAGCAGTTTCTTTCTTTTGTTATATAACTCATTTATATGGGAATTTCACCACAGGGGTGTGTTTTCAAACTTCTCATTATATTTGTTGCCAATAATGGGACTACCTTATCAATACAACTGTTTAAGTGGGAGTAGATGTCAGAGGCACAGGAAGCAGCTTTAGCAACAGCATCCTTCAGAAGAGGATTACAGCAGCATTTATTACAGTCATCAAGTAAATGAAGAAGGCTTGCTTTTGAATAGTCCTTAAACACAGAGCTATTTTCAGGGGAAGTACCATCAGTTTTAAAGGAAAAGGTCACTAACTTATGGTGTGATTTAACATTAAATGATGATACATATGGAGCTGTGCAAGAAGTGGATATATTTGTGAGGACTAGATAAGGGATATTGTTCATGATTTTAAACAGAATTGGAATGTTAAATTAAAGTTTTGATTGTTTACTGCTCTACTAATTGAATTATGTGGTATATTTAGTCCTCAGTGTAATGTAATGGAATATATAGTTGACATGGAAAATGTCTAGGCTTAGACATTTAAATACTTTTAAATAAATAAATTAAAGAAGACACCAGTTTCTTCCACAAGGAAGGTCAAAGTACTGTGTTAGCTACATAATGAAGTATAGCTAAATGAACTGTATCAGCACTCAGATGTAGTTATATTGTCATTACAAAAAGCATATTTGGAGATGTGTATGTCAAATACAATTTTTAACTGTGGAGTTCTGCTTCTTAAAGTGCATAAGGTGAGCATTCTACAAATAGTTGGTAGCATTCTGCATTGTTGATATTATTAGCTCTATCCTTTAACCATTCATTTTACCAAGTCTACCAATAATATATTTAATAAATAATAGACTTCTTTAGACCCCATACAATTTTTTTATTTTAACAGATAGTTGTTTGTTTGCATGTATATATGTATCTGTATTTATTTAGTGCTTTTAGCTTGAATTCCCTTCACATGAATAGTTTATATAAAGATTTGAAATTATGAGACAGTTGTCTTGCAAAGCTGTTGTTTATAGTGACACCCCCTCTTTGAATACTTCCACAAAGTTGGCTTGACTTAATAGAATTTCAGCTATTTGCATGTAAATGTGAGATTTTAAGGGTGTAGAATTATCCAGTCCGTTCAAACAGTAGGGGACATAAAATTCCTTCTATATTGCTGGTAAAATGATAAAGTCTGAAATCAAGATATACTCTATATGTGGCTATATTATTATGCAGTTTCCATTCTGATGGATTTTAGAAATCACCAAGGATAGTCCTTTGGCTAAGGGGAGTTACCAATGTAGCAAAATAGTGGAAGCCAGATTACATGTGAAAAGTTCTGTGCCAAAACATGCATTTCTGTGACCGGTAGTAACAATGTACTGACTGATATTTGTAACTCATCACCAAAGTATCCTTGTTTGCAAGAGTTTGCAAACATCTTTCTCAAAGAAACATTCCAGAAAATACTTTGGTCATTAATGAAAAGAACGATAAATGGTAAAGGGATGGTATACATTTTACTAAATATATTTTCCAAAACAACAAATTGTGTCTGTGAATTTGTGTAGAACTTCCTTTTCAAAACTGATTTAAAACAGCTATTATTTCAAGACTGTAGCAGTGAGTTAATAAAGCAATAACCAACGAGGTGGTGTGGTATATTAAAAATTTACCCATGGTTGGTGTGGTTTAATCATGAGAGTGAAGCCCGAGTGATTAAACAAAGGCAACCGTGGGTAAATCTTCAATATACCACAACCACAAAGTCAGTTATTGCTGCTATACAATGACATTATTTAAGAAAAAAAATACTTACTTTTCTTAAATTATGTCTTTGTATAACAGTGGATTACTGTTCTTACGCCGGTTGTGGTATACCGCTTCTTCATTTTGATGTACTGCACATGCATATGGGACTTGCGTTCCCACGCATACCCAGTACATCAGTGCTTTGAAACAGAAGCAACAGAGAAAAGAAAGTCTCCTTTGCTAAGTTTTCTCTTTTTTTTAATTGTAAAATAAAAAGGTTTTGGGGCACTTTATACCAACGAAAAAAAGTCCAGGTGACTGGACCTTTTTCTGTTGGTATATTGTGGGATTTACAACGGGCACGCTGGTTGGACTGGGCCAATCAGCGTGCACGTTTTCAAATAGTAATAGGGAGTCATTGTATAATTGTGATGAAACTAAAATCCCCCAAGCTTAACTGTATCGACTATATGAATATCATCTTCTGTAGGAATATCTACATTTTCACATGCAATTTAGGTTTATTTTTATTGTTTATTCATAAACCTGTTACATTTAAATTACTTTAAAAACATGGGAGATTATTCAGCTATCTTTTGAATAATGAAAAGTCAGTGCAAGACATTTTATTTATTTGGGTACTGTAAAGCGAAAACTGGGTTGCTGTTAGCTCAAAAGATAGTCAGAAGCGCCTGATACCTAGCACATGCAATGTACATGAGAATAAAGAACCCTGTCTTCTTTTTAGGGAGGCACTGTAAAAAAAAAAATCATAATATTTTCTTTTTACTCACCTTATCTGTTTTTCCTCACAACTAGAAATGTTGACAAGTGTTTCTTAATTCTTGTAAAGACCAGCATCGGTCTTGCATCTGCATTCCTTTGAACATTGACAGTTATGTTAGGTTCCCATACATAAAGTCAGCATATCTAGCAGCTTTACTCAGAACGTCTTGCTGTTTCAAGTGATTTGCACCTTGGCTTGTGCTTGCATTTTTTTCCAGAAATCTTTAAACAGAACAGAATTAAAGGTTTTTTTTTTTTTTTTTTTGTGGATGCCTATCTAGTTTTTTTTTTTTTGGATGCCTATCTGGTTAACAAACACAATCAAAATCAATACCATAAACATATTTAAAAGAACCTGTATTAAAATAACCCTTACCAAAGAAGATAATACAGTAATGTATCAAAACACTTACCAGGGCAAACAATTTTTGAGGACTGGTTACTGAAACTGAAACTGTAGAGGTATTTTCCCTTCTTCCCAAAGGATGTAAATAGATTGCTTCATTTTATACCACATTTCCAAAGTTATTAATGATTTTTTGTAGAAGTTTCATTACTTATTGATTACAGAAGGGCAATCTAATACCACAAGTCTCTGCAGCATCCTCTGGGGAC